>NC_054374.1:46595852-46927519 GCF_017654675.1 Xenopus laevis | reverse complement strand
ATAGTTCATATAAACAAGCTGCTGTGGAGCAATGGCGGAAATTGAAAAACGGCTATATGGCACTGGATAACTAATGGATAAACGATAACACCATTAGACAGACAGAGCTTATCTGCTACCTGCTGTGTAATCTGAGCCTTTTCTCCTTTGAATGGCTGCCCCCATTGCTACACAGCATCTTATTTATATAAACAATAGTAGTGTTTCTTAAGCAAAACCAGCAGTTTTACCAGTGCAGGGCAACACTTCATTATATTTTCATTACTTTAAAACACTTTTATTTTTTGACGTTACTGTTCCTTTAAAGGGAAAGTAAAGTCTAAAATAATATAACACGAAATTTGAATAGCAGGCAGGCACCACTCGGGAATAGTACAAGGCTAGAAATGCTGTAATTTGTATACTAAACATGAAATTGCTGCACCACAAGCCTAATCAAATGATTTATGCTTTTGAAGTTGGTCATAAGGGGTCACCATCTTGTAACTTTGTTAAACATCTTTGCAAGACCAAGACTGTGCACATGCTCAATGAAATTTGTGTAGAGTAAACCAGCGCTGTAAGCTCAGGATAGACAAAGAAATGGTAATATTTAGTATAGTATTTCTTACTTCATTATTATACCCACAGTGATAGGGTTAATTAACAATGGGTTCAAGTGTCTGCTTTCCTTCACTTGTGGGATTCATTTGCCCTTTAACCAGAACACATTTAAATGACACTGTCTGTGTTTCCAGATTTTATACTTACAGACGTTTATAAGTATTGCTTGCATAGTATAAGATTGTTGCCCCTTGTTTCTAGGTGCTGTTGGCATCCATTAGTTTCTAAAAAGATGTGCTCAACATCGTTTAAAAAAAAAATCTTTAATAAATAGTTCTGCATGGCTGGGAAGTAAGGCGGGGGCTCCCCCTGCTGTTCATAAGTATGATTGTATCCCTGCCCAGCAGTTAACGATCCTCTGACAATTCCTATCCACAGCAGTAAATGAATGAAGAATTTCACTGCATACAGTCAGGTTTCTTATAAAAGCATTTTTTAATTCAAGTATATTGGAGATAGGTTTCTTTTTCATTAAAGAAAGTAAAAATGGGATTTTATTTTTTTGCCTTTACAAGCCCTTTAATATTTGAAAGGAAATAGATTGTGTGAATAAATAAAAATGCCTCACAAGCGATAGTATGTTTTCCTCAAGGGCTGGAGGAAAACGGAGGATAGGTATGACAGGCTGGAAAAAGCATAAAAATGGGCACAAAAAAGGTACAAATGCTCCTTGTAAGTATTTGTGAGGAATACCAAAGCACCTGTTCCAGCTGCTGTGACTGAATGATGCTAGGGAACGCTGGAATTACCACCAGCTTGAATCGAGTTCTGGGGGTTCCATTCTGGGGATTGCATCAATAGGTTTGGAGCACTGATGCAACTTGAAATGTGCACGCTTTCTCCCTTGAATGCTGGGGAATAAAAGCTGCACTGTGGTTAAAAAAATGGTGACTTGCTGCTGTAAATTGCACTTTGCACCCTGTGCAACAATTTTAAATGCGCCTTAATGTATTTAGAAGCATATTTATCTACCTCTGAGGTACAGAGGGCTGGATTTTTTCTGGCCTACGTGGTGGAGGGCCGATAATAGAAGCTAGTGTTGACCATTACCTGTTTTTAAAACACACTCTTTAAACCACACCTATGTTACCTACCTACAGGAACTTTTAAGACCATGTTCACATTAATGGTGGTAGCACATGGTACTCACTGCAGGGATATCACTCGTAAAAAATTTAAGTCATGTTAAAACATACCCTTAAATCCATATGCCTCCTCCCCTTTGGATATCACAGCAACACCCAGCACCCAGTACATGATTAAACTCCTGAGGGCAGAGTATGGCACATACAAGGAGCATAGGGCAGGCAGAGTATGGCGCACCCAGGAAATGTAGGTCAGGCAGAGTATGGCACACCCAGGGAGCGTAGGGCAGGCAGAGTATGACGCACCCTGCCTCCTCCCCTTTGGATATCACAGCAGCACCCAGTACATGATTAAACTCCTGAGGGCAAAGTATGGCGCACACCCAGGGAGCGTAGGGCAGGTAGAGTATGGCTCACACACGGGAGCATAGGGCAGGCAGAGTATGTCACACACAGGGAGCAAAGGGCAGGCAGAGTATGGCACACACAGGGAGCTTAGGGCGGGCAGAGTATGGTGCACCCAGGGAGCGTAGGGCAGGTAGAGTATGGCTCACACCCAGGGAACGTAGGGCAGGCAGAGTATTGTGCACACAGGGAGCGTAAGGCAGGCAGAGTATGGCATGCACACACACAGGGAGCGTAGGGCAGGTAGAGTATGGCACACACAGGGAGCATCGGGCAGAGTATGTCGCACACAGGGAGCATAGGGCAGGCAGAGTATGGCACACATGGGGAGCTTAGGGCAGGCAGAGTATGACACACATGGGGAGCTTAGGGCAGGCAGAATACAGCAGGTGACAGGGAAACCTATCAGCAGTTTTATGAGGTGTGATCGGGTGAACAATGTTGGCACTTTTAGTCTGACTTGTGAACAGAAGCGATGTTACAAGTGTGAACAATGCAAGGGGCTTACAGGTGTCAACAATACAGAGACTTAGTCTGAATTTGATGTGTAAACAATGCCAGTTAATATCAGTATTGATAACTTTTAAAGCTTACACAAGGTAAGCAGTGACAGCAGGCAGACTTTCATGTGGGGGCCACACAAGGGGGGTTGTGGGCTGTATGCAGCCCACGGGCCACCAGTTGGACAGCACTGCCCTAGACAATGAGTGAGATCTATGGCTCCTTGAGCTTGTCATGCACTGCAAGAGACAACAAAGTAAGTTAGCCATAAAACATGAATAGCTGATAAAAGCAGGTAATGAGGATTCTAACCAATCACATCCACAATGCAGACAGCTTAGATTCAAAGATCCACAGGAATCACAGGATGACTCTGCAGAACTGCAGCAGCTAAGGCAAACCCGCAGGTGCTGAGGTGCAGAGAATATGACCACACATGCACCAGCCTTTGCCAGTAATACTGACTTACCTACTTACTTAATATAACATTTTACTGTGCCCAACCTCCAGGTCTTAGCCCATCTACTGGTGTCTTCATAGTAACATAGTAAGTAAGGTTGAAAAAAGACACACATCCATCAAGTTCAACCTTTTAGGTTTTTTTTATAATCTGCCTAACTGCTAGTTGATCCAGAGGAAGGCAGAAAACCCACCTGAAGCCTCACCAATTTGCCTCAGAGGGGGAAAAAATTCCTTCCTGACTCCAAAAAGGCAATCGGACTAGTCCCTGGATCAACTTGTACTATAAGCTTTCTTCCATAACCCTGTATTCCCTCACTTGCTAAAAAGCTATCCAACCCCTTCTTAAAGCTATATAATGTATCAGCCTGTACCACTGATTCAGGGAGAAGAATTCCACATCTTTACAGCTCTCAATGTAAAAAAAACCCTTCCGAATATTTAGGCAGAAACTTTTTTCTTCTAATCGGAATGGGTGACCTTGTGTCAGCTGGAAAGACCTACTGGTAAATAAAGCATTAGAGAGATTATTATACGATCCCCTTATATATTTATACATAGTCATCATATCTCCCTTTAAGCGCCTCTTCTCCAGCATGAACATCCTCAATTTGGCCAGTCTTTCCTCATAGCTAAGATTTTCCATACCATTTACCAGCTTAGTTGCCCTTCTCTGTACCCTCTCTAATACAATAATGTTCTGTTTGAGTGATGGAGACCAAAACTGTACAGCATATTCTAGATGGGGCCTTACAAGTGCTCTATACAGTGGAAGAATGCCCCCCTCCTCCTGTGACTCTATACCCCTTTTAATACAGCTCAAGACCTTATTTGCCCTTGATGCTGCCGACTGGCATTGCTTGCTAAAGCCAAGTTTGTCATCTACAAGGACTCCAAGGTCCTTTTCCATAATGGATTTGCCTAGTGCAGTCCCATTAAGGGTATAAGTGGCTTTACATTTATCAACATTGAATCTCATTTGCCACTTAGCTGCCCAGATTGCCAGTTTGTCAAGATCGTGTTGCAAGGATGCCACATACTGGATGGAATTAATTGGGCTGGATAGTTTTTGTGTCATCTGCAAACACTGATACATTACTTACAAAACCCTCCCCTAAGTCATTAATGAACAAGTTAAATAAAAGTGGACCCAATACCGAGCCCTGAGGGACCCCACTAAGAACCTTACTCCAAGTAGAGAATTTACCATTAAAAACCACCCTCTGTACCTGATGCTGTAGCCAGTTTCCTATTCATGTGCAAACTGCTTCATTAAAGGAGAAGGAAACCCCCTGAAGAAGATCGCGCCCAGGGGGTTTCCTTCTCCTTTAAGCCCAACAGACCTTAGTTTAGAAAGCAGTCGTTTGTGGGGCACAGTATCAAACGCTTTGGCAAAATCCAAATAGATCACATCTACTGCCCCCCCCCCCCCGCTGTCACTGGAAGGACAGCAAATTATGTTCAGAACCTGTTCTATTCATTGAACCAATGTTGAAAAAGTGTGATGACTGCCTTTAATTCATACAGTTTTTGTTGGTTTGATAGCTTACTTTTGATTTTGTCAGGAACAGAATTAACGTTTAAATCTCACTGACCTTTATGGTGTGCATCCACTCCATGCTATCTGCCTAACCGCAAAGATCCCCTCTTACATCTGTTGAGTGTCTGGATGAGTCTAAATTGCTCCATGTGATTCCTCTATGGAAATAACCATAAATGCATCTAAAGTTCTCATGGCAGAAACACCTCTAAAATCAAAGTCAGCAGTTGTCTTTTCCTTCTGTAATAGGGTTGGAGTAATGGAAAAAATCTCAACTGGTTATTGTTTACTAGACCAGTGCAAACTTTTGCCCGTGTCACTACATAAACAAGTGAAGTGCTACCATATAAAGGCAGACATAAAGCTTAAGATGTATAACAGTGAAACCTCCATTACATAACTATAGACTGACAAATTGATAGATTTATATACTTTTATGTTAGTAATACATTAAATTGCGTTCTACATTCCAATCCAAACAATTAAATATATGTATGCATGTTGTAACAAATCCCTTAAAATATCTTTTAAAGAACAATAAAGCCTTAAAGCAAATGATATTCCCCAAATGATGTAAATTGAACATAAGCCATTCTTTTTCTGGGGGGTAGTTTTCCATTAGAAAGAACAACTGGATGTATAACAGCCTATTTAAAGAAGTCAAGGAGGCATGGATGAGCAGCACTATTATAATTTATTATTTAAATTATTATTTATTGTTATCACTCTGCAGCCTTTAATGTAGCGTTTTCCATCTTATTTGCGCACTACTGATCTCTACCTAAACAGATTGTAAAATGAGACATAAGGTCTTGGGAGACATTATCAATTTATAATTTTAAAATACTATCTAGTTACTAGGTCTAGCAACCCCACAAACCCACTAAGATTTATTATAAGTGTAGATTTCGTTATTGTTAATTTCATTTTTACCTATTTGTCTTCCTCATTGATCATCATCCTTATTCCAACCACAACCAGTGAAAATAAAAGATGAAGGGCACTTGACCATTGTATTAAAACACCACTGTCTACATTATACTGAATATGTTTAGGACATGTAAACATGTTATAATAAACAACAGAGATGTATTTCAATGCATTGTTAACATATCATCCACATATTTATTGATCCAATGTTTTTCATGTACGATTATTATAAAAGAAACTCCAGATGGGCTAACGTGGCACTTTAGAAGCTGCAGCCTCTGCCAGCCTTAAAGGACACGGTTTCCTAAACTGCACTCTCAGCTCTAAATAACTGGACTAGTTCAAGTATTTGGTACACTATTTTGTTTATATGTTTATAACAGTTGATGAAGACAACTTTTAGAGTTGATTAAAGTAACATTAATTTTTATTAAGAAGAGATGAAAATAGCAGTTATAGTCTCCAGCCACTGGCATATCATACATACTATGTGTATGTAAAACTGCAGCTCTCTGGTCATCTAGGGAATAAATTACAGTAATACTTAGCAGGAACAATTGAAATATTGACAACCCTCAGCCAATCAGTACATGCATCTCTACCAGTCCTCCACTATCAACCATTCAAAAATGGCCATCACAAAGTATAAAGCTCTTTAGATAACTGCTATTAAAGCTCTGGCTTTGTTCTATAAATCAAGCCTCTCCTGTCTATCTGGCAGTCTAAATATCTGTGCAGAATATAAATAAATGGGTACTTGACCAAGATGCTAGGGCTTAATGTGAAGATCTGGGGGTACAGTCTTATCGCACTAGAGACATGACCACTCAGAAGAGGTCACACATGAGAGAGACCAAAGGGAAGAGTGGGGACGTGAATAATCGAAAAAGTTTGCTCATAGTCTGTACATAGAAATACCAGAGGCATTCTTCTGTACAAAGCACAATTAGGCAAATACAATTACTGTGTTTAGCATCCCTTTAAAAAGTCAATGAATATGTGAGAAACCATAAACTTAAATCTAGAAAACATAAATCAGTTGTTTGCTTTATCATCTGAAGTATTTGCTGCAGAACTCTCTTCATTGGATGAATTGCCTGGCTTGCTTTCTTTTTTATTTGCTGCTTCTGCTGCTGCATCTATTGCTGCATGTTCCTTCTTTACCAATTCTTCCAGTTCAGCCTGCAAATATAAAAAAAAAAAAATATATATATATATATATATATATATATATATATATATATATGTTCCAGCAGAGTCTCACTCCAAAAATGTAAAACGTAGCATTTATTTTTCCATCATAAAAACATGTTCAGTAAGGTATACTCATCTACATGGGAGACATAATATCATGGGAGACATCACGCGACGTTTCGGGGGTCCCCTGCCCCCTTTCTCAAGCGTGTCCCCGTAGTATCTCGCATGGAATAAGAAAAGGACCCGGAAGTCGGTCATCACTATTGATATAGCGAAAGCTGCGTGCACGGTCACTCCGACGCAAAGACGCCACAGCGTCAGTGCGTCACAGAAGTGAGCACGCAGACGTCCGCTCATTGAAATCGTTCACGCCATATTGGTTATTGGCTATATTCACTCTATGTTACCACAGGATTTACATACATGGTAGATATCAATTGGTGTAATACAGAGTACAAGATATTGCAGTCAATACAGGATATATATCTTATAATCTTGGTGTTATCAACTTTACAGCTTGGCCGCCACATAATTAATTAATCACCTATTGTTATGATCACTAGGCGGGTAAATAAGCCATCATATCAAATGAATAAATGTAGGTCAAAGTCCCTATTTAACCCGTTCGGACTCAATGATTTCAAACGATGAATCCATTGTACCTCAGTTCTTTTTAACAACATAACTCTGTCGCCTCCCCTCCTTGGTTGTGGTACATGCTGTATCACTCTAAACCTCAAATCTTCTGCACTATGGCCCTTTTCTAGACAATGTTTTGAAACTGGTAAGACAGAATTTTTCGTATTCACGGTGGATCTGTGTTGGGAAAATCTATCCCTAATTCTCTGGGTCGTTTCCCCTATGTAAACTAAATTGCATGGACATACCAACATATACACTACGTAGCTCGTCTCACAGGAATGATGGCCCCTGATCTTATACGTTCTGTTTGTTACCATACTACAAAATGAATCCCCTGTAAGTACAAAGCGACATTGTGCACAACCCTTACAACGGAACATGCCCTCCCTAGGGGGACCCAAAAATGTATATTGCCGTTGTGGTGGTCGCATATCTGTGCGTACTAACCTCTTCCCTACGGTGGAACCTTTTTTAAAAGACATCATAGGTGGTTGTTTAAACTCTGTCACTGTTGGATACGCATCTTTCAACAAGTGCCAGTGTTTACATAAAATTTGTCTAAACTTTTCACTCCGAGAGTGATATTGCCCCACAAAAGTTAACCGTTTATCTCTATTGTCCACTTTTTGTCTAACCCGTCCTGAATCAATTTTTACCTTATCCATTGTGGAATCTAGTCTATCTGGTGGGTAACCCCTGCGATCACGACCTTACAACCATGAGAAACAAATTGGTTCACAGGGGTTACCCACCAGATAGACTAGTGACCGTGCACGCAGCTTTCGCTATATCAATAGTGATGACCGACTTCCGGGTCCTTTTCTTATTCCATGCGAGATACTACGGGGACATGCTTGAGAAAGGGGGCAGGGGACCCCCGAAACGTCGCGTGATGTCTCCCATGATATGATGTCTCCCATGTAGATGAGTATACCTTACTGAACATGTTTTTATGATGGAAAAATAAATGCTACGTTTTACATTTTTGGAGTGCGACTCTGCTGGAACATATATATGTTATACATGGTTTCACTCACCATGATTTAGGACGCACCCTATATATCTTGATATTGAAGCTAAGGGAGTGCATTACGATATAGTTGGACTGTTTGTATATATATATATATATATATATATATATATATATATATAAGCATAAAGAAAAACCGCACCAACAGGTCTTTATACAAAAATAAAAAAACTTTTATTGATCAACGTTTCGGCTCAACCGCTGGAGCCGTCTTCAGGAACACGGCTCCTGAAGACGGCTCCAGCGGTCGAGCCGAAACGTTGATCAATAAAAGTTTTTTATTTTTGTATAAAGACCTGTTGGTGCGGTTTTTCTTTATGCTTATTACTATTGATATTTATAACCAGCACACAGGCATTGCTTTTTGGTTATCCGTGGTGCTATCTTTACTGGCGAAATTATCCAAATAACGAAAAGAAGAAGATGCACACCAGGATTTGTGTACAAAAAATTAAAATTCCATATTTATTGGTTTACATTAAAAAATCGGCCAACGTTTCGGTCTGTTCCTAAGACCTTTGTCAAGACCATATAATATGAATATCTTGACAAAGGTCTTAGGAGCAGACCGAAACGGACGATTTTTTAATGTAAACCAATAAATATGGAATTTTAATTTTTTGTACACAAATCCTGGTGTGCATCTTCTTCTTTTCGTTTATATATATATATAAAGAAATTCATTGTAGCAAAATCAAAATTGTAGTGAACAGTTTGATGAGTAATACAAAGTAGCAATAACAATAAATATGCGTCTTTACAGAGCATTTGTTTTAAAGACTGGGTCAGTGACCCCCATTTGAAAGCTGGAAGAGTCAGAAGAAGAAGGCAAATAATTCAAAAACTATAAGAAAAAAAACAAGGGCCAAGTGAGAAACCTGCCATTCAATAACATACTAAACATTAACATAAAGGTGAACTGCCGTTTGTTTACTAAAACCTAATCATTAAATAAAGTGTGACAAGCTGGCTGCTTGTACAGTGTACATGCAATTTTTGGGGGAATTTAGCTAATGTAGGCAGGAGCAAAACGACAGGGACACCACGTCTTCAGTGGAAAGCACAGATTTATTCAGGCAATTCTTCCCAACATACAGATTATAGAAACATCATTAGCATTTCCACACATGTATTGACAACTTTTGGGTTCTCGTCATTCAGGGTGGCTTACTCTCCCCTCCAGGGATATCAACTCGCCAGCCTCTGGCAGCACCACACCTCCCTCCAGCACAAGGGGGTTTTAAGGGACCCACACCATCCTTCAGCACAAAGAGGTATCCCCGGACTCTGAGGTGTAATCCCACACCTCTTTTATTTGCTTCTCAACTGCAGCATAATTAGATTAGCTATCTCTAACTGGGCAGCTACAAAATCCTAAATGAAGTATGGAATGGAGGACCCACCCTGCTCTCCTCTATTCACTCCAGGGACCTATACACCAGCTTTTCCTGCAAATAAGCACAGCCTTGCTTACTGCAGCAATACACTGTTTTCCCTGGAGTTCAACTGTTTACCACTGGTGAAAATACACAACATTGTGACCTTTTTAAGCACACCTCTTACAAAACCCATTGGGATTGTTTTGCCACCTATATGGCTTCATGTAGCTTAATCACCATTACGTACAAGGAACTTTTTATTATTACAGAGAAAAAAGAAATTCATTAAATAAATAGAATTATTTGCTTAAAATGGACAGACAGTATTCCTGTTATTCAAAGCTTTTTAAATTTCTACATAAGAGACCTCATACCTGTGTTTATGAAGCCCAGCAAGTTTCTATTACGTTTTACATTGTGTTAATATAATTACCTGTTTCATAAATATACAGGTATGGGATCTGTTATCCGGAAACCTGTTATCTGAATTACAGAAAGGCTGCCTCCAGCAGACTGCATTGTATTCAAGTTATCTCTTTTAAAAAACAATTTCCTTTTTGTCTGTATTAATAAAACAGCACTTTGTACTTGATCCAAACTAAGTACAATATTCCTTATTGGAGGCAGAACCAGCCTATTGGGTTTATTTAATGTTATTATTAAAATATTATTTTCTAGTATTAATTGGTTCCATACCTGAACCACAAAGCAGTAAGCAGTTGGGACTACAGTTCTGAATATAAATTGCAATATTATTAATTCCTAATATTTAAGAATGTAGTTGGCCAACCAACAACAAGGTGAATCCAAGCCTTTTTTTGGTTAGTGCCTAGAAACCTATTGATCCTCTTAGCATGAAAATGGAGGTAACATTATAGAGGTAGAGATAACGCAGTCATTTAAAACAGCTCATATATGTTATCTATGTCAACCTTAACCTGTTAAATAATAGCTTAGTAGTTCTCAGTTGCCATAAACGAGTTCCTTTTGCTATCACTGTAAATGGAAGATGATATAGAAATACAGAAATGAACAGTCTCACTAAAAATGAAACCATATTAACTAGAGCCAAAACATAGTATCAAAAGTAGCAAATTTATTAAGCATATACTGTACCTTCCACCCCAAGAAATCGGCCAGTGCAAGGCAGCCATCATCACAGTCTCCAAGCCATGCAACGTCCCTACAATCAAACATACTATTAGGGTTTTTTTTTTTTGTTTTTTTTAAACATTATTTATAACAACAATATTTATAATCAGTTTTACTGATAATAATAATTTAATACCAATTTATGACTGAAAGTTTAACCAGTATATGGGCTGCAGCCAAGGCATAATGTTTAGAGCTACGCTGCAATGGACACTCTCTGCAATGGGTTTGCATATTCTCTTTGTGTGGATTTCCTCTGGGTTCTCCATATTCCTCCCACTCTCCAAAAATGTATAGGCAAGTTAATTGGCTTCTGATCTAAATAACCATAATGTGATAGGGACTGATGTGGCACTTTATAAATAAATAGATTTTGTGATGTCATCTTAAAGTATATTTTACATCTGAAAATGTAGGGATGATGTCTTGTGTTTTTTTAAACAACAATCTGTTGCATATATGCCCTATCAAATACTAGGGCATGCCCACAGAATCTAGCCTCACAGGGAGTCAATGTGTGTAGCGGTATATAGTGTAATAAGCAGATGGGAAAAAAACTGTGGGGTAGATTTATCAAAGCTCAGTTGGATTTGCCACATTTTCCTGGAATATTTATAGCGATTCAGTCTTTTTCCCATCTAAATAAAGTACTCCACCTCAAACCATGCAGAGGTTATGTAGAATTCAATGACAGATGTCCCATTGACAAATGGAAGATATTAAGATATACTCCGGGTTTTGCACAATAATCCAAATAATTTTCGGGCAATAATTGGAGTTTCAGGCATAAAATTCGTAAAAATTGTACAATTTGGATTTTTTTCACGGTTTTATTGTCTTTTCCCGCACCAGATTTTTGATAAATAAGCTAAAGATGTGGAAGGGAGTTTGGTAGAAGTGGTTTTAAGAAAATAGTGAGAGAGTTTCAGATTTTAGTTAATAACTCCCTTAAAGTCTCAGCATAATTATTTTCCTTAGTGCGACCAACTAATTCATCATATTTGTTGTGGACAAACTCCATGAGCCATTTGTTGCACCAAAAACATAAGGCTGCTTTATGGTATCATTGTATTCAATATGAACTCAAAACTATGTATCCATAATTCCTGAAATCAATTAAATGCTAAATTAATTGGATTTTCAAATTACCTGTATGCTTTCTCAGAATCAAAGTCCATGCCTCCCCCCAAGCCTAGAACACTTAAAAATGAGTCGCCCTAGAATGACATATAGAAAGAGTGACATAAGAGCCTAAGTGAAAGCATCGTCTCTACATTCATTTCTTCCCTTAAAGTTCAAATGAAGGTTTTTTATAACGTACCTGACCTGTCAGCTCCTTGTTTATTAGAAGTCGAGGGGTCTTACTAGAAACTCTGTAATAAACCAATAGGTCGAAGCATTATTCATCAAGAAATGTCTTATAGTAGTTTACAAAGCTGAGATGCTTCC
Organism: Xenopus laevis; assembly: GCF_017654675.1. NCBI lineage: Eukaryota > Metazoa > Chordata > Amphibia > Anura > Pipidae > Xenopus > Xenopus laevis. The sequence continues at coordinate 46,915,147 of NC_054374.1, read as the reverse complement.
AATGACTAATTTGCCCCATAGGCAAAAATCAATTTGTAGAAAGTTAAAAATAACCCATATATTTGTCTGTTTTTCTATCTATCTATCTATCTGTCTGTCTGTCTGTCTGTCTGTCTGTCTGTCTGTCTATTGAAAAACAGATACAACACAAGCAGCTTACTTGCTGACAAGAGATGCAAATGGTTGAACTTGCAGAGAGGTTCCCATCACTATGAGCAGATCAACCTTGGGAAAGTCCTTTAGTTAAAAAAAGAGAAATTATAATTATTATACTTTATACAGCACAAAGATACTCCACAGTGCTTTATAGTGATTGTTCATCATTCACATCAGTCCCTATCCCAATTGAGTTTACAATCTAAGATTCCAATCACATTCAAAAGCCATTTAACCTCCCTGTATATTTTTGGAGTGTGATAAACCCAAACAAATAAAAAACTGATACAAATTCCTAGCACACAATGCCCTGTCTAAAACTTAGCACTGCAAGGCAGAAATCTAAAATTCTGCATAGCTTGCAGATGAAAAAAGACAGGCATCTGGAGTTCTTTACACTGGAAATGGAGGTTAGAATTTAACCAAAGTGGGGGGCTGCAAGTTTGGAGATGGAGGACAGGCAGTAAAGGTAAAACAAAAGCCCCAGTTACATAGGTTTTATTGGTTTACACCCCCACACAGCAGGCATATAATTCTTGTCAAGAGAAAAAAACTGAAAACTGCTTTTTTTTGTTTTATAGGAAAAAGCATAAATAAACAGCACTGAATTAGACTTGTCATAAATATGAAAAATATTCAAGTTAAGGGAATCTTCCACCCAACTATAACCTCTAAAGCAGCAATCTTTTCCATAGCCCTTAAAGGTAAGGCAAACAGCAAAATGTGGGGGGGGGGGGGAAAGAAACGAGTGAATGAGATGAGAGTGGTGAGGTTGTTGGTGATGGAAACATACTGTAAAGAGGGATAAGGACCCTCAGACAATCCATTTTTACCAGCACAGTGCCATTTGGTTTAGGGAGAAGAGGTGATCCTAAAATGTTGCAATAGATGTGGAGGGACATGAGACAATAGTTTTAAAAAGTAAAGGATTGTAGGTCAGAGGAAGCAGAGGTGGTGGCATTGCTGTACATCATACAGGACAGATGAGATGATTTGATCATTCTTATTATAGACAGTAGTGAATAATTACTTAGTCTGCTCCACATCAGTATCAAACACAGCATAACAGCTCATCTGGCAGCAGCATGATGGTGTATGACACACTGGCCAAGCAAAAAACAGTACAGGTTCTTGTTACTGGAGGTGTCTAACTGATAGGCACCCACAGTGGTTGAGCCTTTTCTTGTCCTTTAAGTTCAGAAGAAGTACAGAAAGGCAGGTGGCTTGATGGATGAAATAGGGGTCAGAAATTATATTGTACTTTCTATACATTCACACAAATACACAATAAAGACATCAAATAACTATTAACTTACAGACTTAACGGCAGAGAAGAATCTGGATGGCAAACGTTCACCAAAGAAAACAATATCTAAAAGCAGATGTTATACAAGTCAATATCAATAGGCTTGCTATGCAGAGCTGTTCAATCTTTTTCCTTTGCAAAAAATCGCCCATCTACTTTTCTGCTCAGAGCTCAATAGTTCATTAAATCACTTACCTGGTTTAACCAAATTGTTACATTTTTCACACTTTGGGATCAGATCAGAAAAGATCTTCTCTTAAAGAAAAAAGGAGTAATGAAGAGTTAATAATGGCAATCAGAAAGCATTTTTAGAGATTGTGTTCGTCAGTGGGAAAAAAATAACAAATATGCCCACTAAGCAACATCCCTTTAAAGGACAAGGAAAGGCAAAAAAATAAAATCCCATTTTTACTTTCTTTAATGAAAAAGAAACCTGTCTCCAATATACTTTAACTAAAAAATGTGTACCATTTTTATAAGAAACCTGACTGTATGCAGTGAAATTCTCCCTTCATTTACTGCTGTGGATAGGAATTGTCAGATGGTCCCTAACTGCTGAGCAGGGAAACAATCATACTTATGAACAGCAGGGGGAGCCCCACCTTACTTACCAACCATGCAGACTTCAAGTTTCAGCTTTGTTTGTGACGATCCCTAAGCAGCCCAGACCACACTGAGCATGTGCAGGGTCAGGGTCAGGCAAAAATGTTTAACAAAGTTACAAGATGACAGCCCCCTGTTGCCAACTTTGAAAGCATAAATCATTTGTTTGATGAGGCTTTGTGGTGTAGTAAGTTCATGCTTATGTTTAGTATACAAAACACAGCATTTCTAGCCTTATTCTATTTTAGGCTTTCCTTGTCCTTTAATATATTTTTTACTGCTGCAAACATGCTTGCTCTAGTGCCATAACATTACATTTTTAAATGAACCTACAAATAAGTTCTGCAATAGTAATATAGGGCTATTACATCTGTCAGTTAGCACAGCTGCAGTTGGCTTTACCCCTTATTTTAGGGAATAAAGAAATAGTTACCTTTCATCCAAGAGAGAGAATATTCAGCACTACAGAATGCGCCAACACAATGGGAACTATGAAATGTTCCATGAGCCTCCACCAGATCCTCGGAAGTCAGACCTGCCACCCTCTCCAGGGTGTCAATGTTCTAACACAGAATAAAAAATGATTACTAAAAGACCACTGGTGACAGTTCTACTGCGAGAAAAACAACGGTCAAGAGTATGACTATGAATTTTACTACCTGAGAATAGCAACGAAGAAGCAGGCCCTTCTCCTTCAACAGACGCATAAAATAATGACAAATTGTTGGCTGGAAAATTAAGCAAACCAAAAAATCATTCTTCTGGAGAACTTAAAGTTAAAGACTGGGTTGAATTAAATCAAGGTAATAACAGAGCTGAGGGGGGAGCTAGAATAAATCAAGAGAAGGGAGGATTTCAGGAAATGATTTTCATTTTTATAACAAAAAATGTGCAAAGGCTGTGGGAAAGATAAGTGGTGGAAGGTTTGGCGGGTTATTTAAGAAAAGAGTCACAGTAGCCAGAATTGTTTAATAGTATTCTTAGAACACAAAAAGTAAGGAAAAGCATCATGTAAACAGAATTGCCATGAAGTTTCCAAGCTGCAAGCCGCTCAGAAAAAGCTGTATAACATATCAAAATATTTGCCTTTTCCTCCTTCTTCAAGCTTTCCTTCTCCAACCATGTTTTAGGTTCCTCCAGAATATCTTATCAAACTCTTTCCTCCTCTCCCACTGACTATGCCCTTTCTTTCCACAGAATTATCACTGCTCTTCACCCTCTATCCTTTGTCTGATTCCCATCCCATATTACTGTTACATTCATCGTGTTTCCCATTTACTTCAATCCAATCTTTGTACATGCTTTACTCTAATGTCTCCCACAATTCTTGCTTGTCGTTTTTTATTCCCTTTCCTGTATTTTTTTACCCTTTCAGTTAATTTTTATTTATCTTTTATTCTACAAACATCATTCTCTTATCTTCTGTGCACTTTATTTTCTTCTCCACTCATGGAGTCTTATTTATCAACAGTCTCATTTTAGTGATTTTAGAGGTTTTTGAAACCACGACTAAACTCACTTTCTCTAAAACAAAAAATGTTATGGAATTTATAAATTAAGATCTGATTATAAAAAGTATTGCATTAGACATTTTTGTGGATTTTACACTTAGGGGCCGATTCACTAACTTCGAGTGAAGGATTCAAAGTTAAAAAACTTCGAATTTCGAAGTTTTTTTGGGCTACTTCGACCATCGAATGGGCTACTTCGAACTTCGACTACGACTTCGAATCGAAGGATTCGAACTAAAAATCGTTCGACTATTCGACCATTCGATAGTCGAAGTACTGTCTCTTTAAAAAAAACTTTACCCCCTAGTTCGCCATCTAAAAGCTACCGAACTCAATGTTAGCTTATGGGGAAGGTCCCCATAGGCTTGGCTAACTTTTTTTGATCGAAGGATATTCCTTCGATCGTTGGATTAAAATCCTTCGAATCGTTCGATTTGAAGGATTTTATCGTTCGATCGAAGGAATAATCCTTCGATCGTTCGATCGTACTATTTGCGCTAAATCCTTCGACTTCGATATTCGAAGTCGAAGGATTTTAATTCCTAGTCGAATATCGAGGGTTAATTAACCCTCGATATTCGACCCTTAGTGAATCGGGCCCTTAATAAATCTCGAAATATAGGAAAATTGGATATAGAAATTTGATTGTTAGTAAATCAGTAAACTCAGCAACATACCCTGTCTTCTCTTTAAAGGGATACTGTCATGGGAAAAAAAATTTTTTCAAAATGAATCAGTTAATAGTGCTGCTCCAGCAGAATTCTGCACTGAAATCCATTTCTCAAAAGAGCAAACAGATTTTTTTATATTCAATGTTGAAATCTGACATGGGGCTAGACATATTGTCAATTTCCCAGCTGCTCCAAGTCATGTGACTTGTGCTCTGGTAAACTTCAATCACTCTTTACTGCCATACTGCAAGTTGGAGTGATATCACCCCCCTCCCTTTTCCCCCCAGCAGCCAAACAAAAGAACAATGGGAAGGTAACGATATAACAGCTCCCTAACACAAGATAACAGCTGCCTGGTAGATCTAAGAACAGCACTCAATAGTAAAAACCCATGTCCCACTGAGACACATTCAGTTACATTGAGAAGGAAAAACAGCAGCCTGCCAGAAAGCATTTCTCTCCTAAAGTGCAGGCACAAGTCACATGACATGGGGCAGCTGGGAAATTGACAAAATGTCTAGCCCCATGTCAGATTTCAAAATTGAATATAAAAAAATCTGTTTGCTCTTTTGAGAAATGGATTTCAGTGCAGAATTGTGGTAGAGTAACACTATTAACTGATGCGTTTTGAAAAAAACATGTTTTCCGATGACAGGATCCCTTTAACTTTTCATTATCTGTACCATCACTCATTTTATTATCCTCTCCCAGTGCTGTGACAACTGATGAAAAATTAGTTCAAATTCTAGCAGCCTATTGCAAACATTTAGCAATAGCCATTGGATAGTACATACTGATAATTATGTGCTTTGGGAAAAAAATGTTTATGCATTACAGAACATCTTTTGGAAACTGGATAGCCTAATCCACCGTGATTTAGTATGTGTAAATAAGGAGTAAAACTGGGTCTAAAAAGGTATACTGGAATACTTTTCTACTTTTTAACACTCATTCTACAATTCATTTGTCTTAGCATTTGTTGCTTACCTTGAATTGCCCTGGAAATAGTTCTCGAGCCAGTGCAAAAAATGGTTCTGGGTTTTCCTAACATGTGAAATAAATTAATAAAACAAATGTATTGTATTTAAACAAAGTGTACTTGGTACAAAACCTGTAAACTCCAAGGCAGTAGGGTTATACCTACAAATTATAGTAAAAACACAGAATTTTTAAGACCAGGTAAGATAAAAAAAGAGTGGCCACTAAGGTTTTCAGGCAAATCTGAGAGCGTATTTACTAACATTGGAGATAAATATCTCCAGTGATGCTTCCCATAGGAACCAATTGGATCTTTGCTTTTGTTTTCTAACTTGCAGGAAATCTAATTGCTAATTGGTTGTTATGGGCAACATCACTGGAGATATTTATCTCCAATGTTAGCAAACACGCCCCCTTCGTAAAGAGGAATACCTATGGTTTCATATAGCATCCTACCTGTTTGTATAGGTTATAAGAAAAAAAGGAGTTTGTGCCCTGCACTGACTGGCAGAATAGACTAAAACAGCAGATTGAACATATAATGCATTCACTTATGTAATATTCTAAAGCTCCTTCCCAAGAGTTGTCGCCAAACACACTGACCTGCTGAACATGCCATAATTTTAGTGATATGCAACAATTTGTTACATGTAGGAGATTGCCTCTATTATGGGTGATAAAGCGCCTAATAATACCTTTTAATATTGGAGTAATCACAAGAAAATGTGGAAGAAGGCACTTCCCCACGATTACTCAGAATTGCCGCATTTAAAGAATGATATCAGTAGATAATGGATTCTTCATACAGAGTAGAAGCACTGCCAGATCTTTCAAACTTTACAAATCAGCGACAATTTCACTCTGGAGAACCGTCATAATTTTATCATGAAATGCACCTTCACAATAACATGATGACTTGTTCATTTACGTGGTTCTCCAGAGTGAAACTGTTGTGAATGATAAAGTTACATTCAAGCAGTATTCAGCACGTACACTTGATGATAATTTAGTGTTTGCTTCGTTTTTTTATGAGCTATTCTCCTATAACTTTGCCTTTCAAAGACGCCAGAATGAGTATTGCAGTACTATTTATAAAGTTATTTTTTTAACACATAAATTAATTAATGTATGTACCTTAAAGTATCCAATTTGAAAGATGGCCTCTGGATATGGTAAGTTGTATTTTTGCAGGTTGGAGTACAGCCCACTGCCTGGCGAACGGAAGTCAGGAATTCCAGCAGCTATAGGGGAATAAGAAGCAGTTGTATCACTGTGCAAGGCAAAGTGGTTATAAAAGGTGGTTATAAAAGAAGTTGTAAGAAAAATACTAGAGAGTCTTGGATGCTGTTAGATAAGAAGGTTTCTTTATTAGTGCTGAAAAAGTCCAGACTTACATGTTGAAATGCCAGCCCCTACCATACAGATCACATTCTTACCTATGAGTAAAAAAAAGACATTAGTGGAAAATCACAGAAAAAACATCAATATAATTTTCTTTAGTGCAGGCTGCTCACATTTCTCACTTAGCATGAACCTGCTCACACTCTCCAGGCTCAGCTCATCCAGGACTTTCTCTGGGGTACCAATGCCCAGTGTACGGGAAAAGAGGTTACGCAGGAAATCCACTATTAAAGACAGACAATTAACCCACAGTTATTTGAGATTTACATTGTGCTTGCAATACAATGGTGAAGACATATGAGTATAGCACCACATTTTTAAATGGGGAAAAATACCCTGTGTTCTGAAGGCCCAAGGTTAAAAATAACATAATACATTTAATGTCTTGTTTTCTCTCCCCCATTTGCCTGTAGATGAGTGTTATTGTAGCTTTTAAAAACTGCACAGCTCTATGGAGTATAACTGGCAAATCAATAAACAAACTTGTGTATTTTATTATGAATTATAGTTAGTTATTGCGCTTCATCTCATGATTATGTAGCGCTATAGTAAACTGACTTGTGCTAGGACAGTTTAGCTACTTTCCTTGGTGGGCTGAGACCACCGATGAGCTCTCTTTCTCAGGGGTAAGCCCTCGCAGCGGGGTGGAGGCAAGGGTGTAGTGTAACTGTAACCTGATACGATAGCACAATGATGGGCGCCAGTAGTTCTTTAACAGTTGAACCAAGAACAATATTTATTGAACAATAGCACAGAGATCATTTAGCACATTGATCCACAATGGAGTATAGAGCATACACAGCAGCATAAAGGAAGCATATACTCACAGCACGTATAGGCTGAATCCCCACAGGCTAGGGAATATACAGCAGAGAGTAAGTTGACAGCATGTGATGGGTATTGCCTGGTTTTCAGGATATCTTCCAGTGGCAGACTAGGGGAACTCCTGACATCCCTATCTCAACACTTGGTTCCTTACTCTGGGTCAGTAATACCCTGGGATCTTAATCCCTCTAATCTCCTCGGCGGAGCCTTGAGCTGCTCAACTAATTAACCTCTCTATCACTCCTAGAGCGATCTATAAAACGAGTATAGCTATCTAATTACTAGGGCCAAGGCGCCTAGGGTCAGCATCACCCATTCCCTTCCAGCCTGCTTGGTTGGGCTAAAGCAATGGACCTCGAGCACATGGTTCCTAAACCTTTTATACTCTGGCACAGTGCCTCTAGAGTACACTGTGTGAACTGCAGGGGTTACATAAGCACAAGGTCCCCATAAGGACCCACTTAGGTGTCCATATTACTAGGGATGTGCCTGTCTGTACAATGTAAGGGTGTCTAAGATTTTCACATCCCTACAATTATAAAATGTAAAAGTCAAGAAAATGTGGAAAGAGGAGGTTAATATTGTGAGGGAATATTTAATTGTTTTAACCCCTTTACAAAAATATTAAAAAGTTTAGTAAAAACAACCATTTTGTTTAAACCCATAGTTGGCAGTTAAAAGCTTACTTTTAGATGCACCACTATTGTCTTCACTGGAGTCCGAGTCCTGTTGAACAAAGATTACTGTGAGCAAATAAACACCAATTTTATTAGATTATATTTTCTTGGTTGCTATGGGTTACAGCCCCTATGCAATACCAAATAGTCGGTAAATGAACAACAAACTATGTTTTCTCTGTCATTTTTAAAGTAAGATTTAAAAAAAGCATTTAAAGGGCCACAATAAACAACTAGACAATAAAACCAGACACTCTGGCTAGAAGGTCAGAGGACTCCTGTGACTGCACTGACTCATAGCAGTCTGCCTTTATCAGATCAGTTAGTTTAATTCATTAAATCTTTAGGAAAGATATAGAGACAATTGCTGATGGCAATGCAGAACAAAAAGGGTTACCGTACATAAATTCTTCTGCTGAAGCTGGGCTGTTAGTCAAAGGTTCAGTTCAATGATATTTCTGGGATTCTTTACTTGAACAACATTTTTTAGGTCATGACACAGCATCTCAGTTAAATTCTTAGCCAGAACACAAATTTGCTTCTGTTTAAGTCAATCTTTTGTTAGTTTACTGTTTGAAATGGCTTTTGCATCCCACATTCCAAAATGGGTAAACATTTTACTTTATGTTCTTATGAGTAAGGTCAAAACATATTACAAACATTTGAGAAGCCCCTTGTATCATAAGCTGCAGCTGGGGGAAGTGAGGGGTTTGTTTATACTTATGCAGAACAGGAAGTAGAACGTGACTTCATTTTTTGCCCTGCTTAGTCGTTATAGACCTTTAAAAGTATACTGCAGACTTTAGATTTAGATTACCTCTGAATCTTCAGCTTGTGCCTTAAGATCCGCTGGTTCACTAGATTCTGCAAAAAGGGAGAACATGTCAAAATGTTATGGACAAGTTGTGTAAGTTATATAATTTGTAGCTCTTAAAGGCATTTAATTAACAATATCAGCATACAATAAATATCATTAAGCACAGCTTAGAGAAACAGTAAAGAATACAAATACCTGTATATTTATATAAAAAAATATAACCCAAATGCTCAACAGTGTACTATCCTCTGTGGGTCACAGCATAACGAGTTACATTGTATCTATTTATTTTATTTTGCTTAAAATGCATTATTTTCCATGCTTAACAGGACATTGCAATACTTATGGTAGTAGCTTTGCTAACACAGTAGCTAGATTTCTTTTATTTTCAGTCCCAAGGTACTCTAATATACCAAGGTGAGAATGGCTAGAATACTGACAGAGCTGGAGCAGTGGAAATTAACTGGCCATTTGATTGAAAGCAAATATTTGCATTACCATTTTTAATCCTAACTTTAACCTGTAATGTTTGAAATCTGCAATAAACGCACCATCATACTAAAAGTTCAACAGCGCAAAATATCTTTATACGGCTCAATTAAAACCATATATTGTGCATATTTCTGCACACTGTGATAATAAATGATATAGCCACGTCATCCTATGTGTCCATGGGATTGCACTACTGCGCATGTGCCCCACGGACCTCTAGCGCCCGTTAATTTAATCTGCTCGTCTCCTCGCCAATGGGGAGAACGCGGCTATGTCCCAGTACCGGGGCCGAGTGCTTCTCATTGAGAATGTGGCATCGCTCTGAGGCACAACTATCCGGGATTATACCCAGATGAGCAAGCTGCAGAGCACGTATGGCTCCCGCGGGCTGCAGGTCCTCGCCTTCGCCTGTAACCAGTTCGGACACCAGGTGAGTGGGAACAGAACAGCTGCACGGTGCTTATTGGAGCGGGACCAGGTACACTAACCGGAAATGCTCATTTGCTTCCATGTTGGAAATCCCTTGATTCAGTAGGAGGGATGCGCAGATGGAGTTATACAGTTCTACTGCACTTCTACTGGCCCAACTCCATGGCTACATTGGCAGCAGTGTTGTAGCTGTGCCAGACTGACACACACGACACAGAAGTGGCAGTTTGGAGCTTTTTCATGCCTGCCACTTCCTTATGTATCTCTGGTTTCCCCCATCTGACTGGGCTGTTTGGTAGAGTCTGACTGGTATACACAGCCCCTCCACAGCTGAGGCAAATGCAATTTGGTTAGGTGATTTGTTTTGCCCAGCACATGCCACAGTCACACTGGTTGGATATACCTCAGGGCAGACACTTTGTGATGCAAATTCTCCCTTGGTGTGTTTCAGCCAGAAGGCAGCCATTCAATGACTGGAATTAAAGGGGAAGTAAAGTCTAAAATAGAATACGGCTAGAAATGCTGTATTTTGTATCCTATATAATAAAGTTAAAGTGTCTCTGCGTCCAGTCCCTGTGTCCCTGGGATTGCGCTACTGCACATGTGCCCCACGGACCTCTAGCGCCCATTAATTTAACGGGCTTAATGTCTAGTCCTTTTAATATTTGCCCAATATGTAATCAGAAAGGAACCATTAGCACTGTTTATATAAACCATGCAAACTGAGATAATTATTGCGAGCGGAAAGCGATTCATCCACTAATATCACCAGCACAGTTATACCTGCAGCCATTGAACCGTCGGCCACTTCCGGGTTTGACAGCAACAGTGGATCACGTGAACACATTGAGTCGGCATTTGCCATCTGCCCATTGGTGCAAATGGATGCAGCGTGCAATTGGTAGACCATGATCTGATTGGCGTGTTTTTCACCAATGAGAATGGAGAAATCTGGTATGTGCGAAGTGAGTGCTACACCCTGTACACCCTGTGTTACAACTCTCTGCGGTGTTGTCATGAGGTGTTGCGTTCAGCTTATGTTGCTTGCTGCCATGTTCTCTAGGAGAGTTTTGTATACTTGCTAAAGGGTCCAATGTCCCATATGTCCAACTTGTTATTCGCCTATTGACACAGTACCCCGATACCAAAAGCAGACAACCCACACATTTTTATGACTATTGTGTTTGCTGTTTTTTTTCTCCATAGAAGCAATTAACCCACCTGCCAGGCATAATTAGAACAAGCGAGGTGGTACTACCTACTATTATAGGGTTGCCACCTTTTCTGGAAAAAATACCGGCCTTCCTATGTATTTATCTTTTTTCCCTATTAACATTGGGATCAACCATCATTTTTACCGGCCATGTGGCAACCCTACCTCACAGGCCAGGACTGGCAATCTGTGGAATGTCAGAGGGGCTACTTTAAGGTGCCATAGAAAGTCAGTATTTAGTGGGTTGGTGGAGGCTGATTGGGCCTCTGTGTACCTGAAATGCCAGGGCCAATTTTCATTCTCAGTCCGGACATGCTACCTCATGTAAATATTTCAGACTCCCAGAAATTCTTGAGAATGGAATTTGCAAAAGTGGAGTTAAAACTACTTTGGCGTTAGAGTAAAATTTAAATAGTAAGGTTGCCACCTTTCCTTGTCGCAGGGCCTGGACAGGCAAACTGTGGGTTCTGGCGAATGCCAGAGGGGCTGCTGTACGACTCCATAGAAAGTTACCATATAATGGGCTGGTAGGAGGCTGTTTGAGCTTCTGTGTACTTGGAATGACAGGGCCTATATTGACTCCCAGTCCAGGCCTGCTGGGAGGGTGGTGGGGCACGTGGTGACATTGTGGGGCAGTGACTATCTCCACATGCAAAGGGAATGGTGGCTAGCAGTGGCTAACAACTAAGTTAACATATTTATATAGAGGAATGTATTTTTATATATATATATATATATATATATATATATATATATATATATATATATATATATATATATATATGTGTATATATATATATATATACACATATATATATATAGGCACCTGATGGCCTGTGCCTAGGGGGGCAGCCCTCAGCAGCCTATATAATTTACTTTTTAAAAAAATTAAATAAAATAATGCCCCCAGCCCAGTGTCGGACTGGCCCACCGGGATATCAGGAAAACTCCCGGTGGGCCCTGGTGTCAGTGGGTCCTCATGCTGCTAAACACTTGGCCTATTTCATAGCCATTCCCTATTTCTATGAGAACAAAGAGGTTAAATAGATAGAATAATAGATTATAGTATAATAAAAAAAAAAGACTAGGAGAAGAGAGGTTGCATGAGGAGAGGAGGAAAATTGTACTGAGGATGAGGCCCTGGTCTAAAGTTTTTTGGTGGGCCCTTGTCTAAGGTTTTTTGGTGGGCCCTAAGTGTCCCATTCCGAAGCTGCCTCAGCCACCACGAGAGACTTACTGTTTAAATCTGGCGGCAGAGCTGGGGGGCTGTGAAGGGTACAGGGTCCATTGCAGCAAAATATGGAAGTAATGTCATGTGCATGACATCATTCTGCATGTTGGGGGCAGGGGGTGCTATAAGATCCGGTGTCTAGGGTGGCATCAGACCCAAATAAAGCCCTGGAACCATACCCAATTTCCTTATGCCACACAGACACACACAATTCTCTGCAGATTCTCCTGCAATGAAACATTGTGTCACCTGTGTGCCCCAAGGGGGTGTGGGCTGGGCCTGGGTGCAATCGCACCCCCTGGTAGTTACACTGCTGGTAACAGCTAAATGCAGCTCTGAATTTAATTCAAACCTCAGGCCTCAAGTGCCCCATTCCTGAGCGTATACAAGATTGTGGCATGATGCAAAGCTTGCCTTAATAGCAATGTCCACAATGCCTGCCTGCTTCGTATGATTGTGAATTCCAAGACTAAATGAAACACGCTTTAAATAATTCATATAGTGTAATTGAAGTTTATTTTGCTTGGCTAATGCCATAAAATAGGATGTGAAATTATTTCTTAGGGTGACAGGTACATTTTAAGTTAGCATACAACCAGGCTTGTACTGGATTGTAGGCAGTGTGAGGGAAGGTGGGTAAGTATGTGCACCATTCTGTCAGTAGGTGGTGGTGTAGAATTTAAAAAGAAAAAGTTTGGTTTAGGCATAAAATAGAATTAGTTATTCAGGCACACAACATGGAACCAAAGTTAACTAAAGTGGGGTGGATATAACAATATTAGGAAATTAGTAATAACTCTGGGACGGAAAGTAAACCATTGCTATAAAAGTCAACAGAATAGTAAAATAATAACATAATTTGTTCATCAAGCATGTTGTTCCTCACAGAAACCAGTTTATATCATTCAATATATACTACAGTTACATTACACATAATATATTGTTCTATTTTTGCTTTCTTCATTTCACTTTATATGAATTATTCATATTAGCTTCCAATATTGTCACATAAGACATAACTGAACAAAAGCAAACTAATATGTTTTTTACAAGGATCACAAGCGGTCCCCGTGGCACAGCTAATTAAATACACAGCAAAGATGGGATATAAAGCTCAACATCTGGAACACGCCAATGTAATTCATAGGCCTATGTTTAATAGAAACAAGATTAATACAGCTAAATTATGAGCTAGAGTTAAATATTAAAAAGCTGTCCTGCATGTACTTACCTTTGTTCATCCCATGGGTATTTGTTATGAACAAACATGTTCATTGAAGGACATGTGCATCAGAGCATTAAGTATATAATACATGTATTTTGATGGAACAATATTTTTTTTGTTCATGGAAATAAATGATGCATTACAGTAATGCATGATGAAGTATGGTGCGCAATCCTCTTATTAGTAATCAGATTACATCCAAGCATTTAGTAGGTTCGTTTGGAGTTTGAAAGTAGGTGTCTTATACGTTACTATAAGAAGATTTAAGATGATTAGGAAAAAAGATGCAGGAAGAAATGTACAGTAGCTACGATTATTGTAATGAAGTGTTCATAAAGAATAATAATATTCCACAGCGTGTTCACTTAAAAGTAAAACAACTAACAATTAGGAATACCATGTAGGCTTCTGCGTGTACAGTATCACACTATTATGTTCTATACCATTTGCTGTTATACATTTCAGTATAGTCCTCATATGGTGACAACAGGTTAATTCGGATAACAGATCCCATACCTGTACTTTATGGGTTGGGTTTAAGAAGAAGAACATGAAAATCTGATACTACTGTAGGTTAGACACGGTGTAATATTAAGAAAAAAATTTTCAATAGTGGGTGATAATTTTTAGCTCTTTTAAAAATGCATTGTTTCACCCTTGATGCAGTGTAGGCATATCTGATTTCAAATACAGAAAAACTATTCACCATCCACTATACAAAGCAGAGGGACTTCAAGTCCCAGAATCCATCACTTCACAATGGGACAAGATGAGGGAGTATGTGCATGTCATTATAAGCAGAAGAGGGATTGAAAAATGCTTTATGAGAATTTAGGAGGCCCATTTACTAATAATCGATTTGCTTTTTTCCCCACAAATCACGAAAAATCATAGTTTTCCTATTTCTAAAAATTCTAAATTTACTAATTGTAAAAACCACAAAAGCCTTTAATGCTAAACCTCGCAAGTAAAAGTAGTGGAAGTAAAAAATCAATGGGAGGTGTGCTGATTCTATTGGACCTTTTTTAAACCAAAAAAAGGTTTTTGTATTTTTTTTGCTATGAATTCTCTCACCGTTAATAAATAAGACTCTAACCACCATATTTATCAAAAAGTGAAATTAGAGATCGACACAGTCCGCTAGAGAGAAATTCCGCCACTCTACATTCATTTCTATGGATTTTTAAAGAGTATTTTTCAACAGGTGATAGTGAAAGTTCAACATTTGATATATATTGTAGATAAACGACCGTTCACCTGAGCAAAAATTTGCCTTGCGAAAACGTGCAAAAGCTCTCCATCGCTTCTACGCCTTTTAATATATAGGCGATGTTATTGCGATTTTTTATTTTGGGGAATTTTGGAGGTACAGTATATAGATATATATTATATTAATAATAATAATATTGAAACTTTTGAAATATACAGGTTTTTTTTCAAAATTGACATGGTGTAAAAATATATTATATTAATATACTATTAAACCATTTTGATACTCAAACTTGCTTATTTTCTGTAACTCACACCCTTTTCTCCACTTTGAGGTGTGCGCGCACATACACACACACAACAGTTTCTCATCCACTAACATTCTTTCAGCTGAAACTGAAATTATTGTTCAGCAACTGCAGTCTTGTTTTTAGTTGTGTAGGTAGATGAAGCAGCTTCAATGGAAAATATCAATGGAAAACTGTTTTATTCTCATAGTACCTTATAAAGGGAAACTGTTGCAAAAATTACTCTTGTAGGACTCGGGAGTCTGATTTTAATTCAGATTTTTGGGGGGCTGCCTTCCTAGCAGATGTATTAGAGTGCACTTTAATAAATGATTACAGCACAAACAAAATCTACCAAAATAACTGAATTTGGCACAAATCCTGCATGTAGAGACACAGAATCTCTGGTGATTTCAATCCTCCCTATTTTATATGTAGTTACCTAATTTTGCCTACCTCCCCCATGCCTCCAGTCACCTTAAGGAATTGTCATGAAATATAAATTTTCCCCCAAGAATTTCTGTGTGTTCATGCTCACATGCATTCAGTGAAGTCATCTGAGTGTTTGTGCATGCATGTCGAGGGAATCAGCAGCTGCAAGAGAGCAAATGTTCATGTGCAGTGACATCACATCTGACTGCGAGCGGTTGTGGTGACGCAACGTCCTGTGACATCCCTGCCCTGTAAAAAATGTTTGGCTCTTCCCCCCAGGTCAGCCTCC
Organism: Xenopus laevis; assembly: GCF_017654675.1. Lineage (NCBI taxonomy): Eukaryota > Metazoa > Chordata > Amphibia > Anura > Pipidae > Xenopus > Xenopus laevis. Next base: position 46,899,395 of record NC_054374.1, on the reverse strand, counting down.
CTCTGTGTTAACATCTCTGTAATTTTTAAAATTTAAAATCGAGTTTTTGGAGTTTTTTGCCAATTCGTACAATTTTTTTCCTGAAAAGCCCGAAATAGTTGGATTTTCGGGCTAATTCCAGTGCAGACCACAGAAACTTTCAAATATTATAGGGACCTCTCCAATTTACTTATATACAACCTCGGCAGGTCTGAGATGGCAGATTTTTGGACTTTTTGCAGCATCGGGCTTTAATAAATCCTGGAAACGACAAATTTGAGTTTTGCCCCAAAAAGCCCTACCAGAGTTTAGTAAATAACCCCCTAGTCATAGGCTCTATGACTGAGGGGTTTATTTATCAAAAAAAGTTCTCTCTATTTTCTGAAAACTAATCTGCCAAATCCGCACAGACTTCCCCCCTCCCACCATATTCAGAAAATTTCTTGTGTGGGAAAAAAAAAAACTAGATAAAATCACGAAAAAATCGGAATAGCATGAATTTTTCAGATATTTCGCCGGAAACTGTGGCTTTTTCAGATTTGATGCCCAAAACCTCGATCTTTTTCAGATCTGATGCCTGAAAACCACGAAATCTTTGGATTATTGAACGAAATCCAGTGCAGATCAGGATATCAATGGGACATTTGCCATTGACTTCTACATTAGCTCGGCAGGTCTTAGTTGGAGTACTTTTTGATTTGGACTTCTAACACCATCAGAGTTTAATAAATTTCGGGAAAAAAAAAATTTCTATGAAAATATGCTGTTTTTGCCCTTTAAAAGTCCAACCAGAAAAAAATCGAACTTTAATACTTTAATACACAACTCCCTGAGTGTTGTTACATAGTTAGTTACATAGTTAAATTGGGTTGAAAAAAAAAAAAGTCCATCAAGTTCAACCCTTCCAAATGAAAACCCAGCATCCATACACACACCCCTCCCTACTTTTAATTAAATTTTATATACCCATACCTATACTAACTATAGAGCTTAGTATCACAATAGCCTTTGATATTATGTCTGTCCAAAAAATCATCCAAGCCATTCTTAAAGGCATTAACTGAATCAGCCATCACATCACCCGGCAGTGCATTCCACAATCTCACTGTCCTGACTGTGAAGAACCCCCTACGTTGCTTCAAATGAAAGTTCTTTTCTTCTAGTCTGAAGGGGTGGCCTCTGGTACGGTCATCCACTTTATGGGTAAAAAGGTCCCCTGCCATTTGTCTATAATGTCCTCTAATGTACTTGTAAAGTGTAATCATGTCCCCTCGCAAGCGCCTTTTTTCCAGAGAAAACAACCCCAACCTTGACAGTCTACCCTCATAATTTAAGTCTTCCATTCCTCTAACCAATTTAGTTGCACGTCTCTGCACTCTCTCCAGCTCATTTATATCCCTCTTAAGGACTGGAGTCCAAAACTGCACTGCATACTCCAGATGAGGCCTTACCAGGGACCTATGAAGTGGCATAATTATGTTTTCATCCCTTGAGTTAATGCCCTTTTTTATGCAAGACAGAACTTTATTTGCTTTAGTAGCCACAGAATGACACTGCCCAGAATTAGACAACGTGTTATCTACAAAGACCCCTAGATCCTTCTCATTTAAGGAAACTCCCAACACACTGCCATTTAGTGTATAACTTGCATTTATATTATTTTTGCCAAAGTGCATAACCTTGCATTTATCAACATTGAACCTCATTTTCTAGTTTGCTGCCCAGTTTTCCAATTTAGACAAATCACTCTGCAAAGTGGCAGCATCCTGCATGGAACCTATAGTTCTGCTCAATTTAATATCATTTGCAAAAATAGAAACAGTACTTTCAATGCCCACCTCCAGGTCATTAATAAACAAGATGAAAAGCAAGGGACCTAGTACAGAGCCCTGCGGTACTCCACTAACAACACTGGTCCAATTATAAAATGTTCCATTTACCACCACTATTTGTAGTATATCTTTTAGCCAGTTCTCTATCCAGGTACAAATACTATGTTCCAGGCCAACATTCCTTAATTTAACCAGTAACCTTTTGTGTGGCACTGTATCAAATGCTTTAGCAAAGTCTAAGTAAATCACATCCACTGCCATCCCAGAATTGAGGTCTCTACTTACCTTCTTAAGTTAGTCTGGCAAGATCTATTACGCATAAAACCGCGCTGGCACAAACTCATAGTATTATGATTTGTTATGAAGTCCAGTATCATATCCTTTATTAACCCTTCGAAAAGCTTTCCTACCACTGACGTCAGACTAACTGGCCTCTAGTTTTGAGGCTGAGAACGGGATCCTTTTTTGAATAGAGGCACCACATTAGCAATTCGCCAGTCTCTCAGCACTATGCAAGATCTCAATGAATCCTGAAAAATTAAGTAAAGAGGTTTGGCAATCACAGAGCTAAGCTCGCTAATTACCCTGGGATGAATACCATCTGGCCCTGGACCTTTGTTAATCTTAACATGTTCTAGTCTCTTTTGAATTTCTTCATGTGTGAACCATGCATCATTAGTTGTATTACTAGAATTGGTACAAGGAAACCTTCACTTACTGGTTCCTCATTTGTTTAGACAGATGAAAGATATGAGTTCAGAATCTGCGCTTTTATTTTGTTTTCATCAACCAGCTGACCCCCCTCTGATAGTAAGGGTCCCACCCCTCCCTGCTTCATTTTTTTACTATTAACATATTTAAAAAATAATTTTGGATTTTTTTTAATGCTTGCTGCAATATCCTTTTCTATAGCAATTTTAGCTTGCCTTATAGCTTCTTTGCATGATTTATTGGCCTCCTTGTTCCTTATAAATGTTTCGGCTGTACCAGCTAACTTGAAAGCCTTAAAAGCACGTCTTTTCTTACCCACCTCAACACCAACGCTTCTATTGAACCAAAAAGGTTTTGCTTTGCAACGATGTTCCTTGCTTACAAGTGGAATATACTGACAAGTATATTTATTAAGCAGAATTTTAAAGACTTCCCATTTTTGTTCTGTGTTTAACCCTGTGAAAAGCATTTCCCACTTAATATGTTGCAGAAATGCCCTTATACTGTCAAAGTTTGCACGTCTGAAATTTAGTGTTTTAGTTACTCCCTTATAGAATTGCTTCTGCAACAGAATCTCAAAGGAGACCATGTTATGATCACTATTCCCTAAATGCTCACCCACACAAATGTTAGAGATGAGTTCAGTATTGTTAGTTATTACAAGGTCCAAAAGAGAGTTATTCCTAGTAGGTTCTTGAACGAGCTGGAATAAAAAGTTGTCATTCAGCATATTTACAAACCTACTAGCTTTTTCTGTCTTAGCAACCCCATAACCCCAGTCAATGTCTGGATAGTTGAAGTCACCGATAGCAACAACTTGAACCTGCTGTGAAGCCGCTTGTATCTGCAAGAGTAGCTGGGCTTTATACTCAACACTTATACGAGGTGGTTTATAGCATACACCAATGATAATTCTTTTTGTTACCTTTTGCCCTCTCAAAATTGTGAGAACACGAAACGTGTAAGGCTGTCACTACTTTTTATACTTCAATAAACACCTGTTTTTACAAGTCTGTCTGGAGGATTGCTCTTTGAATACCTGCTCTACAAACAAATACAGTGATTTCTGCTCCCTCAAGCTAAAGGTCAGAGAACCTGGGTCTTCTCATAGAAGTGGTGAGTCTCTAGGAGACAAAAGCTTAGACATTTTCCTTAAATGGGTACCTCTTACATAAAACTTTAAACTTCTAGGTTTTGCATGTTTATTTATACATTTGAAATGTAATAGTAAGCTAATTATGACTAATTGGTTCAGGCCCAGACTGGCAAATGTCAAAGGGGCTGCTCTTAGATGCCATAGACATTCACTATTGAGTTAGCCTGTGGGGTGGTTGTGTACTTGAAATGCCATTTTGAATCACAGTCCTTATCTGAGCTGTTCCCTCTAACTGAGTTCTTTTTGCTACTTGTTATATTCTTTTGCTTTTGCAAAAAAACAATTCTTAAGGCCTTTTGGGACTCCAGCAGGCAGTGTTTTGCCAACAACATCCACACGTCACCTGAAAAATGTAATAGCCTCAGCTTTGCCTGTGATGAGCAAACAGAGGCAGCTTTCCAAATGTCCAGACTCACACTTCACCAAAAAATGGTGGACTCTTCATGGGCTTGTTTGTTATACTGGCCCTATCCCACCACCATCATTGAGGAATATTGATACTGCAGCTTTTATAAATAAGCTACAAGAACATGGCTTTTAAATGTGTTGCATTCGTATATAAAGAGAGAACAAGGGTTACCCTGTGTGACTCATGTCTTATGGTAAAGCAATTATATATTTAATTTAAAACACATGAGAATGGGAAGTTCTTTGCTGATATCATTTTACCCAAGATGAATATTTAGAGATATGAGTTGAGAAAAGATAACAAACCACTCATCCAAAACAAGAAATTATATTGTGTAAAAGCAAATGCAAATGCCAGTAATAGGTTCACTCGCATGTGCGCTCTTCTGCTGTTCATGCCTCATTCCAAATGGCAAGGTAAGAATATTGAAATTTACTACTCACAGAATGGTATACGAGAATGTTTACCTTAAAAATTTTAACATAACTTAGATAATGGTTTTGAATGACAATTTGCATTTGGTCTTCGCTTGTTCATTCTTTGTAGGTTTTGAATTATTAATTTGAATTATTTTGTTTTCCAGGGCTCTAGTTTGGAATTTTAAATCTACCTTGTATACTGTTATGTTATTGTTGGAGGCCAACTGAGCCCAGCCCGACATTACTCCTAATCCTTTTATTCTAAAATGAACTTCCTCCTTCCGCCTTATATTTGGAATACCTTCTTGAATGTTCATAATAAAAAATAAAAACATAGGCAGTAATCTGTGTAAGCCTAGCTATAATAACACTAAGATTATTGCAAGAATTTTGTTAATTTGAATTAAACTCATAACAACAAATAAACATGCTTGAGAACTGTATTCTCAAAGGAATTTGTAGGCCAAGACAAGGGGTCACATTGGTGGATCGCCACAGTCTTCTCAGGCAAATCTGTTTCAGTTCTGCCTCCAGACATAAGGCACGCATACAGTATCAGTAATGTTGATCCAGTCTTCTAGAAAAATCCAGTTGGAAAACTCAGAAAGTCAATTTTAAGCAAATAATTATATTTTTTAAATACTATTTCCTTTTTCTCTGTAATAAAAAAATAGAACCTTTTACTTGATGGTAACTAAACTGCACGAATCCAAATTGGTATCAAAATAATCCAATTGGGTTTTTTAAATGTTTTAGAAGTTCTGGTGATTCAAATTAGGAAAAATCTCTAATTTGGAAAACCTGAGCTTCCAAGCATTCTGGTTAAGCAATCTGTACTAACATGTTTTAAAGGAGAAGGAAAGGCTAAAATTAACATAGCTTTATCAGTAAGGTCTATATAAATACACCAGTAAACCCTCAAAGTAATGCTGCTCTGAGTCCTCTGTCAAAAGAAACACCACATTTCTTTCCTTCTATTGTGTACTCATTGGCTTCTGTATCAGACTTCCTGTTTTCATCTTAAACCTCCAGGGCAGGGCTTGAGCATGCTCAGTTTGCTCTTCCCTCTCCCCCTCCTCCCCTCCCTGCTGTAATCTGAGCCCAGAGTTATTAGAGAGCAGGGAAACTCAGGCAGGAAGTGATGTCACACCAAGAAAATATGGCAGCTGCTGTCCTAAACAAACAGAGAGCATCTAGAGCTGTTTACTCAGGTATGGTAAAGCATTCTATAGAATAAAATATACTGTTATAGCTTGCACTATTGTAGCTAATCTATTGGCAATAAACTGCTTTGCTAGCTTTCCTTCTCCTTTAATGGACAAAGAATACACTTGATCCTCAGATCTTAGCCATGTCCCACTAGTTTGAAAAACAATTCTGCACTATTAATTATCTAGTAGTTCATACTCAGCACACCACAGCAATCAAATGTATTGCATAAGCATAATATTGCTTTGCAGATGCAGGTCACCAGCATAGTCCCATGTATCAGTGTAGATGAATGGTAGACCCCAGAGATGCCTACTTGTTATATGAGCCAGTTTGACACCTCCCCTACAAGCCCAAAGCATAATGTACAGAATTTCTAGCCTATTTTTTTTAGTTAGGCTTTAGTTCTCCTTTAATGAAAAACTAGAAGATGAAAAGACAAAAAAGAATGCAATAAAAGTCAACATAACGTGAACCACCCCTTTAACTAATGGGCATGTAAAACATGATTTTTTAATGGTGTAACATATATACTTTATTCTTTATATAATACACAAAAGCCATGAATATCCTGTAAATTATATCCTTATAAACGGTGAGTTCTGATGTCATCAGTTATAAACGGTGAGTTCTGATGTCATTTCTGTCACATGACTCACTGAAATTTGTGTATTATAATAAATAAAGTACCCCCGGTTGTAAAATATGAGGATATTAGACGTTACCTCGGAGTTCCATGACCTGTATAAAAACACTCGGCCTTCGGCCTCGTGTTTTTATATGGTCATGAAACTCCTCGGTAACTTATAATATCCTTATAATATCCTTATATTTTACAAGAGGGGGTACTTTATTCACTATATTATAATTTTTCAAAAGAAAAAGAAAAGTTATCAAAATAATGCTAAAAGGGACGAATTTTATTTCACTTTTATGGAGTATGCATTTACACATACTGTAAATGTATGTGTGTGTGTGTGTGTATATATATATATATATATAGTATAAGGAAAAGCTCGCACTCACAGGACTTATCACAATCAAAAAAGGTGTTTATTTGGATCAAAAAACAACTGACGTTTCGGCTCACACTCAAGCCTTTCTCAAAGTGAATATACAAACACTCACCAACCCTTTAAACCCTAAAATGGCGGGAAACTGTGCATGGTGACGTCACAGTGACGTGTGTGGGGGATTTTCCATTTCCCTAATGGAAAATCCCCCACACACGTCACTGTGACGTCACCATGCACAGTTTCCCGCCATTTTAGGGTTTAAAGGGTTGGTGAGTGTTTGTATATTCACTTTGAGAAAGGCTTGAGTGTGAGCCGAAACGTCAGTTGTTTTTTGATCCAAATAAACACCTTTTTTGATTGTGATAAGTCCTGTGAGTGCGAGCTTTTCCTTATACTACTTAACCTTTTGAGCTTATTGCACCCAGGCAAGGATGACCCATTGACGAGTTGTGCTGGCCTCTACACTACTTTATCCATTTTTTGGGCCGTGCACCCGAGTTGTCATACCTAATCCACTTCGTGTCGGTTACCAACCGTTTCTACCCAGGCGATGGAACATAGTGGAGGCTCTGATCTTATAGATACCCCACTGGGCGGACTTCAATTTTCAGATGCAGAAGCTGCCAACATTCTCTTTACTGAGACAGCGGATGATGTTCTCCCCACCGCCTCGCTGAAGGATATCTACCATAACCTACTTAGACTGAAGGAGAGGGAGATTGATCTGAAACTACACGGCATCTACCTCTCAGACTTCTATAAAAGGCAACATATACCACGGGGTTTCAGAGTAAAAAACATACCTACGATTGGAAGAAATAACACTGAATTTTGCAAGAGATGGTGCCAGATTCTAAATAAATGTTCACTTGATCTCATTCTCCTGGTGATCGAAGAAGTTACTAAGAATCTATCAGTAACCCGAACAGAGATAGCTTCATTCGAAACGGCGCATCTCACTTCCCTCAGATCTGACCGTGATAGCAAGTGGCTGGACAAACTAGAACAACAACTTGTACACTATTCCACCGAACTGCACAAATTCAAGAAGAATAAAGTGCAGATAGTTCAATCTGACTACCAGAACAGACGTGTGTATAACTGGTTGTCAGGAGGAGAACAAAACAGATCGAGATTTAATAAACCTCAGAGACACCGTGTGGGCTTCAGTGGGATTGACTCGTCACCTTATACATCATCCCCCTCAGACTCCGACACCCGCACCAGAGGCAGAGGCAAGCCAAGAGGGTTCTACTCTCCATTCAACGACAATACCAGTACCAACACTTCTGCAAACTCCAGCAATCTTTTTTTAGGCACCACTACCCGATCAAAAACCAAGGACGGCCACACAAGCGGCGGGGCGGCATTAGACACAAGACCACCATCAGCACATTACCAGCGGAGGAAGTAGTCTTCAACCTCAGTAATCACCAACTGAGCCCAGCTGAACTAAGTGTTTTATCAAAGGGCCTCTCATTTGTCCCTACCACCAAAATGAAGCAACTGGATCTTATGATAGATATCCACAAGTTCCAGAGGACCATGAAACTTAAGGACTACTTTAGGACACAGAATACTCAGGAGTACTCTCCATTCCGCACCAAAAGCCTTTTTGAACCGCCAAATACTCCGAAATCCATAGCTGCCTTGACCCGTCTTTTGACGGATGAATCCATGAAACCGAGGTGCCCTACAGGATGGCCTAATGTTACACAAACGGAAAAGGAAGCAATCCAAGCTCTGGCGAACAATCCCACAATCGTTATTAGACCAGCGGATAAGGGTGGAGGGGTAGTCATCCTTAACTACTCCGATTATAGGTCTGAAATCCTCAGACAACTTAGTGACCCAAGTGTCTATACCAAACTCGATACAGACCCGACTCCCACATTCAAGCGCAAGATTGATTCAATACTGCAGGCGGCTCTCTCACAAGGGATCATCTCAGAGTCTACACATGCCTTCCTGGTCACCAACTACCCTGTCACACCGATACTTTATACCCTGCCTAAAATCCATAAAACTTTGGTCAACCCTCCAGGACGACCGATTGTCAGCGCTCGGGACTCTATTCTCCAACCCTTGGCGATGTATATAGATTACTTCCTACAGCCATTAGTACAAACGACGTCCACCTACTTGAAAGATACTGGTGACCTTCTTGTGAAACTTAGAGATTGCCAACCAATACCGACACAGACTCTCCTAGCCACCATGGATGTGACCTCATTATACACGGTTATTCCTACAGATGAAGGCATTGAAAGAATCCGGGAGGTTTTACAGAAATACCCAGACCCTACTCGCCCAAGGACAGAATTCCTGATCGATCTCCTGGAACTGTGCCTCAAGCATAACTACTTTAAGTTCGAACTCTGTTACTACCTACAACTGAGTGGTACCAGTATGGGTTCCAATTTGGCACCTGCCTTTGCCAATCTGTTCATGGCACACTATGAGCAGCACTATATTCAACCAAAGTATGGATCCTCAATATACAAGATCTGGCGCTTCATTGACGACCTACTGGTCCTGTGGACGGGATCGAGGGACCAATTCACTGCGATGATTGATGATCTGAATGCCTTGTCCACTCCAATAAAATTTACAGCACACATCGATCGTGATGAGATTCCATTTTTGGATATTTTGATACTGAAACAGGGCACTGAACTCACAACGACTATCTACCGCAAAACCACTGACAGAAACACTCTTCTGCATCACACATCATGTCATCCACTGCACCTACTCAGGAGTATTCCGTACTCACAAATGATTCGTACTGTGCGCAACAACACGAATCTCACAAGACTTGATACCCAACTTGATGACCTCATTAACCGTTTTCTTCAACGGGGTTATCCACTACATGAACTTCTGGATAGTCGCCAGAGAGCTACGAGTCACACACAGGTTGAACTGTTGAGCTCAACTCACATTAACGCCACAAGGGCTAAAGATGAGAGACTCACTTTCTTAACCACATATTCGCCTGCCACCACATCATTCACAAAAGCAATCCACGAACATTGGTCCATAGTACAGAAAGATAGAACTCTTCCACCACTATTCAAACAACCGCCACGGATTGCCTACAAGAGAGGCAGAAATCTGAGGGATCAGCTAGTAAAGACGGACCCAACACACTGTTACCAACCCCCCACACCTACTACCTGGCTCCCAAATTCCAAGAATGGGTGCTTTAGATGTACCGATTGCACCACTTGCAGACAACTACTGACTGGATCCACATTCTCCCACCCACACTCGGGGAAACAAATTACGATCAGACACAGACTAACCTGTACCTCCAAGTTTATTATTTACATCATTAAATGCCCGTGTGGGTTGATGTATGTGGGGAAAACAATTACCAACTTCAGGGACAGGATGGCAAATCACAGATCCACCATCAGGGCAGCACTAGGAAAAGGAAGTGGTGACACCCCTGTGGCACAACACTTTGTGGAATACAAACATACACTGGCGTCCCTGCGAAGCATGATCATTGACTGTGTCCCAACCCCCCTCGAGGGGGTGATCGTGAAAAATTATTATTACGATCCGAACTCAAGTGGATCCACCGCCTGGACACTCTTAGTCCTCGGGGTCTTAATGAATTGATTTCTTATGCTCCTTTCTTTTGAAGCAGTGTATACTACACTATATATGTATTCGGACATTTGTACTTGAGTGTATCACTTGCCTCAGTATTAACCAATATTTATTCCATGTGAATTCCCTACTTCCCCACCTCTAAACCCTGCCTTCCATGTTCCATGTTGAAAACATTAACTGTGTGTTTTTACCTACTGTTTGACAGGTGAGGTGGGTTGCTATGTATGTATCTCATGGCAACCTTGTCCTCCAACGGAACATGGCACCATCTACAGTCGTCTGACAGTTCGGCTTGGACAATAGTACTTATGTGGTCAACATACACGGCAACCCTTAAGAGAGATTTAGTTGTCCTGTGGATGTCGAGATGACCCTAATCGTACCCTTTGACCCCTCATTTGACATATACTGTGACCTAGAGTGTTTCCGGACCAATAGCGCGGATATACGTGCTATGGTTGCCATGGGAAGACTACCTAGCGACGCTGCAAGCCCTGCAGGCCGTCACACGCATTGCCACTAGAACGGTTGGCAGTGGGAGACGGAGATTCACTGATAGCGGTGATACGCTAATGGTGCTGTGAAGCTACGTGGGCAGACAACTTGAACCATGGATCCGCTAATAAACTGACAGGGGCTGACCGTGCAGGCGGAACGCCGAATAGAGTGGGTTGCTAGGCTTTGATCCCATGGTTACCCTACCCCTATTGAACACAGCGCCACCCACTGGCAACTGCCCGTATGACACGGACACCGGGACAGATGTGGAGCGCCTGAACAACCTGGCCTACCCGATGAGTGAATGCCTCTCTTCAAGTGACGGAATGCAAGCCACCAGAACTGTCGGCAACGAGATACGAAGCGCCACTACAAGCGCTTCGCCACCAAGGACACCGTAGACTATGTGAAGCTCGCATATAGGCCACGCACCTTGAGGTACACGGAGCCGCTATTGTGCCGATTAAAGAAGTCCCTTCAGCAGGCGGGTAATTACTAGACTTTCTATTTGATACCGCTGTTTAGAAGACTATTTTATCTTTATTTTTGCCTGCATGTTTATGTATGCTGCTAACAGGCTATACTTCCTGAGCACACTCCTCGATGAACTTATAAAGTATATATTGTATCCAAGGACCTTCCTTTGCAGGCAGCCATACAATGTTGCATTTTGGTTACAACAGTGAGACGATGTTATTGTAACGTAGGATATTTGATTTGATTTGCTGTGTTTGATGTTTGCACTATGTTCCCTAATGGAAAATCCCCCACACACGTCACTGTGACGTCACCATGCACAGTTTCCCGCCATTTTAGGGTTTAAAGGGTTGGTGAGTGTTTGTATATTCACTTTGAGAAAGGCTTGAGTGTGAGCCGAAACGTCAGTTGTTTTTTGATCCAAATAAACACCTTTTTTGATTGTGATAAGTCCTGTGAGTGCGAGCTTTTCCTTATACTACTTAACCTTTTGAGCTTATTGCACCCAGGCAAGGATGACCCATTGACGAGTTGTGCTGGCCTCTACACTACTTTATATATATATATATATATATATATATATATATATATATATATATATATATATATATAGCCTTCAAGAAGGACCAGCACTCCACTTGTTCAGGTGATCAAAAAATCTTTTATTTCACATCAAGCGTGTATCACACGCTTGATGTGAAATAAAAGATTTTTTGATCACCTGAACAAGTGGAGTGCTGGTCCTTCTTGAAGGCTACATATTTCTATTTGACCGCTGCACCCACGAAATTGTAAAGGAAAGAGTGCGGGTACTAACTGGACATTTATATATATATATATATATATAATTCAAACACGAGATAGTAGATGTGGTAATTTTAAGGGTAATGACAGACAAATGACAAAGGTACTTGGTTAGGAAGGGAAGTTCTTGTCTGCAGTCTGTCTGAGCCACTTCACCTCAGATGAACAGTTATGATTTGAGAAAACAACCTGGTACAGAGCACAAATCACACATTAACCCACATAGGAAATTACTTTGTTTAAAAGAAGATGCAAATGCCAGTAATAAGTTCAGTTGCATATCTTATCTCCGCCTGTACACATCTCGCAGCAAGCATGATAAGGTAAGAAACATCAGTTATTTGCTAGGATGAAAAATATTCATGACATCAATGAAAGTTGTAGTGCTGCCTTGTGTTCTTTTATATTTATCTTTGACATCTGCTAACTAAATTGCTTATGATGAAAACTCAGCAAGTAGCCAAAGCCTACAACCAGCCTTGCATTATATGTATATTTTTCAGAAATAAACAGATCTTAGAGCTTTTGAAATGACATTATATAGATACAACCACTTGCTTTCATATGCCTTAATATTGGGATGCATTAGTGCTACTGCTTAATTTGCCGTAGATTTCCTCAGGTTACAGTTTTGTAAAAAAATACTCCAGATCTGTATTTCATTTGATGTTTGGAGATACTGCAGTGTTTTTTGATTTTGGAGCTTGTGTGTTGATGACTAGAAATCTTCTGCAATATCGATAATAGATCAATAAATCTATAATAGGACTAAAATACAGGGGTCATTTGTGGCCACACACAAAGCTTATACTGCCTCCTGTTCTAAAGTAGCAGCCAGTTGCTAAATGTGCAGCATCAACACTATTCGAACACCCAGTGACTTCAACGCCGGCGTCAAAATTGACGCCATTGACTTTTCAGACACGTGTCCAAAATTGACGCGGACGTCAGTTCTTCGACTTTCACTAATTTTTTATCGGGAGAAATTCACCATCACTGCTGGTGTGCCTAAAGCAACTTATTAATTAACAATGAGTTCTTGAAATCAACTGTGCATAAGTTTTATTTTGGCATACTTTTGGCAGTCCTCAACTTTATGCAGTGGAATGCTAGTTGGAATTATGGAAATTTAGAGGAACAAAAAACTAACATTTTTCGAGATTTATTATAGTCTGAAGAAGTTGCTTAAAACTCAAATCCAAAAATACTCCAGCTAAAACCTATTGAAATCATGTAGAAGTCAATGGCAGGTGGCCAATTGGAACATGTTTTTTACCTTCAGGATACTCAATATTTTCTTGTTGCACTGATTTTTTAAAAACATTTTTATTGGTAAATTAAGAGGATTTAGGTTTGGAAGTTTGGTCACATTTTTTTTTGTAAATATAGTAGAAAAAGTAGAGTTTTAGTAAATATTCCCCTTAGATCTTTCCTTTGCAGAGTCCTGAAAGAAGTTTAAACATTGCCTGCTTTTTGAAATATAGTACATATACTGTTTATGAAAGTAACACAAGACCATTAAGGAGTGGAGAATGGCTACGGTTAAACTCAATTCCTCTAAAACTACAAATGCCATGGAATTTATTAAAAGATCCTAATATAAAAGGTAGGTATGGTAAAAATCCTGAACAATGTGCTAAAAATACGAAAACCTCAGTCAGTACTTTTCCCCATATTGTATAAGTGGTGACACGTGGATGTGGGCAATAATGTGCTCCCACAGCTGAGTCTGTGGAACTTTAGTAGTTTCTGTGGTACCATAATAAATATGGGTGGGCACGCAGTTGCATTAAACAATGTATCAGATTTTGTATTTGTTTTTTATGTATATGGAAAAGTTTGGATGAGGCCTCAAGATCTTGGTACATTTCTTTTCAAACCTATTGGTATTAGCACAACTACCAGCAAAAAGATATCCTGGATGGGGGATTGTTTTTATTGTGCAGAAATGCTCGAGTCCCTTTAATATGCACATCAATATAGATAGATTCATTTGCAACCAACAATACTGTTACAGCGGAGACTGCATCATTTCTCAGGTTATTGCAGAACCAACATACTGTGTCAAAATCATACCTAGTAAACTGATAATTTCCTGTTGAGTACTGTAGGAAGTATTGCAAGAAAAAAAGTCAGCACGCAATGTTCTGCTTTTCTTAAACAGCAATGTCACTTCTCCTGGGCAGACAGAGCAACAGTAAGTCTTATCCTTTCTATTTTGAGACTGCCATTTCAGATATTAAGGTTTAAAGGTAAATTTTAAGCTAGAGTTGATTTAAGATACTGGTCATTTATAATCACCCATTTTTCATAGTGGTCACTAGTTTTCTCCTAATATTCAGAAATTCATAAAAGGGTGGTGGCTGATGTAGTGCAGCCAGATACATAACTGGATGGTCCAAGTCAGGGGACTGAATGAAAATGACTATGGTGAGAATAAAACCTTTTAAAGACTTAAGTGAGGGTCTTGCAATGTTTTAGAATGTTATATACAGTAAATATATTTGCCTTACTCAAAAAATACATAAAGTTTGATTTCTGTGGCAGTAGGTAGATATCCATAAAACATATACATTTACCATTTGATTATCACATTTTATTTTAAGATAATTAAAGAAGAAGGTTTTGGTGTATTCTGGTGCCAATTATAGCTGGGCAGCTGCTTATAAAAACATTTGTTTAATGGTGACCAAAACACTGCTAAATGTATTCTAGTGTTACTGCTTTTGCTACTATTGCTGTGTCTATTTTATGGACTAAAATGTAATACTGATGTTCTTGTTTATATGGGCTTATTTGTGCCCATTAAAACCTGGCTATCACAATACAGCTTTTAGTAGGCTTGTAAACTGCTACTGTCAAACAAGCTTAAAGTATGCTATCTGTTACCCGAGTAACCTCTGGATTACGAGAAGGCCATTTCGCATAGACTCCAATTTAATTAAATAATTAAAAAATTATTTACTTTTTCTCTTAAATAATAAAATAGTACCTTGTATTTTATCCAAAGATACTGTATAATTAATCCTTATTGAAGTCAAAACCATTCTATTGGGTTCAATTGATTTAAGTATTTTTTTTTATAGATTTAAAGGGATACTGTCATGGGAAAACATGTTTTTTTCAAAACACACCAGTTAATAGTGCTGCTCCAGCAGAATTCTGCACTGAAATCCATTTTTCAAAAGAGCAAACAGATTTTTGTATATTCAATTTTGAAATCTGACATGGGGCTAGACATATTGTCAGTTTCCCAGCTACCCACTGTCATGTGACTTGCGCTCTGATAAATTTCAGTCACTCTTTACTGCTGTACCGCAAGTTAGAGTGATATCACCCCCCCATCAGACCATCAGCAGAACAATGGGAAGGTAACAAGATAACAGCTCCCTAACACAAGATAACAGCTCCCTGGTAGATCTAAGAACAACACTTAATAGTAAAAGCCAAGTCCCACTGAGACTGATTGAGTTATATTAAGTAGGATAGATAACAGCCTGCCAGAAAGTAGTTACATCCTAAAGTGCAGGCACAAGTCACATGACTGGGGCAGCTGGGAAACTGACAACATGTCTAGCCCCATGTCAGATTTCAAAATTGAGTATAATAAAATGAGTTTGCTCTTTTGTGAATTGGATTTCAGTGCAGAAGTCTGCTGGAGTAGCACTATTAACTGATGCGTTTTGAAAAAAAACGTATTCCCATGACAGTATCCCTTTAAGATACGGAGATCAAAATTACGAATTATATTATGGTTCCCTTCCTTTCATTTGAAGGAAAAAGTAACCTACGGTGGCAGCAATTTCTAACACAGTGTCCTTTTAGTTCCCCATATTATTCAATACCCTCTTCCTCTTTCTCTGGGTTTATTATCACAAGTAATGTAATAAATGTTGATTTCCCAGTGATAATATACAGTTCCGTGGTACAATCATAACAGTTTGTTTTAAGGTTCTCTATGCAGAGTGGAGTCTCTTACAGAATCCTGATCATTAGTTCTGATTACAAATATGTGAGCACATAGTTATAACAGAAAGTTTTTCCCAGGGATATGATAAAAGATAGTTAAAGTGGTCTTTTTGGGGGGGGGGGCTGTGCAACATATTGTAAAGGCTTAATTCAACTCTTAGGAGTGGTTAGTAATAAAATTCATCACTAGCAGTTTTTTTATGACCAGCTTGATAGTGGCTTTATTTTATGACACTGAATAACTGCCTTGTGGCTGTGCAACATTGCCACAGAATTTTGCTTAAGCTGCAAGGCACAAGTTATGGAAATGCAGGTGAGATATAGGTATTCATACCCCTTTAATTCTATGTTATTTTTCAGGCACAAAGAGTGTGCATGGGTTCAGTGTTCAACAGTTCTGCACTTACTGCCTGGTTAATGGAACAGTAACACCAAAAAAAGAAAGTGTCCTAAAGTAATGAAAATAAAATGTACAGTTGCCCTGCACTGGTATAACTGGTGTGTTTGCTTCAGAAATTCTACTATAGTTTATACAAACAAGCTGCTGTGTAGCCATGGAGGCAGCCATTCAAAGCAAGAAAATGCACAGAGTTCACAACAGATAACAGATAAGCTCTGTAGCATACAATGAGATTCTCCAGTACTTATCTGTTATCTACCATGTGTCATGTGCTTAAATGGCTGAGTATAGGACTGGTCAGATATGGGATGACTTTGACGTAGTTGGCCAGTTTAAATATATTGCAATATATGGACAAACAATTCCTGTTTTGTTTAAAGGGTAAGGCATTTTTTAGTAGCTGTATGCACAAAATGTCTCAGTGTCTTAAATATATTGATAATGGGTTGAGTGCAGAGGACTCTTGTATTTGCTTAAATGGCTGCCCCATGGCTAAACAGCAGCTTGTTTACATGAAATATAGTTGTGTTTCTGAAGCAAGCACATCAGTTTTACCAGTGCAGCACAACACTACATTATATTTTTATTACTTTAGGACATTTTCATATTTTGGTGTTACTGTTCCTTTAAAGGCAACTGTAACGTGTATTATTTTCTTGTGCATCTGTCACAGTAATAGGCATTACAGGGTTACTTGTACTTCTACTACTACTTGCTTCTTCCTCTTCTCCTGAGGCAAATGTGGATCACTTTGGAGCCAATGGTAAAGCTTTAATTCTTTGTGGCAATCAGAACCTACATAGGGTACCTTTGTTGCATTGGGCTAGATTATGGATTAATAGAGAAGCATCCTTAATCTGTTTGCAATGTGCATTCACCCTCCTACTAGTTCCTTGGCAGATTACTAACAGAGACATGGACTTGGCAAAAAGGATTGCTTAAGGTGGTACTGCATTACAGGCCCCATAAAGCCCAAAGCATTGCCATTACAGAAGAGACAGGGTGCATACACTGTACGGTAGGCTTCTGATTAGTGAGGCTTCCTACGTACGAATGAACCCCTAGACCAGATACTCATATAACAGAAAGAAAGTCAAGCAGTTAAAATTATTTCTGGTATATATTGTATATTTTGATGCTAAAGGCAATAATAATAGATGCAAGCAGGAGCATACTGTATTTGCTGTACTGATACCAGAATTTTACACGTCATTACATTTTTTTCCTCTCTTATTTCCCCAGACTTTGGTATGAATGAAATAAAATAGCTAACATATATTCTTTATTCCAGTAGAATTTATTAACATTCTGAAAAAAGACCACAAACAGGATAAAACTGGACATGTCACCAAGCAACACAGCATCAAAGCATTTCTGTAGCATACAAGTGACATCAGAAAATGGAGCTCTGTGCATTATCAATCCCCTCTTCCTACACGAGCACGGTGATACATGGTTAACAGATAGCTCTCAAAATAAGATGGAAAACAGGATGAGTGTCCCATGGTGCTATGGACAAAGTGGGAACAGAGGATCCATGGACTGGAGGAGGATGTCCATTTATGGACAAAGGCCTGGAAATATAAGGCATGGTAAAGAAGGTATAAAGAAATGTTTTTTTTAATTGTCTTATAAATAATATTAAACAAGATTTGATTAACTGTAGCCTGTTTCACAAAAATAGTTAATAGAAACCCCACAGATTAGAGTTCTCTTCTTTTTAGAAAGTCTGTATCTTTAGCGACACAACAGATATAAACTCATACAAAGATTATATATGTTCCAGTCAGAATCAATTTATGAAGTTAAAAAGAGACCTTAGATAGGTACATGAATATTGACAGAAGTCTATATCTTGGTACATTACAGTCTGTTGGACTAAGCTTTTCCCTTTAATATAGTCAATTTACAAGTGCAGGGTTCGATATTAAAACACAATTTCCATGTTTATTACCCATAATGCACTGTTTCCCCCTAAAACTCCATGCATGTTTTTTTACTTACCTTGTTGTGAGAATGGTGCCACTTCTGGTGTTTGGAGCTATGTGTCCAATTCAGTTTGTGTTAAGCCATGTCGATGGACGCACCCGTCTAAGGGCACTCCTTTGTCCATATATACAACTGTTTAATAATAATAAAAGTAATAATAATAATAATAGACTGGGTGGGTGAATTGGGGCCTGTCAAATTTCAAAGGGTTAAAGATGGATGCAAGGACTTGCATCAATTTGTGTCCATTTTATCACTTTGAACTTCTATTCATGTTTGTAAATGAGACTTTAGATCATTCAAATTATGACAAACGACATCTTCCCAAACATAGAAAAAAAGTGATGGTGACATGATTCAATTTGCAGCTAGTCTGTCAGTGCAGAAATAGGGGTGCAAAGTTCTTGATTGATCAGCTGGTACAGAATATAATGGCTCTTATATCGGGATAAATGAGTATTCTTTTAGTTATTCAGACAAGGTTTAGGAATATTTGGTTAATTTTAGACAAGCACAAGAAAGGCATATGGAACTAATCTCCTGCAGTTCCAACTGGCCAGGCTAAATCTATAAGACAAAGAAACATAGGCGCACATTTACTTGTGCGAAGTATGGCATAGCTTTCCAAGGACAAAATTCGGACCTAAGTAAATTTGCCCCCATACTTTTGACACATTTTATGACATCTATTTATTTTTGCATTCTTCCACAGATGTGATCAAAAAGTATTCCAGTGAGACAGATGGACTGTTAGACGTTTGTAGAAGACTCAGTATAGGTAAAGACAATGAAGTAGCAGTACAAATTGAAAACAGCACAACAGGGATTTGCTTGAATTCAGAAGTGATGACCCAAAAGAAAACCAATCCACCAGAAACAGCAAAGGAGGCATTCGAAGGTTCACAGGAAGAGAATGTCCCTCTAGAAGATAAAGCAAGTGAATGGAGAAATAATCTGAGACAACACAGAGTCTCTTGGGTTGAGGTGGAACACTCAGCAGAATTAAAGAAATGCAGTTCAGAAACTTCACTTAGCTCCTCAGACAGCTTTCTTCTTCCTCCACCCCCAGAGATAGACTCTGTATCTATCAGTAGTATTGAAGAAGACATGGATTGTCACTCTATAAATAGTGGGAAAAAATATGCTCATGGGCTTGGAGATATGGTGAGACACAGCCTTCTAGCTGTCAGCACCATATTGTCAGGTCTTGTCTCTCCAGAAAAACATTTTAGTAATAGGATTAAACAACTTGCTGAAGATCCATCATGTTATCTTGGTAGTATGGTACAAAGATTTTATTGTCACATGTTTAAGGAATCTGGGCAGTACAAATCTAGCATTGATATGCTGCAGAATATACGTCAGCTGATCACAAACCTCAAATCCCATCTGCTTGAGAGCAATGAGATCTGGGAAATTTTGGAACATCAAGAGATTGATGAATATAAGTTGAGTAAGTATGACAGTTGGTACCAGAAAACCCAAAACACTGTTTTCATTTGCATTATTAATCTTCCATTATAAAAAATCAACCCCCTCTTTCTCTCTCTCCATAGCCCTATTGAAGTGATCACAATAGCTTTTGCTTTTTTTCTCATCACATTTGTATAAAATTTGAATTGTTACACTGCAATTTTGAGTTCCATAGATTCAACTTCAATTTAATATAGGGGTCAGTACTATTCTACAAGTTTCATTTTGCTTGTATTAGCTTTCTGAACTGGATACAGTTGCTAAGCTAAAGTAATTATAGATACCCCCCCCCCAGTGTTAGTATATGGCTGTGGTTTGTAGTATGCAAACCAAGATTTCCGTTCACAGTTTTTTTTCTACTTTATCAGTTGAACTTAGTTACCTGATTTCAGAGAAAAATTAAAAAAGGTCTCTTGCGATGCATCTGGTTCTCATTCTGCAAAATTTCTACACAAATTTATCTACAAAACTTCATTGTCTTGACAGTGTGGAGATACTCTATATAGCAAAGAATTAGACAGGGGAATTTGTATGATTTGTTTGAAATGTATATATCTTACACAAAAATGATATTTATTTTTATAGCTGGGATTGTCTTTATTGTTTTTTTATTGTTTATTTCAATTGTATATACATATAATATTTAATTTATTTCACTAATAATAACACTAGTACCTTGTTCTTAATCATAACTAATCATAACTAAAATAGCATAAATCCATATGGAGATAGATGGTATGGAGAAATTACAAATTACAGAAAGGCCCTTTATCCAGAAACCCCCAGGCCATACCATTCTGCATAGTAGCTCAGCTCCCATACTTATACTGTATATGGATTATTGTGTGCCCAAAACCTTCCTTCTTTTGGAGAGTGTATAAAAATGCAAGCTTTTTCTTGCTTCTACTGAAATTACTTGTCCTAGGTAATTCCATTCTTTTAAATATATTACTATTCTTTAAATTCATAATTTTCACGGTGCACACATTACACTGCTTAAAACCTAAACATATTTTTCTCCTCAGCACCAATTTTGCATCCATCTCATTTAATAGCACAGATACAGCCTAATAATATAATTCAGAGCCATAAATCTAAACTTGCACACATGCTGTTAACACACAGCACACAGGCTGTTTTTATCTCACCAAAGTAAGGCATTGAATCATTGATTTTGCATGGTAGGGCTTGGAGAGCAATCAAACCAGAGAGGTTAGAGTGAAAATACTAGAAAATGCTAAATTTATGGGCATAAACTACTCAAGTATGATCATAGACCAAACATGATTCCAGAACTGCCATAGCATTATAATTCACACAAACCAACCAAAGTTTAAAACAGCTGTTTCACTCATGTTAGAGCTTATCATTGATATATACTGCAATATAACTTTTGAGCCTAAGTTCAAGCACAGGTCAGGGCAGTCAGCTTTCAGCACAGTCAGGAAAGGAAAATGCTTTGACTACAATGGGGTCTTTAAATAAGTACATTTTATGCCAAACACATCACCAGATGTAACCATCATGTGTCTGTACCCATGGTATGGCATGGACACCTCAGGATACGTAACAAAGAAGTAGACTAGATATGTTTTGAGATCCCGTATCTGTAAAAGGTGCAAAGATACCCCAGTAGCTCCCCATTGCTTATTAAATGCACATGCTCTGTGCTGCTGTCTGTTGCCTTAGCTTACAGACTAATATACTGTGAATATAACATCAGAATCAGAATGTAATAATCAGTCCTGTAGCATTATCTTCGATGACAAGAAAACCTAATTTTCTGCTTGACGATTTGTGACGACTCCTATGCTTAGCTTCTCAACAGCTGCCCAGAGCAAACTGAGCACAGTCAGTATCACTGACACTTCTAACAGAATCCAAGATGGTGACCTCCTGTGCACATGTTTAAAGGCCTGAATAATTACTGTTATATAGATTCTGAAACTTTAGACTGGTGCATAAAATCTAGTATATAGAATATGGCATTTGTAACCACTTGTGTTTTTAGGGCTAGTTTCTCCTACCTTTTGTTTCATACAGTTTGCAATTGATTCTTATTCCTGTTACTGCCGGAGAGGAGTGAATAAATCATCTGCTGTTCATGGGAGCTAAGACTGACAAAAGTTTTCATGTTGCCTTTACCATTTCCCTGACCTCAGTTTTCTTTTTTTAAGCTTCCATCGTTGAGGCTTCTCTATACAAATGTGTACTGAAGCCTACCCAAGATGTGATTTACTCTCAGCTTCTGGACTTTCACCGAAATGATGGGTCATTAACCAAGTTATTAGAAAACCAGGAGAAGATGAAGAGAATGAGCAGTCAAAACCTTTGTTCTGGTGTACCAGGTCCTGTTATCATGGAGAAGATCCAAAATAAACTTTCCCTTATGCACATCACCTACTCCCCAGAAAAGATGATCAGGCACTTGCTGAAGGTTTGCAAACTCATATATGAATCCATGGAAACTGCAAGTGGAAAGAAAGGTACTTAAAGTTTTAATGTAAAATAGACTTTTACTGTATATGCAATATTTTATACTTTTTTTATTTACAGTATATGTTATCTACTATATTTGAGTACTCAAAGGAAATGAGAAAATATGCTTTTGTTAGCACAGTATATGGGCAATATGAGTAATGATCTTTATGAACATGTAGTTCATTTTGCACAGCGCACAAAGAGAAACCTAGACCTGATGCCAATCAATAGAAAGTGTAAGAAGTACAAGATTTTGTTGTGTCTGTTCTGCTACATTCTGGGGCACATTTACTAAGGGTCGAATATCGAGGGTTAATAAACCCTCGAATTCGACTATCAAAGTAAAATCCTACGAATTTGAATATCGAATTCGAAGGATTTACCGCAAATCCTACGATCAAAGGAAAAATCTGTTGAAATCCTTCAAATCGAACAATTCGAAGGATTTTAATCGATCGGTCGAAGGATTTTCCTTCAATCAAAAAAACCTTAGAAAACAAGGTAGGGAAGGTCCCCATAGGCTAAAATTGTACCTCGGTAGGTTTAAACTGCCGAAGTATGTAGTCGAAGTTTTTTTTTAAAGAGACAGTACTTCAACTATTGAATGGTCGAATAGTCGAACGATTTTTAGTTCGAATCGTTCGAATCAAAGTCGTAGTCGAAGGTCGTAGTAGCCTATTCAATGGTCGAAGTACCCAAAAAAATACTTCGAAATTCGAAGTTTTTTTTACTTCGAATCCTTCACTCGAGCTTAGTAAATGTGCCCCTCAGTGTTTTGTGCCTAAGTCACAATTAAAAGGTGCAATGGAAGTATTCATTACAGGTGCTATAGTAAAAATGTTTGAACATTCTTGCATGGCATTATTACTCTTGCACCTTTGCATGTGTTTTTGAGCCTAGGACTGCACACACTATTATTAAATACAGGTCTCAAAAATTCAGTGTTGGGCGCCCAATGCAAACCCTCATCCATGATGGTCACCCTGGTTATGATGTCACCTTTGTGTGTATTATAAAAATACTAAGGTCACCAATCCCTCAGCAGAAAGGCTTGGGATGGATCATTATTTTCCGAAGACATTGAGGTAGTTAATGTCATTGCAGAAGGCACAAACTTCTATTAGCTCTTGAATGCTTCCAGCACTGAATAAAAAAGGCAATTCTCTTGGAAGATGATATATATGGTTCATCTCAACAGAACCAGTTACATATGTAAAAATGGTTTCTTAGTAGAAGTTTCTAAGGTCAGACTATTACTCAAAGGTGTCAAAGCTGAACTGAAGTGCTCCTTTGCTCAGATGAAGCACTGCCAAACATAAATATGACCCCTAACAAAGCATTTCCAGCCCTTAGACTTTTATTTCAGGCATATAATATCATGTGAAATCTGCATGAAAGCTGCAGGAGCATATGCATAATTGATTTTTATGTTGTTGTCCAGGAGCCTTTGGTGCTGATGACTTCTTACCAGTATTAATACATGTTTTGCTGAGTTGTGACCTGACTTCTCTGCAGCTTGATGTGGAGTATATTATGGAACTTGTGGATCCTTCTCAGCTTCAGGGAGAAGGTGAGGAAACATTAAAGTCATTGGTTTGTTCTCCAGTGATTAGTTTGGCATATTCAAATCAGCAAAATGTTTAAATATTTTTTCTAATAATATAACAAAAAAAGTAATTTATTTGAAGTTCCAGACCAGTTTTTCTGTTTCATATTCGAATGCAGTTGCTTTTCTGTGCTAATATCTGGAGTATTGTGCACCCCTGCTTGGCTTGCGTATTCTTCTTCTTTAAAGCTGGCCACTCACAAGAACTGTATATCTGTTTATTTGAGGAGGTTATCAAATAAGCAGATCTTTGTAAAATTTTGTCCCCCAGTCCAAGGATTAAATTCTAATATGGGCCTATGTAGAACTGTTGCTGATAGCTTCAACGGGCCATTGCTATCCTCAATCAATGGGGTTTTCTAAACTGACAGGTTTCTGGCTGATTTTCTGCCAGATATTGGTTGAGCAAGGCACTGGAAGGCCTTTTCTGGCTGTCTGCAATATTTACTGGTGGAATCTGCTTTATGACTACTTTAAACACTTCTAGAATGAATAACTAATAAACTGGGTTGCAATTTTTAAGGTTCCTCTTTAAAACTGCATTTCCTTGTACCATTGTTCCATCATAAAAACTGGTTTAAAGTTTCAGTAATTTGACTTTTGGCCAAACTTTGTTGTTTCAGGTGGTTATTATCTGACTACACTGTTTGGAGCCCTGTATCACATCGGCAGCTTTAATACTGTGTCCAGGCAGCTCAGCGCAGAAGCACAAAATTCAATACGGCAATGGCAACGTAGAAGGACCGTTTACTATAAAAGCACTTCTCAAAACCGCAGTAAAAATATAAAAAATGAAAACTCTGATGCACAAAGTACACCAGAAAAAGATGTAAAAGAGTAATACTTTTGGGTTAAAGACATTTCATAATGTATACAGTTTGACAGGTGGTTTCTAATTGAACTTTGGTGTAATTTCAGGAGGAAAGACTCACATGTGTGGGGTGCCAAACTCTAGACACTAGACTTTTTGAATCATCCAATATAAATTAATATATAAAGTTGAAATAAAGTTGGCAAATCAATTACCTAGAACAAGAGTTCCACGATTATCCAGAAGACTTGCACTGTTGCATCTTGGTTGCAGTAATAGGCAGTGTGTGCTTCTCCCCAAAAGAACATAGAACAGTTGCTAACATCTGATTAGTCTGAAACTGTATACCCTGGACTGCTACATTAGCTATAATTGCTTCTACCCTTGAGGAATCTGCTTTATGACAACATTAAACAATTCAAGAACAAAAGACTAATAAACTCGTTTCAGATTGAAAGATGAATCTCAACAATTTCCCTCTAGCAAACACATCTCTTCCAAGGGTTCAAAAAGCAAAATCCCAGGGTTTATACATATTGTTTTATCATTATCGTCAAGTTAAATGCTTCTAGTTTTAATAATGCTTCAAACATATTGCATATTGGGGAGCATACTATAGAGCAGTGATCACCAACCAGTGGCTCTTAAGCAACATGTTGCTTTCCCTTGGATGTTGCTCCCAATGGCCTCAAAGCAGGCCCTTATACAGGTATTTTAAATTCCTGGATTGAAGGCAAAATTGTAGTTGCATGAAAATATTTTGTACTGCCAAACAGAGCTTCCTGTGGGCTGTCAGTCCTCATAGGGGCTACCAGTAGCCAATCACAGCCCTTATTTGGCACCCCAGGAACTTTTTGCATGCTTGAGTTGCTCTCCAACTTATTTGTACATTTTAATGTGTCTCATGGGTAGAAAAAGGTTGGAGACCCCTGCTATAGAGATGGTACAGTATCTAATTATGGTCAATGACTTTTCAGTTTAACCTGTATCAAGCCTAATATAATATATATGTATACATTATTTGTATTAATAATTATGTTAATAATTATCATAATTATCATGATCATTAATTAAATTCTTGATTTTTAGTATGGCAGCCTTTTATGAACACAAAAATAATTATAAATATGTATTGTCATTATGCATACATACTTAGAATAACAATGGTGGGGTCAGCAAGAAGCATTATCATTTGTATCCTGCACCAGAGAGATATACTGCTCTTTATTATGTGCCAAAACATTATTTATATGTCATGTAAATAAGAGATACACATGCTCGGTATAGAACTCAACACTATCATGTTGAATAGTATTATTAATGGTCCAGTTCTAATTTTCCTGTGACCTGAGGTTTCTTGAGCAAAAATTCAAAACTCAAATTTTACAGATTTAAGCACAGAATTTTAACATATTTTTTGTGTCAAACTCAATGGAAGTTGTCCTTGGTAAAATATAAGTGATTTTTTAATCTTGGGTTTTTTAAATGTTTTTTGAGCTTAAACTAAGCTCAAACGAACTAAATAAGCAAACATTCAAGTTTTTGAAGATGTGAAGTAGAAAAAACATCTTTAAAATTACACAAATTCTAAATAGGCCTCCGCAGTTTAGTCCCTAGAAAGGGCATCAAAAGAATCCTTTAGGTGGATGAGTGACCTGTGCATTTTGCTAGTGCTGTTAAACTCTGTTGTTTGCCATGAGCTCCACTGCGCTTACTCTGCACCTATAGGTGAGTAAAGGATTAGGGGCACTTATACCCTGTAGGGTACAGGGTAGAGGGTTTTTATTAGTGGGGGGTTGATTTCTCCTTTAACGCAATTTCTAGCACTGAACAGCTCCCTCCTTAAAGGGGTGGTTCACCTTTAAGTTAGCTTTTAATATGTTATAGGATGGCTAATTCTAAGCAACTTTTCAACTGGCTTTCATGTTATCTTTTTTATAGGTTTAAAATTATTTACCTCTTTCTTCTCAATCTTTCCAGCTTTCAAATGGGGGGTCACTGACCCCATCTAAAAACAAATGCTTTGTAAAGCTAAAAAATGTATTGTTATTGCTTTTTATTACTCATTCATATTCCAGTCTCCGATTCAAATCAATGCAGGGTTGCTAGGGTAATTTGGACCATAGCAACCAAAATGCTGAACTTGCAAACTGTAGAGTTGCTGAAAAAGAAAAGCGAAATAACCACAAATAAAAAAAAAAATGAAAACCAAATGCAAATTGTCTCAGAATATTACTACATCCTACTACATCTCTTCATACTAAAATATAATTTAAAGGTGATCAGCACTTTATGAACATTTTTTTTTGTTTTTAGATATTTAAGCCAGAGGAACTTCTGATAGTTGAGTAGTTGAGAAGTACAGTATAAACTGTAATAGGATTGAAAATACAAACATAAAAACAGAATATGAAACAGTATGCAATATATACCTAATTTCATTAAAAAAAAACATGCTAATATTTTGAGGGACATCATTTTGGGACTTTAAAAATGAATGACAGTTTAAAAATATTTTATTGGAAAATGTGTTATTGAGCCATAAGAGTTCAAATAAACATGAAAATGATTTTCTATTCACCTGCATCGCTGCTGTGAACACGATTACTTAGGGAAAAGTGAAAGACCATGGACATTTGTTTCTTTTGCTGTAAAACATGGCAAAGGTTTGTTAAAGCTTTCCCCACGTCCATTAGCTCCTTCCGAAATCTCTCCTGTGTGCAGGCATATAGGTACATATTTATGGCAGCGTTGCTTAAATCCAGCATTGTTCCAATGTCAGCAGCAATATTAATGGCCTTAGTGTAGTCTCTTCTCTTTTGACCATAATACAATGTCTTGATCATGATTTGAGTAACAAAGCGAGTTGTGCACAGATAAGCAAAGGTCATTGATACTGTGACTAAAAGCACAACAGATCTCATCTTCTGTTTACTAAGCTTTCTTAATGATGGGGAACTTTCATGGTTTGGTTGCATTCCACACTGAACTTTGTTGCTTTGACATATTTGCCTCAATATTAAACCATTGAGAGTAAAGATGATAATATATGGCACAATGTAGACAAGGGCTGCTTGAAACCACACCAGGCCTTCAGCGTATGTGGGAGTCGGCGGGTGGGTACTATACACACAGGTATATGTTTCTGTATTATTCACTTTCTGGGATTCATTTGACCAATAGTAAGGTACTGAAAAGAGATGACTGCAGAGAAAAACGAGTGCTATAATACACAAAGTGCAATTCCTAGTACAGAACTTGGGCTTTAGGTGGCACGTTCTAATGGCAACAAAGCGTTCAATAGTAAAGCACACCACCAGCCACACTGATGAGTTGTAAGCTCCATAGGCCAACACATCACGGATCATGCACCAAGGGATTCTGCTCCAGAATGGTTCTGGGGTATGGTACTGAAGGATCATTTCAATAATCACAATCTGGATTATTACCATGGTGTCGGCCACAGAGATTGCCATCATGTAGCAGCGACAGGATGGGGAAATGCCACAGTCCCTTCTCCAGAAGATAAGAAAAGTTATTATATTCGCTGTTAAACAAGAAATATAACAGTCATTTAATGAGAAGAGGACGTTCACATTAAGGCAATATCACTCATTTCCTTCTTTAGAAACTAATGTAATAGTTTTTTTTTACAAGCCTGGATCAATAGGTTCTTATGAACATTTCACATTAAATGCATCTGAGTAATGCAAGGCAGCGCATGCAAAAGTTTCATCAAAATCAGTTGCTTTCCTCACTGCACCCTTGCATAATTACATGTATCACAATGAAGCAATGTTATTGTGATAAATCAATTATTTTGTTATGGCACCATTTTCTACTGTAGTTTTCCTTAAGGGACTAATGAATGCCTCTAAAGGAAATCAAAATGCACTTTAACACTTGTACTTACATGGGATTCCAATGACAGTGAGCAGAGGGTAGAATACTTTCTGCAAGGTGATCATCCAGGGTTCGGCAGTCATTGTGATGGAACAAACGAGTCCTCCATGGAAAACTCACTTGTAATAAATACTAGTGAATCCCTTGGCTGTCTGAAACTACACAACATGATTTGATGCACACTAACAGCTCTCTGCACCTGAGTAATACTTGATTCTATTCAATCCCTTGCCTTGTGCTTTATCCATGAGCCGTTTATCTCATCTTCAATCATATCATTTTTAATTTACTTCGGTAAACACTGGAATAGTACAGTAAACAAACAGATGATTATTAATCCATGGTAGCGCACAGTGCATACAGAAACACTGTTTGTTCTGTTATGTACACAGAATAATGACTTTTTGTGCTATTTTGACAGATGTATAACTATATAGGGTACAAGGGTTGTGACCACACTGGGTTTAGACCACTGTGGGGCCATGGGAGGACAAAGAATTTCTTGCTTTTACTGCAAAAAAAAAATTTGCAGTGTAACCTGGCCAATTTACAAACCTTGATCTAGAGTTATAGGGATATAGGCATACAGAGGAAGTGAAAATAAAATAAATGATGGTTATTGAAGGCATGAGAATTTTGGGGCAACAAGAAAGGTCCAGCTTTTGCAGTTGAGAGAGACAGAATACCATTCTGTATAAGCAGATTCTCCAGTGATTCCCTTTCTGACTTGGATGGATTCTGTTACAAAGCTAGCCTTTAATACCCTGGCCTTGAGGGCAGACAAACCTGTTTGGCTGTAACATCAGTTTTAATTTTTCTGTGCGTAGAGTAATATCTCTTTGCTTTCACACCTGTAACTCCCATCCACTCATATGTTCTCATGTCATACATTACCAAGTTTATAAAAACTCTGTGATCTCTTTGTTCTGTTCTGCAGATCAAAATTTGTCTTTTACCTGAAGTGATATCCGAAGTGATATCTGAAGTGAAAGTCTGGCTCGGCCAGGAAAAGTTTCTGAATCACAAACTTAACCTCCAAATCAAACTAAAGCCAATTTGGGCATTACTACACCTGAATTACCCTGATTCATCTTTGAAGCCACACCCAAAATCTTTATTCTTTAATCTTAAAGGAACAGTAACACTTTTTTACAAACTCAGACAAAAATAATATATTTAGCTAAGTAACTTCCAATATGCTGCTGAATCCAGGTAGTCTTGTAAGGAATCCGAAAAAATCAAAACCGCCGCTTCTGGATGGAGTCCAAGGGTCCTCGCCATCTTGCCTCACCAGAAACCTTCTTCTGCACTACGTGCGCGCTGCCGTGCTTCACTTCCTTGTTTTCGGGTCTTAACTTCCGGGTTCATGATGTCACTTCCGGAAGTGACATCACATAACCGATAGTATAAACTGCTTAGGCTATAGGAGCGCTGGCTGAATGCATTTTATTATTAGATCCCCCAACCCAAGAAATCAGCCCAATTCCCAGAGCTGCAGCAGTTCAATTCACTCCCCCTCATTCCATGTCCTCTCACTGCCATACCTCCGTGCAGCCGTTCACTCCCCCACCTCCCCTCCGTGTTCCTCTCACCCCAGCCTTCTCCATTCATGCAGCAGTTCAGCTCACTCCCCCCTCCCCTCCGTGTCCTGCCACTGCCGTTTCTCACAGTGCTTTCATGCAGCCGTTCACTTCCCCTGTCTCTGCTCCATGTCCTCTAACTGCCCTCCCTCTCCCCAGCCTTCTCCATTGATGCTGCCGTACACTCCCCCCTCCCCTCCTTGTTCCTCTCA
This sequence comes from Xenopus laevis, assembly GCF_017654675.1. Lineage (NCBI taxonomy): Eukaryota > Metazoa > Chordata > Amphibia > Anura > Pipidae > Xenopus > Xenopus laevis. The sequence goes on along the minus strand of NC_054374.1, from coordinate 46,868,837 downwards.
CTGCCCACATACAAAAGAAAAAAGTCTGGCAAGAAGAGGGAGAACTTTATGCGTTGTAGGATGGTAGCTGCTAGTTCCAAGTTGCTGACCGGCTTGGATCTAGACGCAACCAGGATGGTAGGATGCATGCCCTGTGAAGGAGCACTGTCGGGAGTGCGCTTGTACGTATTGTTGTATAAGCATTGATCGCCATATCGCCGTTTTTCAAAATCAGTTCAGACCATGGAGGGGAGTGTTTACTGGGGACGTTTGTGGTACAAGGAGGGTGAATGTGTAATATCTATTGGGACATGGGTATTATATACAGGCTGTAATTTTATTTTTTTAATAAAAAAAATATATATGTTACTGTTCCTTTAACAACGTTATTACATTGTTGACAGCAGCTACAAAGAAATTATTATTCTTAAACTGGTTATCTGTATCTACACCTTCAATAAAGGATATCTTGTCCCTCTTAAATCACTTATGCTGGCAGGAAGCGATAAGGATTAAGACTGCTGATCCTCACCTTAAACAAGGTTTCATTAAAGGAACAGTAACATATATTTTTTTTATTAAACTGCTGCAGCTCTGGGAATTGGGCTGATTTCTTGGGTTGGGGGATCTAATAATAAAATGCATTCAGCCAGCGCTCCTATAGCCTAAGCGGTTTATACTATCGGTTATGTGATGTCACTTCCGGAAGTGACATCATGAACCGGAAGTTAAGACCCGAAAACAAGGAAGTGAAGCACGGCAGCGCGCACGTAGTGCAGAAGAAGGTTGCTGGTGGGGCAAGATGGCGAGGACCCTTGGACTCCATCCAGAAGCGGCGGTTTTGATTTTCTCGGATTCCTTACAAGACTACCTGGATTCAGCAGCGTATTGGAAGTTACTTAGCTAAGTATATTATTTTTGTCTGAGTTTGTAAAAAAAGTGTTACTGTTCCTTTAACAATTGGTCATTATATTGGGACTTTTTTGACTCTACTAATAAACTCCGTTCACTTGGACTACTACATTTATAACTGTAGTTCTTAATTCATTTCAAAATGTTTATTTACATTTGTGATGTGTTTGTAGTCACTTACATGTTCCGGCATATCCTTAATAATATCTTTCTTGTTCAACTTTCAAGATTAGCTGAGCATTATTAGGTTAATATGTTTTGTTTTACTTTAGTTTTCTAACTTAGCTCTAATAACAGCTTAGGTGTATTCTCCATCATCAAATGGATAATTATCATTCTTCTAGGACACCTAACTCTCTAAGCTGTATAAGTTTGTGTTATAGTCCTTCAATAGACCAATGTTATATCTTGCTTGTTTTTGTAAAACCCAATAAAACTTTTAAAACACAAAAAAAAGAAGCGATATCCAGTTCCTGAATTTTCATAAGAAACAGGTGTCCCAAAACTTTTATTTATGCAACTGAATACTATGGCATTAAACCTCAATAGGAAAGTCACTTAAATAAAAGCCAAATTATTTTGTATGTGAAAGCTATGGACGTTAGTTGTTAGGACACTTTTTTGTCTAAAGATGAAGGCAATTTTACCACAAAGTATCTCCCGTTACACAGTGCAGGGATTCTATTTTTATTTCTATGAATTATGTGGTGTCAGTCTATTTGTACTGCAGGTTTATAAATCTAAATGCAATGGCATACAGGCCAGTTTAGAGCATTGCTATTGAGCAGTAATAGTCTGTCAGGAAAATGTACATAGTGCTTATTCCTGTTCAAATTAATGCAGGGGTGATTTCAAGATTTGTGTCCCCCCTCCCCCCAATCAGCTACAAAACACATAGGCAAGAAATGCTGAAAAACTGAAGCTGTTTCCCGTCTCTACTTTACAATGTTTTTACAGCGTAAAAAATCCTTTAATGCTATATTCACTGGCTGATATAATATGCACCATGGTTACAGAGATTGTATTACAATTTGGCTGCACTGCTGTGGATTAAACAGAGCCAAACTCCAAAAGGAACTCACACAAAAGGCATGAATGACAGTGTTTAGTAAAGTTATCAGTTATAAACTGGGCTAATCTGTGTTCCTGAAATGTGAGTATGTAATGGATAATGGATTTCATGGTTTCATGATCAAGCATGTCATCAGAATTCGCGGGGCCCGGAAAAACATTCTATGGGCCCTCCTACAAGTTACAAAAACCTTTGGTGGCATGGCCGCCCTAAAAATATTGGTGGCCAGGGACCTGGACAAGTAAAAAAAAACATCTTGGTGGCCAGGCACCCCACCAAGTTAAAAAAAACATTGCAGACCAGGGTCCCCCCAATTTTTTAAAAAAAACATCAGTAGCCAGGGCCCCCTACAAGTAAAAAAAAAAAAGTCCATTGGTGTTCAGTGGAATTTACCTTTATTCTTCTTTGGCTCCTTTCTGTAGTTTTCAACTCCTTTTGGCGGCGGCTTAACTCCTACTTTGGCACAGCTCGGCTCCTAATTCGGCACAGCTCGGCTCCTACTTCGGCACAGCTCGGCTCCTACTTCGGCACAGCTCAGCTCCTAGTTCGGCACAGCTTGGCCCCTACTTTGGCACAGCTTGGCTCCTAATTCGGCACAGCTCGGCTCCTACTTTGGCACAGCTCCTACTTCGGCAGCTCAAGGGAGGCCCGGCTAATCTAGGAAACGCAGCACCGCCGCCCCCCTTAACATATAGACGCTACCGGTCCAGGGATGATTGTCCCCCCAGTGCCCCCCTGATGGCAGCCCTGCCCATGATTTCTATGCATTTAAACAGTCAAGTAGCTCCTCAGTGACATCATAGAGTAGCGAATATATTATTCCCTATATATGCAATATGAAACTTGCATCTAAGGGGCCGATTCACTAACTTCGAGTGAAGGATTCGAAGTAAAAAAACTTCGAATTTCAAAGTGTTTTTTGGGCTACTTCGACCATCGAATGGGCTACTTCGACCTTCGACTACGACTTCGACTTCAAATCGAAGGATTCGAACTAAAAATCGTCTCTTGCCATCTAAAAGCTACCGAAGTCAATGTTAGCCTATGGGGAAGGTCGCCATAGGCTTTCCTAAGTTTTTTTGGTCGAAGGATAATCCTTCGATCGTTGGATTAAAACAGGCCCGGACTGGTAATCTGTTCATTCGGGCGTTTGCCCGAACGGCCGCTCTATCCTGTAATCAAGTGGGCTGGGCGCTGCACTTACCAGTATCTGCTATTAGAAGGAAAATATATTTTACGAGCAAGGAGCGCACAGTTCACATACTTCAGGTGCGCACGCCAAAGCTATTTCCAGAGGGAGGGGGAGAGAGAGCGAGTGAGGCGAAGGTAATACTTCAGCTTTTCTGATAAAGCTGGCTGGACAGGGCGTGTGCTGAATAAAGTTATTGAAGATGTCACGGCTCTTGTCACAGCCACGTGACTCGTCTCCTTTAGAGAGAGAGAGAGAGAAAGAGAGAGACTGCCTGCCCCTGCGCTCTGCATCATACATCCATCAGGTCAGCATGTGAGGTCCTGGGATAAGATACTACTCAGTAGGCATAAAGGGGGAGGTTAAAGCTATAGACACTGGAAGGGAGCTGGGGAGAGGGGTCACTGACACTGTTTACTGCTAAGAATGTTTTTGCTGCTCAGGTACAAGCCACAATCTGGACTGTTGGGGGGGGGGTTTAGGGAGTTCTAGTTCAGCAAGTGCTTTCTTTTTTAGTTTAACTTTAATATGTACAGGTATGGGATCCCTTATCTGGAAACCCGGTATCCAGAAAGCTCCAAATTAGGCTCCATTTTATAAAAATAATTCAAATTTTTAAAAACGATTTCCTTTTTCTCTGTAATAATAAAACAGTATTTTGTACTTGATCCCAACTAAGATATAATTAATCCTTATTTGAGGCAAAACAAGCCTATTGGGTTTATTTAATGTTTAAATTAATTTCTAGTAGACTTAAGGTGTGAAGACCCAAATTACGGAAAGATCCATTATCCGGAAAACCCAAGGTCCTGAGCATTCTGGAAAACAGATCCCATACCGGTACAATTACTGCCTGCTTAGAGAACATTGTGTTACCCAAGGATAAAGTGTATCTGTAATGGAAATCTGTTGTTTTTGAAGTACAGCACCCGCAAATCCTGACATCCAGTCCCCCACTATAAGTTCACTTCTTGCTATTTGTTTTATGGGGCCCTCATGTCTCAGTGTTGGATGTTTGAAGCAGAAAGGTGAGTTTCACCTGTGCCAGCTACTTGATGAACTGGGTCATTCCAAGGGAAATAGCAGTAGAGCTAATTAGGGCCTTATTGTAGTTACACCCCTGGTGATGGTCAAATCTGTCCCATTTTGCTTCGTGGAAAAATTTGCAACATTTAAAAAAGGCATATTTTCAAATATATTCATTTATTTTTTTGACTTTTTTTTACTGCACAGGTATTGTAGTTAATTTCTGCGTATTTCCTTTATTTTTAGAAATCAAAAGTATTATGTATTTCATGTGCGGCCCCAGAAAATTTTTCAAATGTGGCCCCGGGAAGCCAAAAGGTTGGACACCCCTGCTGTAAATTACAATTCATAATGTACCCCCTAATTTATAAAGATGTGTGATCACCTCAGAGTTATGCGGCCTCACGCTTTTATAAGGTCACATAACTCCTCTGTGACTTATAATATCTTAGTAAAAGACCAGCATGCATTTCTATGTGGGCTGCTTTGATTTTTTTGCCAGGGCTGCTTTTTACTCCCAGTCCGGCCCTGGATTAAAATCCTTAGAATCGTTCGATTCGAAGGATTTAATCGTTCAATCGAAGGATTATTTGCGCTAAACTATTTGCGCTAAAATCCTTCGACTTCGAAGTCGAAGGATTTTAATTCCCAGTCGAATATCGAGGGTTAATTAACTCTCGATATTCGACCCTTGGTGAATCGGCCCCTAAGACTCAGCAAAAAAAGGAAGGTTGTGCACATGACTACATTTTAAACTATTAGGCGGGAGTGCTATGAGGGTGTGACCACAAAATTTATAGAAATCCTCCGCACTCACCCATTATCAATACATTCTTCCTTATATATTTTACACACATTTTACAAGTTTTACTTGCAGCTTGGCCATCTTGAAGATATTGCAATATATGGACAAACAATCCCTGTTCTGTTTAAAGGAGAGGCATTTTTAGTAGTTTAATGCACAAAATGTTTCAATGTCTTAAATATGGAAACTGTAATCCAGAATACTTGGGACCTGAGGTTTTACGGGTAACGGATCCTGTACCTGTACCCTGCCTAATGGTTTACATGTAGTAGTAAGCCCAACTTTCCCTTTTTTTGTTATAGTTTATACAGGAGTAGTAGCCAGCTCAACATTGTAGCTCCCAACCTTTCCAGCTATAGTCAGGTGATCCCAGTGGCAGCAAATAACAGGGCAAACATTTGCAAGTTTTAATCTCGAATGGAAGCAAGTTGAAGATAAAACTTAATCCCTGTGTAAAATGCATAATGAATAGAATTCTAATGAATTAGATGAAAGTTGAATGTAGTACTGGGCAAACCAGGGATGACTTTGACATAGTTGATCATCTTAAATATACTGCAATACATGGACAAGCAACCCCTGTTCTGTTTAAAGTGACTGGCCTGGGTGCAGGATGTGTACCCTCGCCCCCCCTCACCCCATCCCCCCATGTATGCATACACAGAAAATTCTCCCCCTACCCTGCCACTCACAAAAAATACATCATGGCTCCAGTATGCCCCAAGGGGATACGGGCCTGGGTGCACCCCTGTTAGTTACGCCACCAGGGAGGGTATTTTTTAGTAGCATCATACACAAATGGTCTCTAAGTCCTTAATATATTAAATGAAGAGGTCCTCTGTATACCATCTGTATTTATTTACAATTCAGTAACAAGTGCAAACCAAAACTACAAACCCATGACTACAAGTACAGATCCTTAATAAAATGTGTGAAGCCTCATTTCCGAAGACAAGGGCAAAGTGTAGGCAAATAAGTGGCATGTTTTTGCACTATGCACTCTGCCAGGGTTTTGCAACCAAAAGTGCTTCCAGAATGAAGTTCTGTTTAGTAGTACAATATTCATAAGAAGCAGGCACTTAGGTGTCCCTTTGGATAAATTAGAAGCTAAAAGATATGCCAAATACATGTTAAAAATATCAATGTTACATTTTGAAATTGTTTTTGGAAAAAAAAACAACTCAATTCCTTTGCTTTGTGAGTGTATGTTCTGTTCATATATTACACTTGTGGGACAAAACGTTTGTGGTTTGTTATATTAATAACTACGCAGTTTTACTTTTGGTTTTCTCAGACTTTCTATGTGGTCAGAATGCAGCACCCGATATAAGCTCTGCATATTGCCTCCTTATATGGTAGTTATTTATTTAACATAGAAACAGTTTTCAAAGAGGAACAATATTAATATTGTATACAAAGTAGTGATGTGCAGGACCACCCGAAGCCCGCGGGACCCACAGTTTGGGAGAGCTCAGGTCAACTGTCGCACAAAGTTTGCCGCGGCCACAGGCGTGCTGAACTTTAGCCTGCATCCACCCCGTCACCTCCTAGTGCACCACTTCCGCCACACGCCAAAGTGCGGGCAGGAGCAGTTATATAATTAAGAACGCATGGTGGGTTAGTGTCGGGGGCGGGACGAGTTTTTTTTGACCCACTCATCATTAATACAAAGTATAAAAATATATAGATAATTAAATAAAATGCTAGTCTAAGGCTCCTGTTGGTAGTAGAAGTTGAACCACATACACATTAACATAGTTGCAGAGGAGTAGAACACCTCCATATAATTCCACCTTTCCCTTACATAATTCAAATAAAGTTTATGGCTGTTTTAAAAAGATCCATATATAGCTTATGGCTAGTCTAAACCAAAGCTCTGCATTAAAGCAGTTATCACCCTATATTAGTTCTGTAAAAAAACCTTTTCTCTGCCTATATTTCCTCCAGATATTTTATTTCCTAATTTCATGGATCTCATGATAAAAGAACTTATCGCATACAGTACTTATTAATGGATTCCAACATAGTTACTAAGGGGTATATTTATCAATGAGTGAAGTTAGAGATCGCAACAGTCCGCTAGAATGAAATCCTGTCACTCTCCAATCAATTCTATGGCATTTTTAAAAGAGTATATATCAATGGGTGAACTGAAAAGTTTGCCCTTTGATATGTATGCCTTTCAAAATCCCATAGAAATTAATGGAGAGTGGACTGTGGCAATCTCTAACTTCATTCTTTGATAAATATACCCCAAAGGGGCACATTTACTTAGGTCCGGATTTTTGCTTTGGAAATCTTCACCATACCTTGCACAACTATGTCAGACGTTAATTCACTAGGACTACATATAATCAGCAAAATGCGATTTTTCTTGGCACCTGACAGGGCATTCCACAACCTCACTGTCCTCACTGTGAAGAATCACCTATGTTGCTTCAAATGAAAGTTCTTTCCTCTTGTCTGAAGGGGTGGCCTCTGGTGCAGTGATCCTCTTTATAGGTAAAAAGGTCCCCTGCTATTTGTCTGTAATAATTGTAAAGAGCAATCATGTACCTTTTTAAGTGCATTTTTTTCCAGAGAAAACAACCCCTACCATGACAATCTACCATCATAATTTAAATATTCCATCCCTCTAGCCAGTTTGGTTGCACTCTCTCCAGCTTATTTATATCTAAAGGACTCAAGCCCAAAACTACACTGCATACTCCAGGTGAGGCCTTACCAGGGACCTATAAAGAGACATAATTATGTTTTCATCCCTTGAGTTTATGTCCTTTTATATACAAGACACTTTATTTGCTTTAGTGACCACAGAATGACACTGCCTGGGTTTGAAAACTTGTTATCTACAAAATCCCCATGATCCTTCTCAGTTAAGGAAACTCCCAACACACTGCCATTTAGTGTACTGTATAACTTTCATTTATATTATTTTTGCCAAAGTGCATAACCTTGCATTTATCAACATTGAACCTCATTTTCCAGATTGCTGTCCAGTTTTCCAACTTAGTCAAATCACTTTGCAAAGTGCAGTATCCTGAATAGAACCTATAGTTCTGCACAATTTTGTATCAACAGCAAAAATAGAAACAGTACTTTCAATGCCCATCTCCAGATCATTAATAGCTCCGCTAACAAAACTGATTCAATTAGAAAATGTTCCATTTACCACCACTCTTTGTAATCTATCTTCTTGCCAGTTCTGTATCCAGGTATAAATACTATTCCAACATTCCTTAATTTAACCAGTAACCTTCTGTGTGTCACTGTATCAAATGATTTAGTCTAAGTAGATCACATCAATTGCCATCCCAGAATCAAGGTCCCTTCTCACCTTCTCATAAAAAGAAATGAAGTTAGACTGGCAAGATCTATTACACATAAAACCATGCTGGCACAAACTCATTGTATTATGATTTGCTATGAAGACCAGTATCTTATCCTTTATTAACCTTTGAAAAGCTTTCCTACCACTGATCTCAGACTAACTGGCCTATAGTTTTGAGGCTGAGAACGGGATCCCTTTTTGAATAGCGGTACCACATTAGCAATATGCCAGTCTCTCTGCACCATTCCAGACCTCAATGAATCCTGAAAAATTAAGTAAAGAGGTTTGGCAATCACAGAGCTAAGCTTGCTAAGTACGCTGGGAGGAATACCACCCAGCCCAAACCTTTGTTTATCTTAACATTTTCTAGTCTCTTTTGAATTTCCTCATGTGTGAACCATTTATTAGTTGTATTACTAGAATTAGGACTATGAACCTTATCCTTTCCCTTCCTTTTTGATTTTTGTATCCCTTTCCTTTGAAAATTTTGAAAAAAAAGAATGTTTAAAAAAAAGAAAGCATTAGGACTATTAAGAAGGAAACCTTCATTAACTGGTTCCTCATTTGTGTAGACAGACAAAAACAGTTCATCTTAGCTTTTTTTTCTGTTCTCATCAACCAACTAACCCCCCTCTTATTTTAAGGGTCCCACCCCTTCCTGCTTCATTTTTTTAATATTTGCATATTTAAAAAATTATTTGCAATTCTTTTTACTTGCTGCAATACCCTTTTCCACATAGATTTTAGCTTTTTTGCATGATTTATTGACCTCCTTGTACCTTATAAATGATTCGGCTGTCCCAGCTAACTTGAAAGCCTTAAAAACACATCTTTTCTTACCCACCTCTACACCAAAAAGGTTTTGCTTTGCAGCTACGTTCCTTGCTTACAAGGGGAATATACAAACATGTATATTTATTAAGCAGCATTTTAAAGACTTCCCATTTTGTTCCGTGTTTAACCCTGTGAAAAGCATTTTCCACTTCAAATGTTACACAGATGCCCTTTTTTATGAATTTTTTTCTTTTTTTGAATACAGGATTAGGCTTGGGCGAATTTGACCTGTTTTACTTCACCAAAAATTCGCCGCCAGCAAAATGTCGCCGGCACCCTTTAAAGTCTATGTGCGTAATTTTCGGTGCGAAACAAGGCGAAAAAATTCACCCATCCATATACAGAATATGATGTTACTGACATAGTAATTTTGAGGCTGTAGCTTCATCTTAACAATTCACCAGGTAGAACCAGGTAAAGTAGACTTTGGAGAAAAAGGTAATGTATTGAAAAGTTTACACTTTGATAAAGCTGCGCATTAATGATCGTTTGCCTGAGCAAAAATCCGCCCGGCGAAATGGCGCAAAAGTTGTCTCGCATTGAGGTTTTTCACTAACTAATTGTCGTTTTCGCCTCTGGTAAATGTGCCCCAAAGTGTTTTAGTACAACACATTAACACATTACATATGTTTATATAAAATGATTGTATCCCTCAAGGTGTTTTAGTTCATGTTATTAAACTCATCTTGGTAAGCTTCTTCAAGAAAGGGAGACCAAGGGGGAATGCAAACAGACCAGGAAAACATGGCAAAATATATATTATATAGAGGAAGTGGGAGTGTCACGGTCGGCACCCTACACCAGAACAGATGCCAAGCACCCTGGTCACGGCTCGACTTCACCAATTAAGTGACCGCCTTTGGCGTCGGGAGGAGCCCTCGGCTTACTCAGATGCCACCTGGACTTAACGAGAGGTGCAAGGCATAAGTTCTGGCAGGCAATGGGGCACAACTGTTTACAAGGGTACTAGAAGATAGGAAACCACCAGGAACAGGCAGGCCGGGCCAACACAAGCAGTAAGAATAGTCAGACAGGCCGAAATCAGGATGGAGAGAGTAGAATCTTCGATAGACAGGCTAGGTTTCAGGATAGGAGAGATCAACGTAGTAATAGGCAGGCAAAAGTCAGGATTGGAGAGGTCAGCAAAGTTTCAGTCAGGCAAGGGTCAAACACAGTAGATCAGGGCAGGAATCAAGGTAATAACACCCAGGAACAAGCAAATTGAACCTAACAACGGGCAACTTGCTAAAACCTAAATTCCCCTTAAATACATTTGAATTTGGCGCCATTGCGCGCTGACGTCACACGCCAGCGTCACTGCGCCTTTAAATAATGCACGCGCGCGGCGCGCGCGTCCTAGAGGAACCGGCAGAGGAAGAAAGCAGCACAGCGGGTGTCCACGCCGAGGACGCGGCGTGGACCCCGCTGCCGCTAGACCACCAGGGTAAGTTCCTTACAGTACCCCCCTCTCTAGGAGGGGCCACTGGACCCTCAACCTTACCAGGAGACCTGGGATGGGATTGTCTCCTAAGGTAGTCCACCCTGGCATCAGACTTGACCAGATTTTTCACCAACACTGGAAGAGGACTTGATTGTTGGTGGACCTGTATGGCTGGTTTTAACACAGAAACATGAAACAGGTTAGATAATAAAAATAACTCAGGTAACTCAAGGCGGACAGAGGTTGGGTTCACAATCTCCACAATAGGGTATGAACCTATAACTTTGGGCCCCTGCTTAAGAGCTGGAATTTGGGTACCTCCCTATGGGGCTTAACTACTGCTCTTTCTTGAGCGGATGGAACTGCCGATAGGGAACTACTTACCCTAGAACAAGACTTAGAGCTATGCTCAACAGAAGGGAGTTTCTCTAAGGAAGTACCAGCTACCATCAGAGTGGAAGCTAGACATGAATCTTGGCACTTGGAACCCCACTGAATAACCTCCCCAGTTACCCAATCAATGTGGGGGTTGTGCACCTGTAGCCATGGTAACCCCAGAATTAACGGGGACGAGGAACCATCAAGAATGTGAAAAGCTAATTTTTCATAATGCATATTGTTCACACACATGGATAATGCTTTGGATTTTTGGGTTACCAAACCTGACCCCAGTGGGCTTTTATCAATAGCAGAAATCCTCATAGGAGGTGTGAGGGGATTAAGGGGAATATTATACCTTTCTGCGAAGGCAGCATCTAAAAAATTTCCCCCAGCCCCCGAATCCACTAAGGCCGAAACTGTACCTGAACCCCCAGGCCAGGATAAAACTACAGGTACTAAATTTTTTGAGGCAAATTGGGGAGAGGAAATCTCTCTATCCAAATGGAGCTTCCCTTCTCCACCAAGGTTTTGAGAATTTCCAGGCCTCTTGGGACAATTTTTAAGGAAATGCCCCTTATCCCCACAATACATGCATAGACCCAGGGATCGCCTACGGGCCCTTTCCTCAGAAGACAAGCGTGTAGCCCCCAATTGCATGGGTTCCCCCTGAGGGTTAGGAAACGAGGAAGTTGGTAACTCGTCATTACATATAGTAGGGAAATCAGTAACCCCCTCAGCTCGTATCTCCCTTTGCCTCCTATCAATTTGGATGGCTAACTTCATGAGGTCATCCAAAGTGGATGAAGGAGGGTAATTAACCAGGCTATTTTTGACAGAGCTAGAAAGACCCACCCAGAATTGACTACGAAGAGCTGTATCATTCCACCCCGTCTCAACTGACCAGCGGCGGAATTCAGTACAATACTCCTCAATAACTCTTTTCCCTTGACGGAGTTTACGAATAGCGGAATCGGCAGAACTAGCACGATCCGGGTCATCGTATAACATGGCCATGGTAGCAAAAAATGCTTCTAGGGAAAGACGGGCAGGGTCAGAGGGAGGTAATCTTAGTGCCCAGACTTGTGGGTCACCTTGTAGTAAGGTCATAACGAACCTTACTTCATCCTCACCAGTAGGGAAGTTGTGAGGGAAAAAACTGAGGTATAACTTACATGCCTCTTGAAAAACAAAAAATTTACTTCTATCCCCACTAAACTTATCAGGGAAGGGGATTTTTGGGTCATGGGAAAAACCTCTATTACCCAGAGTAGCTGACGGAACAGACCCTTCAAGAGTCTCAGATTGCTGTGCATCCAACCTCTTGGAAAGAGACCGAAGACCCTGAATAATGAAGTTCTGTCTTCCCTCTTGTTCATCAAGGCGCTGGAGGAGGGTTGAGTACAGCAATTCAGTAGTCTGCGGAATAGCAGGAGTTTCTTCCATCTTCTTCTTTCTCATGGGCCCGTTGTACTGTCACGGTCGGCACCCTACACCAGAACAGATGCCAAGCACCCTGGTCACGGCTCGACTTCACCAGTTAAGTGACCGCCTTTAGCATCGGGAGGAGCCCTCGGCTTACTCAGATGCCACCTGGACTTAACGAGAGGTGCAAGGCATAAGTTCTGGCAGGCAATGGGGCACAACTGTTTACAAGGGTACTAGAAGATAGGAAACCACCAGGAACAGGCAGGCCGGGCCAACACAAGCAGTAAGAATAGTCAGACAGGCCGAAATAAGGATGGAGAGAGTAGAATCTTCGATAGACAGGCTAGGTTTCAGGATAGGAGAGATCAACGTAGTAATAGGCAGGCAAAAGTCAGGATTGGAGAGGTCAGCAAAGTTTCAGTCAGGCAAGGGTCAAACACAGTAGATCAGGGCAGGAATCAAGGTAATAACACCCAGGAACAAGCAAATTGAACCTAACAACGGGCAACTTGCTAAAACCTAAATTCCCCTTAAATATATTTGAATTTGGCGCCATTGCGCGCTGACGTCACACGCCAGCGTCACTGCGCGCGCGTCCTAGAGGAACCGGCAGAGGAAGAAAGCAGCACAGCGGGTGTCCACGCCGAGGACGCGGCGTGGACCCCGCTGCCGCTAGACCACCAGGGTAAGTTCCTTACAGGGAGATAGTTAAGTCATCAGAGCATCTGAAATACAGAAACAAGATAAGAGAAGTAATAAAGAATACACCATGAAACTGAGAATTGTTTTTTGTAAGGAAATCTGCAGTCGGGTTGTCATTTACATACTGTTAGTGTTGGCAAGGGGCTCTTTTTGAACCTGTGTGCACCCCTATGCACCTACTGTACCTCTTGACTGAAGTGTAATAGAGGAATATATGAAGGTTTAAACCCAGGCCCTTCTTTTTAACCAAGAGCAGGGGGTCATTAGCCTTGGGAAGTCGTGTATTGACTCCCTTTTGCCCCTGATCCCGGGGAAATAAAAAAATGAAGGGGTCCTTCAACCAGAAAAAATTAATCAACTATTTCAGTGGGTCAACAGTCATCAGTTAGACAATGTCTCTGATGAAGTGGTGAGTAGCCATGAAACACGTCAGACAGTATAAACTCAATAAAATATTTGAATCATAATGATATTATATAAAATATAAGAAATAAAGAATGTTTTACTGAATTAGTGAGAAACTCAGCGTGAACTGCCAATGCCTGGAATTGATTGAACGATTGATTGAATCGAAAACTACGTAGTCAATGGCTTGCTTCTGTTTTATGTACAAGTATTGCATATTTCTTTTCTTGGATATGTATTTTACCATAGCTTCACCCACAGCAGTCCTGTGGGGAGATCTGTTCGCAAGGTGTAATATTCTGATAGATGCGCCGACCTGGACGGTATGGAAAGTTGGCAGTGACGGTTGTCGTTTTTCCGTTTCTTTATCTGCAATAGGGAGCACTTCCGGTTGCCAGTTTTTTGTTTGCCTCGTGTTAAACGATGGTACACTGTATCCCACTATTTTTCTTTTAAGGCATATGGGGTTTTGTTACCTTAAAGGAGAAGGAAAGCTACGGAGGCATTATATTGCCAATAGATTAGCCACAATAGTGCAAGCTAGAATGCTATATTTATTCTGTAGAATGTTTTACCATACCTGAGTAAAAAGCTCTAGAAACTCTCTGTTTGTTAAGGATAGGAGCTGCAGTATTAACATGGTGTGACATCACTTCCTGCCTGAGTCTCTCCCTGCTCTGGGCTCAGATTACAGTAGAGAAGGGAGGGGGGTGGGGAAGAGGAGCAAACTGAGCATGCTCTTGCCCAGGGCAATGAGGTTTAAGCTGAAGGCAGGAAGTCTGATACAGAAGCCCATGTGTACACAATAGAAGGAAAGAAATGCAGTGTTTCTTTTGACAGGGGACTCAGAGCAGCATTACTTTGGGGGTTTACTGGTATATTTAGATGGACCTTTCTGATAAGGCTTACTTAGTTTTAACCTTTCCTTCTCCTTTAAAGATTTGGTCAAACACGTTAAAAGTTTAACAATTTTATTTGTAGCAGAATGTTTAGAGCCCAACGCATTTCGTATTGAAAAATACTTCCTCAGGGACATTTTTGCCCCTGAGGAAGTATTTTTCAATATGAAATGCGTCACCGTTTTGTACAACAATCCAAAAAAGTTGTGGTTTTTCCTGATCTGATTATTTCATGTTTTTTTTTTATTGATAAATAAGGGTAAATCATGGATTCTAGTTTGGTCTGACTTTTTTTATTTAAAACATGAGAAAAGTTCGGATTTTGATAAATAACCCCCTAAAAGTCCTGTGTATATTCTAGAACTGCAGAAGACCAGTCATGGTTGCCAGAATCAAAAGTAATAATAAACCTGTAGGATAAGCAGCTAATAAAAATCTCAAACATGGTTAAGCACATAGTGGATATATCTCATTCATGAAAACAATGTAATCAAACATGTAGCTAAGTGGAACTGCTCAAAAGTGTTCCAATGAGTTTCTCGAAAGTTGATATCCCAGAGGTAATGAGTGAATATGACACTGTTAGGTCCAGGTTTCAGTGTCCATGTCACTTGAAACCTGTCACAAAAGTGCATTGGGGGAATGTGGAGTGGAGTGCAATATGCACTGATAAGATTATGACAGATGCATCACTTGGACATTGCATATTGGACTCACGGCACAAAGGCCATAGTAGTGCACTTAGAAAGGGCTAGCTCAGTGGTAAAAATAGTAGGGGTCAGGCACACTTTGCACACTGCCTTTTGCAATTGTTGAATTGCCACAGTTGCCCTGCTGCACCTCATATATATAGCTCTGCCCAAACACAGACAGCAATATATTAGTCAGGGCAGCCACAGGTCTCTGTGATCACAGAGGCCTTGAACCACAGAGACCTGTCAAATATATTGCTGTCTGTATTTGGGCAGAGCTTTATTCATGAGCAACAGGGGGAGGCACATTGGCGCACCCTCTCCAGTCCCTTACTCTACATTATTCAGATAAGCAAGTTAGGGAGCAGCAAAGGTCACAGGTCACAATGGGGCCCTGTCCTTGCCGCTTACCCTAAGGTGGGCCGTAAGGACAGGGTACAACTTGCACCCCCAAATCTGTGTTCTGCACCTTGTGCCAAATGTTTTTATCCTTCTCTAGGTGCAAACACCAGACAATAAGGGGTGTGCTCTTGAACTTCTTTCACCGGTCTTAAAGGAACAGTAACACCAAAAAAATGAAAGTGTCCTAAAGAAATTAAAATACTGTAAAATGTATTGTTGCACTGCACTGGTAATACTGGTATGTTTGCTTCAGAAACACAACAATAATTTATATAAACAAGCTGCTGTGTAGTCACAGGGGCAACCATTCAAAGCTGAAAAGGGAGAAAAGGCACAGGATACACAGAAGATTACAAATAAGCTCTTTACCATACAATGGGATTCTTCAGAATGTTTCTGTTATTTACAGTGTGCCCTGTGCTTGAATCGCTGCTCCCATAGCTTCACAGCAACTTGTAATTTAAACTATAGTAGTATTTCTGAAACAAACATGCCAGTTGTAAAACTGGTGCAGGGCAACACTACATTACATTGTCTTTCCTTTACAAAAAAACTTCAATTTTTTGGTGTTACTGTCTCTTTAAGCTTTAGTTCTTCTTTAAAACAGCTCTGGAAAATATCAAGTGTTACACAATTAGTATAACTGTCTAACGTTTACACATGCATTCCAGCTCTGAGGCAAAACCACTTTCAGGCCCCAAATGGCAGCAAAAGTTGCGGCATCAGCGAGCTCAACACTGCTAAACTAACTCTTCCCTAACCCCAATGGGCATTCACCCTCACACAGCAGCTATCTGCTGTACAGCACTTATAATTATATGCAAGTCCATATCATAGACTAATCTATGTGTTATTTACTTTACAAGCTCAAAATCCCATTCAGCACCTTGTCATTGCTGCCCCTAAACACCTATAGTCACCTGCAGAAGCCTTAATTAGGAAAGCCACTGTTTCAGGCTCTTCAAAAGACCAAAGTCAAAAAATTTCTAATGTTTTCATGATGATATTATGTAAACTCTGCAGAAATGTGGATCTTTATCAGTTATGTAACTATGCTGCAACTTCCTTGTAACTAAATCACATGCAGCATGTTTTCTAAGGGGTGAAAGAAAACATTACTGTACTACATGTGCTTGGAAATTACCAATGGGGCGAGGGAGGTAGTATCAGTTTGTGTGTGTTTCTCTCCCATAGAAATGCAATATGGCATATAAAAGGTAAAGATATGCCTGTTGATTTAATAAAAGGGTTACCTGTATTACTTTTATAAAATAGTACCTTGTACTTGATGCCAATTGCCAACTAAGATATAATTAATCCTTATTGGTGTCACAACAATCTTAATGGATTTAATTGATGTTAAAAATGCATTTTAGCAGATTTAAGGTATGGAAATCCAAATTACAAAAATACCCCTTATCCAAAAAAAACCCTGGTCCCAAGCATTCTGGATAGGAGGTCCTATATTTGTACAAACTTTGTACAGGTATGGGACCAGTTATCCAGAACGCTCGGGACCTGGTGTTTTCCGGATAATGGATCTTTCATGAATTTGGATCTTCATATCTTAAGTCTACTAGAAAATTGTATAAACATTAAATAAACCCATCAGGCTGGTTTTGCTTCCAATAATTATTATATCTTAGTTTGGATGAAATACAAGCTACTTTTTTATTATTACAAAGAAAAAGGAAATCATTTTTCAAAATATGAATTATTTGATTATAATGGAGTCAAAGAGAGACATCCATTCTGTAATTCGGAACTTTCTGGATGATGGGTTTCCAGATAACGGATCCCATAACAGTAGAAAGTAAAGGTTTTGTATTAGTTTTGGGAAGAATAAGACAAATACTTAGAAATGCCTTTTCACTAGATAATTGCATAATAAAACCAAGTAAGTGTTTTGCTTTTACTTACATTTCCCTGTCAGCAAGAGCACTGGGTGCACATTAAATTTTGATTTTATTTGAATTAGAATTTTTTTTTAAAATTTCACAAATTTCATTTTTGATGAATAAGACTTCCAGTTGCAGAGATGCTTAAAAGAGAACAAGGAAGGAAGGGAATTTAAAAGGCTATTACCTCACCACAAAGGTAATATTATGTCCCTGTTGCACATGATCTTCCTTTTCTGTGCATTGCATCAACAATGCTATGTCCTAAATGGACACGAATTTGCATTTCTCTGTTTCCAGCTGCTGTACTGTTAAGGACCCCATGTAGCACTGTTTTTAGTTTTGGTCTCCAACCAAGCTATAAAATATATACACTGTTGTTCAAAAACAAGGTGACATCAGAAGGTGGAGGAGAGATATGGAGCAGGTTTAACAAGCCAATAAGGTCATGTTCTGCTGTAGCAACTGATGTGTCTTAAGAACGGTAGCAAGCTGGTGGCCAGGGTTGCCAGTTCTAATTTTCAAAACCAGCCAAAGTCAGCTACAAAACCAGCCCAAAACTAGCCAAGAGGCACTTCAAAAGAAGCACAAAAATAGGACAATATGTACAGTGAAAAATCTCTAAAAAAAAATAAATTAATTTGTGAATATACGCCTTTTTAAAATTTTCACTGATTTGCAAAATTTTCCATGAAGCAAAATGGGACAGATTCGCCACCTTCACCAGGGTCGTAACTACAGAGGGGGGCCCAGTGGGTATAGGGACCCCATAAGGCCATAATACATATACCAATTTAATAAATATTGGTAAAACAGGTCAACCATTTTGGTGGCCAGCAGATTTTTGCCCCAAAATTGTCTGAAATTGAGTAGTCACTGGAAAATGAGAGAATGCTTACGAGTGACGGGAGACTGGGGGTACAGAGCTCAAAATCTGGTAACTCCTGACTTCTACACAAGTCAGTCCCATTGCATGCTGGGTATTGAAGTCTTACATTAAACTTGTCAGTCAGAAAATTGTTACACAAACACTACATTACCCAACATTAGGGCAAGAAAAAAAAAGTAAAAACCAGCCAAAGGCCGAAAAAGTATCCCAAATCCATACCTTGGATAGTTTGTACATTCAAAACCTGCCTGGACTTTAAATTAGTAGCCCAATTTGGCTGGAAACCCACCAACCTGGCAACCCTGCTGGTGGCTTACATGTTGTACTACCAGCATGCTGTCATGAAACACTTTACATTACATTACTGTCGTCAGCCAATTGGAACATCTCTGACTTAAATCAGTGATCAGATGGAGAAAGGGAAACACTTGATCCACATCATCATATCATATTCCTCCCGAATTCTTATATCACCCTTCAGGCCCACAATGATATCAGCTTGTGCCTTCCTTTCCACCTCTGTGTGGGATGCAGCAAACAATTTTACACTGGATATTGCAGCCAAATTAAATTCAGATTGCAGTCATGACACAATTGGAATAGTTGTGCTGTACTGAACTTTATTATAGTTTGATTTTGTTCCTGTAGGTGTCACTGCATTCCTACAGTTAGCTTGTGGTTGATGTCAATGACCCTAGAAGTACCATTTCAGTAATACTAATGTTTCTCAGCAATAGCATTTCAACAGTATAGTTACCTCACTACCAGTTATTGACAACAGGAGTTTATATCTACCCATAACAGCTTATAACTTAATTCAGATGAAGTAAATAAATGTCACACATTGCTGACATTGTGATTCCTCCTGCTTCAAAAACATAAACTGACAGTGTCACTCTTCAGGGCAATTTCTGACAGTAAAAACTTCTCCATTGATTTTTGTTTCATTTAATTTAGTTTTAGTTTATTTAAATGAACAAGTACATATTCATTTTTATTTTCTTTATTCTTTACATATATTTTATGTCCCATCATTTAGATGTTGCACATGGTAGTAAGTGCACTTTTTGGACACAGTTTACCCCCAAAATGGAGCAT
Organism: Xenopus laevis; assembly: GCF_017654675.1. Classification (NCBI taxonomy): domain Eukaryota; kingdom Metazoa; phylum Chordata; class Amphibia; order Anura; family Pipidae; genus Xenopus; species Xenopus laevis. Next base: position 46,849,457 of record NC_054374.1, on the reverse strand, counting down.
TTTCCCCAGAATTCCAGTGTCATTGTGGACGTGCATCAGGTTGTATACAGAGTGATTATGTTGCACTTTTACATTGTGTGCAGGTATGGCCATGATTTGCCCCACTAGTGAACACTGTGTTTATAATGTTATTAACATACATTTGGTTGGTAATTTTTAGGGAGGCAGTATTAGGAGTCGCTTTCATAGTGTGTGCTCTTGCGCAGGCTCAGAACAGGCTGGGGTGGGCATACTGGCACTCCTGCAAGTATACAGAGCATGTTTAGGCACAAGCAGAATGTATGAATGGAGTCAATATGTACACAACTTTGCACCCATTTTAGCTAAGTATACTTGTGGTTGTGAATGAGCTTTATAATGTTGCAAAAGGCTGTGATTCAGATGCACAGGATTGACTAGTGCTACATTTCTTCATAGAATAATGTCATTATTAATTTTACAGTCATAAGTAGTTTGCAAGGTACAAAAACAATTATATACTGTGCAATTACAGTTTCTCGTCGTCTTTCTTTCTGGTGCTCAAATAATTTTAGGGCCTATTTTATTAAATTTTGCAAGAATGTCTTGTTACATTCTGCTTTGATTTTACTTGAGTACCATTGTTAAATCTCTTGGGTGTGTAACTTGGGGCTGTTTACAAAGCAACTGAAATGTTTGTTACATGCCAATTTCAGTAATTACAGTATGTCCCTAAAACATTTCACCACCTTAGAGAGACTGAAATGTATTCCTCTTTAAGGGACTCTTAGTAATAGTCATTTATTCACACAGAATACAACATAACAGTTTTGTCTCGGTAAGCTGTTGGAGTAACACACAGAATGTCACCCAAAGACCCAACAAAGACACACCTCTTGGTCCAAGCGTTATATAGCTTTCAGAAGGCATTTACCATAATTGTGACAAGGGGTACACGGAAATACCATACATGGTCTGGCGAGGAGACTTACTGGCAAATACATTTATACATTCCTGCAAGATGTGCAGTTTTGCAACCTAAGAGTTTTCTGGTCCCAAATGTCTGAGCTGATGTCTACTAATTTTAGACAGGATGGCGAAATCAGCGATTTGAGCAACACTTCTGCAAAAGGGTATAAGAGACATGCTGACACTCTGGAATCTAAATGACAGAGTGGAGATCATTTATTACTATGGCCTAGTATCAATTATATGAGTGACCATTGTTCACAGTTGACCATTTGCCCTTATAGCCCTTCCTGCCTTGGACCTTTTAGCATTATTGCGTCATAGAGGGCGGGGGGTAATAGATATCGACCCTCTGACACTAGCCATTCGTCCATCAAAGGAAATAGACTGTTCCAGATATAAAAGAGATATAAAAAATATAAACACTCTGTCCAACTGGAAAACAGTTATTTGTACTTAAAATCGAATATTGGTTATGTCTTAAAGGGGATTGAACTTGAAAAATGAACTGATGTAAACTTGCTCAGAGTGGTCCCCTGGGCATTTTACAATTTGCATTATATTTTGAGTGGTTTCTGAGATATTAGCAGTTTTTAAACAGCATTTTCATCTGTCTTGGAAAGGCAGGGAGTAAACAACCCTTGGCTTGCCTAAATTTACAAGAAGTGCATAAAAAAGGCACAGACAGGGTCGCCGACAAAGAAAGCTGTTGAGAAGAGAGCCAGTCTAAAACTACTAATGATTTAGAAACTACATAAAAAACAGTAAATTTATGTAAATTGTAAAAGGGTTTAGATGCTCCTTTTCCATTCATCATTTACAAACCCTTTCTAAACATTTTTTACCAGGTTATTCTATTAAGCCCCTATACTTGTCGGGGGAACATATTTAATTTCTGCATCAGATTCATCCCCTGCTTATAAAAACATAGTGTATGCAAATATTAACACTCTTCTGTCTTATAGTGTTTTGCTGGGATGAAAGGATAATCCACAGACAAGGCAAGTGAGAAAAAGTCAATGTAAAAATATAGCCATAGGTGACATCAGAGGTCATAACAGTTGGAGGTCAATGAGGGTTATCAAGAAAGGTAAGATTAAAAGAACTGGAACAAAACTGGGGTTACTGGTAGTGCTAAACCAGAAACTCTGTTATGCCCTAAATAATATGAATTTTATTCCACTGGTGGGGCAGAGGCAATGATTCTGTCAGCATCATTACATGGTGGTTCTTCTTACCCTTTCTTAACTGCTTTGCCAACAACAAATACAATTCTGGTTAAGATTATCACTGTCGTTTTTCTTTCTTTTTTGCTAAATAAATGTATCGGAATAAGTGAGATGTAATACTTAATTTAGAATGTGTGAGCTCTTGCTTAGAACCAAAGAGCAACATTTTTGTCAACAACAAAGCAAACTTGAATTATCTCTTCAAGAAATTCTGCCTGCAATGCTGTCAGCTTGGAATAAAAAAAAAGATTTTTATAAATTAGGGTTCTGGCAATTTTGCTTCCATGGTGATGGTGAAAGGAACACATGCAGTGAACATTCAGCTCTAAGGGGCAGATATATCAAGGGTTGAAGTGAAAAATTGAATGGCCAAAACTGTCAAATTCAACTAGGGAATTGCTAAAGTCAATTTGAGTTTTTAAAAATTCGAATTAGGTTTTTGAAATTTATCATACACTGGCCCTTTAAGAACTTGAATTCGATTATTTGCCACCTTAAACCTGCCGAATTGCTGTTTTAGCCTATGGGGGACGCCTGGAGTTTTAAAATAACTCCCATGAACTCGAAATTTGACCCTTGATAATTCTGCCCCTAAGAGTCACTGCCCCATTCTTGTAAATTTGTAGTATTGCATTATTGCTTAGTGACTATGTTTGTTGTCCCTTAATAATGGCAAGCTAGATTACTTAATAGTGCTGTATACACCCCTTTTCAATGGATGTGCATTGTAAAGAAAAAACTTTGTGTGTATTAATTAGGCCATGCAAATACCTTTTGTTATTTCTTGCACAAATCAGGGCAAAATCTGAAAATGAAATTCTGGATCTTATGAGCACAAAACAAAACATCAGTGCTCCACTGAGAAGTCCAATGTTTAAACAAACTCCTCCCTATCTCTAGCTGGAATTTTTTATTGCTTGTGAACAAAAGAAGCAGCTGATGATACATAGTTGATCTTTTACCATGGGCCATCCTTCCACACCTTTAAAATAATCAACCAGCCAAGGTTACTTTCCTGCAGAGCGCGGTACTGCCATGTTTTCCCTTCTGCCTTTTTTTTTAAAATTACCATAAATGCTATATTTTTGATAAATGTACATCATTGGAATTGATACAACATACTGCACGTTATCATTAGTATCTATTTTCTCTATGGCAGAGAAGACTTGTACTCAAAATATATTTTTGGACCTTTTTAGTGCTTTTTATCCTTGTATGCCCATTTACAAGGTTATAGTCACATAAAATGTTTGCATAATCAGTGACTCACATCTTTGATTGGAAACATCTTGACAATATATATAAAACTGGAGTGTAAGCATAACACAGAAAAAAAATCACCAGCACTCGGTTTAACTCACAATCTGGAGTTGACCAGCTGCTATAATCGATAAAAATATTGGCGTTTCAGCAAGTTTGAAGCAAAGTGACCATTCCTTACACATTGATGGGAGTAGTGCATCACTATTGTAAATACTTGTGCTGTACCAATAGTGGGGTACAAGTTGTGCTCTAAGCCTTGCTCCAAACACCAGACACCACTCATGTAGTTGCCTGGCGCACTTGTATTGTGGGCAAAAAATTTAATTTGTAAATAATTCATGTGCATTTTACCTAAGACCTCTTTAATAAAGTATTTGTTTTATGTGTAAAAAAGCTGAAAAGGACTGTGTTTTAAAGTAATGATTTTTCCACAAGAATTGCCTCAACCTCTGAGGGGGTTATTCATCAAAATCCGAAAAGTTCTGACTACTTTATGAAAACCACTCTAACCAGATCTGTCTTTTCCTCCTTATTTATCAGTACTTTTTTCTGAGAATGTATTGTGTGGGAAAAAAACTAGATGAAATCATGAAAAAATCAGAATCATACCATATTTTTGGATTTGGTGCCCCATACTTCCAACCATTTTGGATCTGACGCCCGAAACCACGTAATCTTCAGATTATTGAACGAGACCCAGCCCAGATCCGGATATCAACGGAACATCTGCCATTGACTTCTACATGAACTCAGCAGGTCAGAGTTGGAGTACGAAAAAAATTGGGTTTTTCCAGTACTTTTTTCTGAAAATGTATTGTGTGGGAAATAAACTCGATAAAATCATGAAAAAATCTGAATCGTACAATATTTTTGCATTTGGTGCCCGGTACCTCCAACTATTTTGGATTTGACACCCGTAACCATGTAATCTTCTGATTATTGAACGAGACCAAGATCAGGATATCAACGGGACATCTGCCATTGACTTCTACATGAACTCAGCAGGTCAGAGTTGGAGTATGAAAAAATAGTTTTTCCCCTTTAAAATAACCTTCTAAATATTCCTTTTGTCTATACACATCCCTTTTGTGCTGCCATCAGGATTCATAAGGCCCCCATATTAATAAAGTATGTTAGCAGGGTCCTCCTCCCCTAATGGCCACAATTACTAACCCAGTCGTCACCAGGCCCCTTGGGTGGAGGGCCAGCCAAAAAGTAGAATAGAGCCCCCGTGATAAAAACCACACCCCTGTTCACCCTGTACAGCATTACACCAAAACTCGTCTCATACTCCACCCAAACCCCAGCCACTCCCCCATAAGCCATAACCCCTTTGGCAACATATGAATCACAGTTTTATGTCTCATAGGACTCCCTTACTGCAGCAACCCCTGTACCACCCCTGATGCTGGCCCTGCACACAGCTGTTTAATATTATTAAAGAAATTGCTGTAAGTATGCAACAAGTGCATATGTATTATATGCAAAGAAGCAACCGGAGACTACTACAATAAATAGCTTTTCTTCTCCTATAATTGTGCCTTCTCTTCAGTCAGTTTAGCATGGAATGCAAAAACAGGTAATTGTTAAATGTACCCTGTAAAATCAAGTGATTTAATAAAGGCAATAGAATTAATTGATTTGAGAGGCAACCCAACCATAAGCAGAGTTACCATGGCATTTTAATAGAAGCAGTACTGTGAAGAATACATTCTTTCAGCAAAGTGCCTTCTGTCAGCAAACTGTTTGCAGACTAATGGGCTGTGTTGTTTTTTTCAGTGTCTTCACAGAACAGCTGTTAAGATCTGTGACGTGACTCTAATGTCAGCTCTGTGCTAACCTGGCAAGTACAAGACAGATGACAGGTTTTGTGGGTCTGCTCCTCCAAATCTATCATCAAATGTCTGAGTGCACAAAGTCAACCTATTCTTTTCATTTTACACAACTAGGTTTTTCACTGCATATTCTTGGGGCTATCACATGCACAACATTTTGATTGCCTATGGGTCAATCTCCACTCATGTCTTACCATACTGATTGCCAAAAACTCATTGTTTTAAAAGTTCTGAGCTGGGAAAGGGACACATTCTGCTGCTGTTTCATGTACAGTACCTGCCCTTACACACCACCAATCATTACATGTTCTTGATATTTAATCTGAGTGGATCTTCGCTTTACATACATTAAGCAAGATTACTTGGCATCACTTCCATAGAGCGTAGTAGAATATTATAGTTTTATTGAACTATATGCATACATAAATACAAAAGAGACAGCAATTCTGCTCCTAGGTGTGTAACGTATATCCCACCTATAGTAGGCCCAGTCTCATTATGTGCCAAGGTTCACAGATAATCCCCTTAAACTTATAGTAATGTTATTGAATTAAACATATAGTAAATAATTTCTCATAAGAAGGAATTCTGATAGAATAGCATCTTAGTGACCAATTCCTACACTCACCAAATCCACAACTGGAGAAATATAGAACTAATTGTAGCTGTAATGGGGCGTAATTTAATTTACATTTAACACTCCAAGTAAGAATTTAAATCTTACTTAAGAGGACTATCTATATGTTTCCCCATCTGCAAATTTCCCCAGGGGTCCTAACCAACATCTGGCTGGTCAAGGATCAGTAGTGGACCTAAAACTTTTATTGTTTTATTAATTGCATTTTATATTGTCTAAACATTAAAGGGAAAGTTATGCCAAAAACATGTTACATTGCTGATTTGAGCACTTTTGCTATTTGTTTTTTATTCTGATTTCATTTTCCTTATATTTACAGTTTTACATTGCTAGTACAGTACCATATGATTTACACTAACTAGAATGTTTGGCATCACCCCCCTGCCATGTATTGAAGAATCTCTTATCCCTCTCTGATCCCTCTCTTCTTCCCATTTCTCCCTGTCCATTCCCCAGTTAAAATAGCAATCTTTACTTGCTTTCTGATTTTATCAAAATTTGCATTTGTGTCATTTTAGGTTTTATTACTACTTTGTGAATAAAAGTAGAAATAACTCAAATGAATAAAATTGTGGAAAACAAAAGTCTAATGTGAATTATGAAAAATGTGAATTAAGTCTAAAAGTGTTATGCAAACCTCTCAGGTTATAAACGAAAGATACAATATTGTTGACATTTACAGATGCTGTATGTTATAATCACTGTATGTACTTCTGAAATCAGAGACTGGCAGGCAGTAGGGATGTCAATGTGCAAAACTGGTTCTTGCATAAAGATTTCCCAGCCACCATTTGTGCAAATTGCTTTCAATTATACTGTATAACTGTATGCCACTACTGTAATGTATGCCACTACTGTAATGTATGCCACAGTAAATTAAATTATTATATCATACATATTCGTGCCAGAGCATCTCAGAATATAATTATATTTAGCAGATATAGTACCCATCGCATAAAAGCCTGGATAATAAAGTCTATAAATTTCATTCTTAGGTCAGTCTTATTTAACTGCTTATGTTTGTTTTGTTGAAATAAACACTATCTCAATTTTTCATCTTGGGGTTTAATCCAATTCTCCAGATCTAATTAACATTTAAGTCAATTCAATACATATTCACAAACTTCAAAACAAATAAAAGCTGTTCAGTAAGCAAAAAAAGTATAGTAATGTGATATGTGCTAGCTAGACAATCTAGGGATGAGTCATACGCAGTAAAATTAAAAAAAAAAGAGAAACTGTACAGAATAGACTATCTTTAATCTATTGACAAGATAAAATTGCAGGTATAATACTTGTTAATTTTGGACCATTAAATATCCCAGGTTACAGAGAAAAGGGGTGGTTTACAATTAACCAAACCTTAGTCAAGTGCTTATTTATATATAAAGGTATGGGATCCATTATCCAGAAACTCGTTATCCAGAAAGCTCAGAATTACGGGAAGGTTGTCTTCTATAGACTTCATTTTATCCAAATAATAACATTTTTTAAAAATTATTTATTTGATCTAAGATAAGATATAATTAATCCGAATTACAGGAAGGTAATCTCTTATAGACTACATTTTAATCAAACAATTCACATTTTTTTTTCTTTTTCTCTATAACATTAAAACCATACCTTGTACTTGATCCCAACCAAGAAATAATCCTTATTGTAGGCAAAGCAATCCTATTGGGTTTAATTAATATTTAAAATATCTTTTTTTTTCAGTAGACTGTATGGAGATCAAAATTATGGAATGCCCCAAGTCCCAAGCATTCTGGATAACTGATCCCAAACCTGTAGTAAGTAATGTACTAGAAATGTATGTATTAGAAAATATAAGGATATTGTAAGTCACAGATTATGATCCTATAAAGGCATCAGGCTTGACCGCATGTGAGAACACAGTGGGTATATACACATAGGTGGTTATTTATCAAAATCCAAAAGATTCTCACTAATTTCTGAAAACCACTTCAACCAAACCCGCACAGACTTTTCCACTCTATTTATCAATACATTTTTCTTAAAATTTCTTGTGCAGCAAAAAACTCAATAAAATTGTGAAAAAATCCATATCATACAATTTTTTTTGATTTGTTGCTGAAAACTGCTACTTTTTCGGATTTTACGACTGAAATCTCAGACTTTTTTGGATTAGGTGCCTGAAACCTCAAAATCTTCTGATCAGTATGTAGGGATGTGAAAATCTTAGACACCCTTACACATTACAGACAGGCACACCCCTAGTAATATGGACACCTCAGTGGGTCCTTATGGGGACCTTGTGCTTATGTCAACCCTGCAGTTCTCACAGTGGATGCTAGATGGCACTGTGGTATAATATGAAAAGGCTTGAAAGCCATGAGGTAGAGGCCATTGCTGCTGAACCTTTCCTATGTTAGGCCACAGAGGTTAGGGATGGTGGAACTCAGCCTGAGCATAGTGAAGTGATAGTTATACCCTTTAATAGATCACTCTAGGAGTGATAGATAGGGTATGTAGTTGAGCAGCTCAAAGCTCCGACGAGGATATTAGAGGGATTAAGATCCCGGGTATTACTGACCCCATAGTAGGACCTAAGTGTTAAGCTCAGGGAAGTATGAGTTTCTGAGTTCCACTTAAGGTAATCCTGAAGATTGGGGAAATACCTTCCAACAAGCTGCATTGTTTTCTACATGTACTCTTTACTCTTCAGAGAGTTGTTCTATATTAATACAGTGAGTATGCCTTGTTACCTTGATTAATCTCTGTTTTATTCTATGTTCCATGCTCCATGGTGAACTCTAGTTTTGGGTAATAAACTCCGTTCATTGTTCAAGCAAATAAAACTACTGGCGCCCAATTTCTTGTGCATTGCACAGTTACAGTTACACTACACCCTGCCTCCACCCCGCTGCGAGGGCTTACCCCTGAGATAGAGAGCTCATCTGTGGTCTCAGCCCACAAAGGAAAGTAGCGTAAACTACCCTCTCATAAAGCAGTTTACTATAGCCCTACAAGTATATCAGTTAAACATCTGCCATTGACTTCTACATGAACTTGGCAGGTCTGAGTTGGAGTACTTTTTTTTCAGACTTTTAGCACCATTGGCATTTAATAAATTTTGAAAAAGTCAAGGTTTTTTTTCTACGAAAAAATTGTGTTTTTCCACTTTAAAGTGGACCTGTCATCCAGACACAAAAATCTGTATAATAAAAGTCCTTTTCAAATTAAACATGAAATCCAATTTCTATTTTTTATTAAAGCATTCATAGCTGTTGGGCAGACAATTACTTTCACTTTCCATTCAGCACTTCCTAGATGTCAAAGCTCTCCACACATTCCCCCTTTCTCTCCAACTTTTAATTGTGTAGCCAGGGCATGGGGATGTACAATCGAGTCCCCCATTCTGGTGCACAATTAATATTCTGAGATGATGCAAGGCTTGCCTTAATAATAATGTCCACAAAATGGCTCCTGCCTGCTTGCTATAATTATGAATTCCCAGACTGAAGGAAACAAGATTCAAATAATTTAGGCAACTACTGCAGGCACAATTAATTTGACTCATAGCTGCATTCTCCCTCTTTATTCGATGGTGAGTCTGCATAGTTTTTGTTTAACACAACATTTTCTCAGAGGGAATTATATTTACTATGTTACCCTCAATATTCTGGCATTCGTGCCTTTTGTGACCATGATGAATGAAATCAATATTTGCATTGATTTTGTTTCCCTTGTTTTTACAATAAATGTAGAGTTTAATGAAGGATTTGAAATAATAGCATACAAATCTACTGATTTGTTTCCCTAGGAAACCACTAAAGAAAAATCATCAAACATCTATTATCAGGGGAATAATGAACTCCTGTATACTACTTGTACTATTTATTCATGCCTTGTTTTTCATGTTAATGCTTTGTAATGTGGTCTGTTTACTAAATCACAGTAAACTTCTTTGCAAATGAATCTTTGGTCTTTCTTGTGCTGATCTGTAATATAAGTAACATGTATTGTTTATATCAAAACACAAGGCCAAGATAAAAAGCAATAAGGGAGATTGTGAGAGCATCCCACGGCTAAGTAAAAATATATAAATGCAATTGAAGTGACGCTGATCTGGCCAAATTAGCTACATGCAAACAAAAGAGAGGGGATTGATCAACGGACATTGCTTGGTTCCCTGTTCTGTATAAAATGAAGATAAATCATTATAGTAAGTGTGAATGTTTTATGTAAACACTTTACTTGTGGTACAGGTATGGAACCTGCTATCCAGAATGCTCAGGACCTGGGGTTTTCTTGATACACATCTTTCCGTAATTTGGATCTTCTACTAGAAAATCAGGTAAACATTAAATAAACCCATTAGGCTGCTTTTTCTTCCGACAATGATTAATTATATCTTAGTTTGGATCAAGTATAAGATACTGGATTATTTGGATAAAATGTAGCCTAAGGGAGATGGCCTTTCTATAATTTAGAGCTTTCAGGATAGCAGGTTTCCCAAAAATGAATCCCATACCTGTATATAATTGTTGTATAATCATCTCCAAACAGAGTTGAGCTGGTTCTACTTAGGATCCACCAAAGTAGCTAATATCAGGGTCCACTATCCCAGTCAGTTATTCTTGCATGCCAGAATTAATTCCCCCCTTAGTTTATCATTTATTTATACAGCACAAACACAAATGTACAGAGATCCCACATTCATTTATTTAGATGCAATGCATCTGATTATAATTTTGTATTTATCAAATAAGTTATTTTATCACCTTACAAATATATTTTTGCCATATGCCTTGACTAGTGATGAGCGAAATGTTTCGCAACAAATATGACGCTCATGGGGGTATATTTATCAAAGAGTGAAGTTTCACCCATTGATAAATGTTCCTTTCAAAATCCAATAGAAATGAATTGAGAGCTGCGCAATTTCACTCTAGTGGCGGAACTTCCCTCTTTGATAAATTTACCCCATAGACTCCAATGGGTGAAAAAAATTTGAATGCCATAGACTTCAATGCATTTTAGCAAATTTTTGCGGTTTCACTAATTTTTGGCCAAGCGAAACAGGTCAAATTCACCCATCACTAACCTTAACACAAGAATTTGCTACTTTACACTGAAAACCACAATGCATTCAAGACACCACTGAGAAAAGTTGGACCTTCGGAATCAATTAGTGGGCCAAATTAGGCTGAACCAACTGTATGGTACTTGGGCCAACAATTAGTTTACATGGAGGGCAGACCCATGCAGACATCTGTAGTTTATTTCAGTGCTCAGTACTGTTACCTATCTACCAATCTAGCGGTCTATTATTTATCTCTGATACCCGATTTGAACCAGTGCTGCTCCTGCATACACTCCACCCCATTTATAATCTAAATTGCCCGGGCATTTCTTACATTGCCTACATAGAACGTGTACCCCGCATTAATAATTGACCCATTAAATCATATAATGGTTATTGCCTCTGGATCTTTTGCCTTCATCTATCATTAGGTTGATTTAGGGACTTTAACCTCGGTTACCTTTTGGCACATGGCAGTTTTGACTGTCTCTGTACCATGTGGTAGGCAAAAGAGATATGTCTTTAGGGAGCAAAGGAGGAGGAGCCTTGGATCCCCCATCCCTGGTACCTCTTGTATTCTCCAAAATGGTTAGCACCATTTTGCAAGTGGAGAGGGTGAGGTAGTTGCCGGGTGGCCTAAGGTATCTGGCCAGCTTGGCCCGGCTCAGCTCTGTACTTTCAGGTTCAAAGCATAATCCCAGGTGCCGTGTTTTGGTGGGGGGGGGGGGCAGAATTTATAGACTTTTACTACTCACTGTATGAACTTGAGTATAGACAGGGGAAACAAGCTACATATGACAAGTCATTTGTAAACTTCAGTGAGCAGGAGACTTAATCACTGTACAGCTTGCTTGACTTAAATTTACTAAACACATGAAATATATATTTTTGACAAATAGCATCCAGCATCCAACTAATGAATTAATAGCATTCTGAAAAATTGCATTCTAAATATCAGGCTTTTGGCTTTATCCATTTTTTTTTCTCTAATTCCAAAGAAAACGAAATTGCCTTTAAAAGCTTCGTAGGATTTCAAATGCTAAATGTAATTTCCTTTAACTTCTAAAATTACATTGCAGCCTAGGATGGCCTTAGGAGGAGGGTCTTTGTAAATTGAAAGATTAAAACACAAAATTATGTTTGTGCAGCATTAAAAGGTTAGACCGAAATAAAAATACATTACTGGATTTTTAAAGCAGATAAATAACTTAAAATCATTAGTCAATGGCAAATGCTTGGAGTGCTGTTCTTGTGTTTTAGGATTGAATTACAAGCAAGCGCTCGCCGTGTGTTAGAAATCTCTTTTTACCAAAACAGCTGCGCCAGCTGCCACGTCCCATTCAAATTAGGCAGGCTCTCGACTTTCATTAAAAAGAACAGCTGCACATCTTCTCTTATCTGGGCAACCCTGCAAAGGCTGAAAGAAGCTTTTATAACCCAAGTCAAGTTGATTTAATGCCGATTTATGTCACTCTCCTAGCATTCAAAATATAAACAGCAGTACTGTACTGTGAAACATATATGTAGTAATGGGCAAATTTATTCGCCAGGTGTGAATTTGCGCGAAGGACACCGGCGTCAAAAACGGACACCAGCGTCAAAAACGGACGCCGGCGTCAAAAACGATACGATGGGGCAAATTCGCCCATCACTACATATATGCCATTTCAACTGGATAAAAGATGCAGCTTAAAGAAAATAGACAGTCTTGCTTTGCTACAATGCAGAAAATATATTTGAAACATTTCACAAGCCATGGTGTTTGATATGATCGGTATTGGTACAGTAATAATGAAAATTGGATTATGTATCAGCGAGGTTCAAACAAAGAGTTATGAAAAGAATTCAAAAATCACGTAAAAAACTAGAAGAAATTAACAGAGCAGATTTATTGAGAGAAAAAAATAAAAAAGAAACAACTAAAGAACAATTAGGCCTGACATTCATAACTTCCTATACTCTGGGAGCACAGGCAATAAAGAAAATTTTAAACAGACATTGGAATATCCTAGAGGGTGATGAACTCCTGAAAGGAAAAATCCCTCAAAAACCTAAAGTGATATATAAGAGAGCAAACAACTTGGGCCAAATGTTAGTTCGCAATTTTATCCCCACGGAGAGAACAAAAAATAAGAAACAGAAGGATGAATGGAAAGGTTTCTTTCCGTGTGCACTTTGTAAGGCTTGCAAATATGGGAGCAAAAAGATACAATTTACATCAAGGGGCAGATGTATGAAGGGTCGAATATCGAGGGTTAATTAACCCTCGATATTCGACTAGGAACTAAAATCGTTCGACTTCGAATATCGAAGTCGAACGATTTAGCACAAATCCTGCGATCGAACGATCGAAGGATTATTCCTTCGATCGAACGATTAAATCCTTCGATTCGAAGGATTTTAATCCAACGATCGAAGGAATATCCTTCGATCAAAAAATCTCAGGCAAGCCTATGGGGACCTTCCCCATAGGCTAACATTGACTTCGGTAGCTTTTAGCTGCCGAAGTAGGGGGTCGAAGTTTTTCTTAAAGAGACAGTACTTCGACTATCGAATGGTCGAATAGTCGAACGATTTTTAGTTCGAATCGTTCGATTCGTAGTCGTAGTCGAAGGTCGAAGTAGCCCATTCGATGGTCGAAGTAGCCCAAAAAACACTTCGAAATTCGAAGTTTTTTTAATTCGAATCCTTCACTCGAGCTTCATGAATCGGCCCCCAAATGTCAGAAAGAGAGAATGCATCATTGAACATTGTATCAAATGTACAACACAAAATGTGATATACTGTTTAGAATGCCCTTGCGGCCTCCAGTACATCGGAAAAACAAACAGAAAATTGAGTCACAGTGTGTCAAGACATTTTAAGGAACATCATGATCAAAAGGCAAAGGACTTAAAATTTTGGGGTATAAGCGTAGTACAACGTAACTGGAGAGGAGGGGATCTAGTAAGGAGAACACTTCAGGAGGAGAGCAAGTGGATCTACAAAATGCAAACCTTTACTCCACAGGGGTTGAATATAGACATAAATTTAAGAGCATTTTTATAAATGATAAAAATACACATAAGGGAGTAAAGAAACTAATAAATAAATGCACAAAAAAAGTAAGGTATTATAGATGGGGATAAGAAATACACAAAGATAGATAGAACCCTGGAGAGCACTAATTATGAACAGGGGGATCATAGGAATTATCACAATTAAGTTAAAAATAGCATAAACATCACGAGGGATAATAATATGTCAAAATTGGTGTCAATTGAGGACATATCTAGAAATTTATCACTGGATACTGAAGGAAATAGGGGAATAAAACACTATTATTCAGTTTGAATATTTAGGACAATTAACTAGAAAATAATTTTTAAGCACAAGGCACTTTTAACTTGGAAGTATCATGAGGAACTACAATTCCCATGAACCTCTGTAATTACTATTCGCACAAATTGTAAAGTGTATGTAATATTTGTAAAGTAAATGTTGTAATCCACTGGGAGTATAGAACTGTATAAAGTGTTTATTAATAATGTGGGAATGGAGAAGCCCCCCGAACTAAAGAGAACTACTAATCTCCATGACAACCCACGAAGTAGAGAAAAACCAAACGGAAACTGCGCAAAGGAGGAAGTGACCACGCTGGAACGCAAGAATTGGAACGCATCGGTCAGGAACAGGAGCGGTTACTGTGACACTCGAACGGAGCGGCTTTTTAAAGGAGAGACAGGAACCCACATGGATTATGCCTCTGAGGAAGCTGACAACAGCGAAACGCGTTAGGCAAGGGTGAGTACACATCGGTCCATGAGAAGCACCACGAGGATGTCTAAATTGAGCCGGCAGGACCATCCCCTGGGACTATTGTAATCATTTGAACTGGACTGAATGCGAAAAGCCTAAGGGGGTTAAATGTGAGTGCATATACTGCTGATTTTAATTGTCTTTTTAATAAAACGTTATTACACTATCTTCGACTTTTATCCCTGTTCTGGAGCCTGTAGAGAGTGTCAATTTGGAGAAAAGATCAAAGAGTGAATCTGCTACATGCACAATGCCACAGGAGTGGTTTGTAAGTAGGCAATTTGCCTAAAGGGTGGAGGTGCTTCGAACTCGGAACACATTTTTAATTGCTGCACAGGAAAATACCTTTCACTTTTGTATACTTACCCCTGGAACGTATTCTTTTTCTAAACTAATAGTTGCCCAAAAGGGGAGCACATTTGTTAATAAGCCATTTTGAACACAGGGTGACATCCCATTTAAATGAACGTATTACGATATGCTGGATTTTTAATTTCTGTTGCCACAGGCACTGATCACCCTATATATATTTCTTTGTAAATATATATACTCGTTTAGTAATAATGAACAGTAGGGTTTCTGCAAAATTAGCAGAACAAGGTTATTCTGGTAGAAAGTTGTCCAAGGTATGTGTAGTATAGTTGTAGCAGAGTTACACTTGTGGGGCAGTTGAAATGCTGATTATTAGTTAGCCATGTAGTGTGTATCTTAGTATTAACAAATTAGGGGTTGGGGAGCACCATCCATCAAGTACAAAGAAAGGTGTGCAGGGTCAAATAATGATTAATATAAACAAAAGAGAAGAAAGAAATGACCCATCCAATTGCACCACCCCATTCAAGTATTGCCAAACTCAAGTGAAGTAATTAATAAAACTTAACTTTTAATGAACTATTAAAAAATAGTCTAGAAAGCACCATTAAAAAGAAGGTAAAGGTAAGGAGGCTGGTAGACTAAAAACCAGGGGGTTGGAGGGGTTTTCTGAGTCAGAAGTGACGGTTGGTTCAGGAGAGCTGATGTATAAACAACCAGCACATTGTTAACACTATATATCTGTACGTACACCAGTAGTGCCCCGCGTGCAGCCACCCCTTCACCCACTTCAGAATCACTCCCTTCAGGTGTGCGGGCGAATCGCTAAGGATCCGATTAGCAAGCCTCAGTACATTTAAATCGTTCCAGAACTCTGTGTATTGGAGTATTAGCTTCAATTGGTAAACCCACGGATCGTATATTGAGCCAACCCCTTCACCCTCAAGAGTCCCCTCCCGATCCGATTATCCCCGTGATAAATTCTTTGTCCCTACCAGACGCCTACCTAACCAGAGCTAAAAGTGCGCCTGACGCGCGTTTCACCCGCCAATTTGCGGGCTTTATCAAAGGCATTTGCAGAGAGCCGGTATTGTGCACATATTTATAACCACGGAACGGCCGGTATGAGTTTGAATGAGCCAATCAGCAGGCTCCAACTCATTATCGGCATCACGCCCCAGCAGCCAACCGGCGCACTGAGCGTCATCAGAGGAAAATGACAGGCAATGACACGGCCATATGCTATAGCTATTTGCCATTCACAGCTCCTGATACCTTGTTCCTACTCGTTATGTAGTATGCGCTGTGCAATGCGCAACATTGTAACAACTGATGCTCAGTCTCTCAAATTGGAAACGATGTGACAGACAATGTTGCAACGGGTAGGAAGATGTAGATTAGAGAATAGAAACATTTATAGCATAAGTGGCTGTCCCTTATCATCCACATCGACCTATGTAAAATACTCTAGCCATATTAAAGAGCCCAAAGGCATATGGAATATGACGGTAAAAATACGATTAGGACATATTAACCATCCAATCTCATAAATATAAGTGTGGATCGTAGATATAGATCATAACAGTTGCCTATTATATTGGTGACTAACCACCATCTACTGTGACGGTTACCAAAGAATAAAGTATAATATTTACAATTGATGATCACAGTTAGGATACGAGGTCTTGATAGCAGTATAGTTACTATGAGAGCAAGTTTATTGGGAGAGATGGTCAGGGTATTACTTAATTCAATGCTTAGACCCTGATGTATAAGGTAGCAATTCCTCACACCATTAAATAAATATATTCATTGTGATGCTCTCATTGAGGCCGTTGGGGCTTAACGCATTCATAAGGAATATCCACTCGCTCTCTCTAGATAGAAGAGCTGTTTCGAGGTCTCCACCTCTGATACCCAAAGACACTCTCGATAAGCCCATTGCTTTTAAGCCAGAGCTTGAATGGCACATCGTTTCCAATTTGAGAGACTGAGCATCAGTTGTTACAATGTTGCGCATTGCACAGCGCATACTACATAACGAGTAGGAACAAGGTATCAGGAGCTGTGAATGGCAAATAGCTATAGCATATGGCCGTGTCATTGCCTGTCATTTTCCTCTGATGACGCTCAGTGCGCCGGTTGGCTGCTGGGGCGTGATGCCGATAATGAGTTGGAGCCTGCTGATTGGCTCATTCAAACTCATACCGGCCGTTCCGTGGTTATAAATATGTCCACAATACCGGCTCTCTGCATATGCCTTTGATAAAGCCCGCAAATTGGCGGGTGAAACGCGCGTCAGGCGCACTTTTAGCTCTGGTTAGGTAGGCGTCTGGTAGGGACAAAGAATTTATCACGGGGATAATCGGATCGGGAGGGGACTCTTGAGGGTGAAGGGGTTGGCTCAATATACGATCCGTGGGTTTACCAATTGAAGCTAATACTCCAATACACAGAGTTCTGGAACGATTTAAATGTACTGAGGCTTGCTAATCGGATCCTTAGCGATTCGCCCGCACACCTGAAGGGAGTGATTCTGAAGTGGGTGAAGGGGTGGCTGCACGCGGGGCACTACTGGTGTACGTACAGATATATAGTGTTAACAATGTGCTGGTTGTTTATACATCAGCTCTCCTGAACCAACCGTCACTTCTGACTCAGAAAACCCCTCCAACCCCCTGGTTTTTAGTCTACCAGCCTCCTTACCTTTACCTTCTTTTTAATGGTGCTTTCTAGACTATTTTTTAATAGTTCATTAAAAGTTAAGTTTTATTAATTACTTCACTTGAGTTTGGCAATACTTGAATGGGGTGGTGCAATTGGATGGGTCATTTCTTTCTTCTCTTTTGTTTATAGTGTGTATCTTAGCTAGTTTCTAATTAGCCAAGCAGCATGTGGATATCATTTAAGTAAAAAAAATACAAATCAGTATTAAAGTAGAGGGGTAAAAATTCAGCTAATTCCAAAATGTACAAAATAATCTGTTTATCTTTTGGCTAGTTACAGTGGTAAAAGTGCTTGCTTTTTACTACAATCAAATAAAAAAAAAACCACACATTTGACATATGCAAAGAAATAATTGAGCCCTCTTACAACAGGCCATACTGTAATTGTTGTTATGTCAGCAGCAAAAAGATGGCCATAGAAGCAAAGGTAAATTCTCGTACGATTTGCGGACCATGTGTGGATCGTACCATTTGGTTGTTTAGTCGATCGTACAGGTTAGAAGATTTATGTCTGCAAATGAAAATATCTCTGCATGTATTGTCTATATCTATAGGTGATTGTCACTTCTATTTGTTGGATATAACTTTCATATGATTGCTGTCTGTCAATAAATGGTCAAAACTGGCTGATTTATTATTTTTACTACTTTATTTAATTTTAATGGTTAGCGGTTGGTCGGTAGATTGCAATGAACAATTGTTCGTTGTACACTAGAATAAAATCTGCACTTCTATGGCCAGCTTTATTTTCTTATTATAAAACCATTGACCGGTTGAATTTTCAACAGAACATAGAAATCTAAAAGGCATCGGGATCATCTATGCCTGTAAAAGACATATACCTATGGAGTGCCGTGCAAGTTAGAATAGCAATAAATTAAGGCTTCCATCATTTTCAGCGTCAAACGATCATCATCAACTTGGTTATTCGTTACTTTATTACCTCAGAAAACAGGAAGAAATGGTCTTTCCCTATTAAAATAAAGGCCTAAAATTTTTACCATTTTAGAATGGCATTTTCTTAAAAAGTTATAACTTGTGGCAAGTCATGCAGAGAAATGGCAGAGTTAACATCCATTAACCCAGCAATAAACTATATAAGTGACACATCAAACAAAAATCAATATTCCTAATCTTAAATACCAAATAAAAATGAACTTGTTATAAACACAAAAGCTTTCAGTCCCTTAAGTCTTGCTTAAAATTAATTTCATTTAGCACCCTAAGTACATTATCATATGAATATTGCTGCTCTCCCTGCATTAAGCTGATTCTCTTTTTTGCTTCTGAATATAATTAAATATATAGTATATAGGAAGGTTATTGGAGCCACCCCCCCCCCCTCTTTATGATAATTTCTTACCCAACATCACCATCCTCTGCTGTTCCAGAATTGACTGGTTGTCAAGCTACTGAAAGATAGTTAACTAGCTGGCTGGTTAAACACTGTGGGGCACATTTACTAAAGGGCAAATTGTGGATGTTTAGTTTAAATTTTGCAAAAAGACTATTTACTAAAAAGTGAAGAAGACAATTCACTAGCAAAAAACTTCAGGGCTGGAGAACTTTCGATCCATTTCGGCAGCCAAAAGTGAACGATTGTTAATCTGCAAATGTATCAAAGTGTAAACTTTTTCGACAAAGTCTATTTCACCTGGTTCTACCTGGCGAATTGTTAAAATGAAGTTACTTCCTCGACATTACTGTCAGTGACATCATATCCTGTATCCTGTTTTATGATAGTTTAATGTGGGATTATGTTTAAAAGTTGTAGTTGTTAAATATGTTATTCACACTTTTTTCACCATCGAAGCTCATACCACATTTGTTTTAGGGTGGGCTCATATGTAGGACAATAGAGAATCTCTTTTAATCTTTATTAAGACATTTTTAATAATAAGTGGCCACTTCCAGCAATTTCACCATCACCAATAAAGACATACAAATGACCTGTATGTACCCACCATATTTAAATTGGCTTAAGCGTAAGTTATACAAAGTTTAACTAGGAAGAAAGTAACATTATAGAAAATTTGCTAAGAAACTTTCACACTGACCAATTTTCACTAGTGAAAATATGGCAGCTTTAATTTGCTGGAATTAATTTTCACATTTTGATTTATACCCGTAGTCATAGGGAAATAATGTCTGACATAGTTTCATGAAGTATGGCAAAGCTTTCCGAAGCGAAAACTCTTACCTAAGTAAATGTGCCTCTGTGAGAGACATTTCAGCACCCTAAGGCCGTCTCTCACTCTTGCCCAAATTTTAACATCAGCCTTCTCCAAGGGTACACCGTCTGTAGGTATGGACAAGAGAGTTGAGTCAAATATTTTGATAAACACAGCAAAACTCTGTAATGGCAAGTGTATGCAGGGGCGATCCTGGCCCCCCTTTCCCATGCGCTTAACATTTTGCGCCTGAGGGGGTCCAGGGGGGTCCACGAGGGCGGCAGAGAGGGCCAGTACGCTAGCACAGAGAGCCTAACTGCGATCTCTGCACTAGAAGAGCCGAATTTCCGCTTTGAAAATTCGACATTTTTGCCGCCCCTGGTACCTAGTGGGGCGCTGCCGTCTGAGGCAACAGCCTCAACTCGCCTCATTGGCGAAGCGCCCCATAGTGTATGATTTGGAAGCAATAAGGTACCAATAAAAGCATTGTGGAAGAATGAGAAATACTTATGCACAGGTTACACAATAAGGACTAAGGATGAGTACATTTTTTTCAAAACACAATCAATTTTTTTTGAGAAAAAAATTCCCATTGTTCCAATGCATTTGGCGCAAGAAAAACACAGGAAATAATGCCCATTGGCTCCAATTCATTTGGTGCAAGAAAAACACAAAAAACAAAAACATCAGCAATCTGGCAATAGAAATAAACGCAATGAAAAAATACCCTTGATTCCATTGCATTCTGCAAAATGTTTGCAGTTACCTGAATTTTTCAGCTGCTTTACAGATTTTTTGGCAAAGTGAAACAGGCCAGTTTTGCTCATCACTAGTCAGCATAGTTGTGGCATGGTAACTATGAGCAGTTTAGAGCACAAGTATTTTAGAGTACATTGGTGCACATTTGCATCTTTTCACCAGTGTAAAATTTTGATAATACAGGTATGGGGACCTGTTATCCAGAATGTTTGGGATCTGGGATTTTCCTAATAAGGGATCTTTCTGTAATTTGGATCTTTATAACTTAAGTCAACAGGTAGGTGATACATTATCTAGAAACTTGTTATCCAGAAAACTTTGAATTACGAAAGGCCATCTCCCATAGACTCGATTTCATGCAAATAATCCACATTTGTAAAAATTGTTGTACTTGATCTATACCAAGGTATAATCAAGCAACACCAACCTATTGGGTTTATTTAATGTTTACATGATTTTCTAGGAGACTTTAGTTATGAAAAACCAATGTATGGAAAGATCCGTTATCTGGAAAATACCATACCGCAGGCATTCTGGATAACAGGTCCCAAATCTGTACTAGAAAATAATGATAAATAAAACATGAATTAAACTCAATAGGCTAGTTTTGCTTCCAATAAGGATTAATTATACTGTATCTTAGTTTGGATCAAGTACAAGGTGCTGACTTATTATTAAAGGAAGTAATTTAAAATAAAAATTTGATTATTTGGATAAAATGGAGTCTATGGGAGATGGCCTTCCCATAATTAGGAGCTTTCTGGATAAAGAACCCCATACTTGTAAGCCAATCTACCAAAAATTTCATCACACATTTTCATCAAAAATTATTTTACCAGGTCCACGCTGGCACACTATCATTGTTTAAAGATAAAACAGACACTTTTGCATCATGTTATTAAGTCATGTCTATCTCTCTAATATCCCAGATGCATCATTGCTTTATGACATAAATTCACCAATATATTTTCCCCATTACTTTAGATTGTATTGGAATATAGGAGCTATACAGAGCTTATATTGTGCATCATTGGTACCATCATTACGGTATTTTAATATATATCCTTCATATATTGTTTATTATCTGGATGCACATTATCAGAGTTATAAGAGTTAAAGACAGATGCCATGATTTTATTATTTATAAGTTATTTTCAGAAAGGTCTTTGATAAATGCTTCCTGTGCATCACAAACTTATTATTTATGGGATTGTTCTTACAATCTCTAATACAGCTGGTCAGTAAAACAGAATATGACATCTTTTATAGAAGAAACAATACTATTAGAGATAATAATAGCAGAGGATGCAGCTGCCACCATATAAACAGTTTATACAAGCCTTTTATGTCCTGCTCACAAGAGCTTATCCTGAATGTATTTGTGATCTTGACGGCAGAACTCATTATCTATCCAATAACTGTCAGTACAGCTGCAGTTAGGATATAAGCGTAGAAGTAATGCCATACCTACAGCTCCTCTGTTTATAGTGAAGCCTGATCGATGATGTTTATTCATCTTTTGCTCCCAACCATATTTATATAAATAAATATTTATAAATATGCATATTTAATGACTGATGAACAATTTCAATATGCAAGTGCAAAACAGGTCTTAGCCAATGTGCCAAAGATGGGGAAACCTAAAAAGATTTTGCTGAGGGGCTTAAAAGTTTTTAGTTATGCCATTACCTTTAAGGTATAGCTCAAACACATTAGATGCAAAACACATGTGGTATATTTACCCAAATGATTTATTCATCTTGTTTTGTCCCAATTGCTGCTACAATTCTGGTTCTTGGATGAGTGACCTTTAGGTTGTGGTGCTGCATGTTAATTGATCATATTTTTTTTAATTTTCCTGATGGTCAATGTGATATTTTGTTGCCTTCTGCACTAGGGTTTAAAAGTTGATAAAGACTTTTTTCTTTAATATTTTGTGGCTCTATATATATTTTGATTTATGAATCAAAGAGAAATTGTGAGCACTTGGTCTTACCCATGCTGTAGTGTTGACAGCTGCTATTTTTTTCAGCACTCAGACTAACCTACATTCCGGAGTAGACCAGCTGCTACAAATAATATCCAAACATTATTTGCAAAAACGAGAGAGAAAAAAATATTGCCAGCACACATCAGCCTGTGTGAATCCCCTTAAATATGTTTTTTTTTACAAAAATGGAGGTGTTAGTACCACATTTTGGCAGAAATATGTAAGTTCACTTGCCAATTGAAGGCCCCTTATTTAAAGCATTTCTTAAGGTTTCCGCATTTCAGATTTTTCAAACAATATCCCAGCAACAATATGTTTCATAATATGTGCGGAAGTATTAATTTATCGTAGATGCCATGTTGTTGCAGTGGCTTGTTTTCGTCTCACAGATGTTCATCCTTTTATTGCCATATTTATAGCAAAATAATGGAGATATTTTTACATTGTAAAAATGTAACTAATGTTTTTATTCGCACTGGTGGCCCGGCAGGTTTTCGGGTTACTTGGGGGCAGATTTATAAAGGGTCAAATTTCGAATCAAAAAAACTTCGAAATTCGAATTCAAAAAGACCAACCGAAATTAAGTCAAAGGTTTTTTTTTTGGTCAAATAGGTCTGTTTTCGATCAAATAGTTCCGTATTCGGGTGAATTTGAATCGTAAAAATCGAAGGAGTAGCACATTCGACCAAATTTGATTTGAAGTGTTTCCCAGGCAACAAACTGTTGCTGTATGAGTAGTGATGAGCGAATCTGCATTGTTTTGCCAGAAAATTGGCAAAACTGCTAAAGAAAATTAGGTAAAGCATTGAAGTTAATAGGCAACACATTTTTTTGTTACGTGCGACAATTTTTTGATGTGCACAACCTTTTTCTCACTCCAAATACACTAAAGTCATTGGGCTTTTCTTATGACGATTTTTTTTGTCTCTGCTACATTTTTGTCTTGGCGACTTATTTGTCAAGGTGAATTTTTTCACATGATATTTTTGCCGCAGTTTCTGTAAAAATTTGCAGATGGCAGAATTTTGCTATTATAGATGAACTGTCTAACTGGAGGCCAATAGCCTTTCATTCACTTCAGGATAGCATGACATTAATATTCATTTTTATTTTGTCTCACAAATAGCAAAAATATTTTCAATATTTTGTAGGCAAAAACATTTGTGTTACAATAATTTACTGTAGTGGTTCATTAGAAGTCATGACGCCTGCATTTTAAAAATATGTCAGATAACAATTGTTAATGTGATATTTAAACATACTTTTCCCCAAGGGGTATATTGGGGCTTATTTATTATGCTGTGTAAACAACAGCGGGATAATACACCATACATCGCCATGCTTTGCCGTGTAAAAATGGAATACATTTTTTTGTGTTTTTTCTTAGACGCAGTGTCAGATCTGGCATTTGCATGGTGTAAAATTACACACACCTTGATAAATTCACCTTCATTTACTTTATGCAACTTTTTACACCATTTTTCAGTGAATTTCATTTTACACAGCGTAATAAATAGGCCGCATAGTGTATAATATCAGAATCACATATCTGCAAATTCTGTTGCGCTTGCTTATGCTTATCTATGTTGGATGAAGTCCAACGTACAGTGTGTGATAACACCTGAGTGTTTTCTTTGCATGTTACACCTGTAGGTTCTCACTGATGTCTGAACTTAAAACAACTGAAGTGTGAGTAAGGGGCAGATTTATCAAAGGTCGAAGTGAATTTTCAAATTAAAAAACTTTTTTGTGGAAGTTCTTCCATCGAATAGGCCAAATTCGACTTCAATTTGAATTGAAAATACTTTGAATATTCGACCATTCGAAAATCAAAGTACTGTCTCTTTAAAAAACTTTGACTTTGACACTTCGCCACCTTAAACCTGCTGAATTGCTATGTTAGCCTATGGGGACCTCCTAGAACCTATAGCCAACATTTGGCTAAGTTTTTAGAAGTCAAAGTTTTTTTTTTGAAAATTGATCTATTTATCGATCGATTAAATCATTCGAATCGTTCGATTAGAGCGATTTCTACGATCGATCAAATGACTGTAATTCGATCGCAAACAGCTAAATTTAAACAAAAAAAACTTTGACTGTTGAATTTTTCAATTCGATGGTCGAATTTCGAAGTTTTAGCACTTCAAAATTCGACCCTTGATAAATCTGCCCCTAAGTGTACAGAAAAAATGATCAAGTTGTAATCTTTGCACCAGTGATATCTGCCACAAAAGTTAGGGGAAGATTTCTCGAAATGTGATATGAGTATATATATATATATATATATATATATATATATATATATATATATACAGTATATATATATATAATTTTTATTTGAATTATGTATGGTACAGTCTGTTATAGTTAGAACAAATAAACTTATGAAGTAATGCCTACTCAAAAAACGATGTGTCAAGTAGTCATATTAAGAAGATCCCATTCTGTTAGTACTTATCTCATACAGTAATGAGATCTATGGCTCCTATAGCAAGCAGAGAACAGAGTTAAAATTCAACAGGAAAAAGCTTTAATATAGGTTGTTTGATTTTACTGAACTGTAACCTTATTTTATTGTTTATATATAAAAGCAAATACATACGTTGCAGACACTGGAAAGTAGAGCTAGTAATAGAATAGGAACAGAAATACAGTGCACAGCAACACAGGCTAATAGTTTGTAAGACTGATATTGCTTTAGACATGAATACCAGCAGACAATTTTTCTTTCAAATGCTTTAACTGCCTTTTAAACAGAGGAATGATATATTACTTTCAAATGTGATTAATCGTTTCAGTGTACATTGCATAGAAAAACCCTTTTATAAAATGAATGTATTTCTACTGAGACTGTTAGGGGCAGATTTATCAAAGGTCGAGGTGAATTTTCGAATGGAAAAAATTCGAATTTCAAGCTATTTTTGTGTACTTCGACTAGGGAATAGTCCAAATTCGAATCGAAGGAACTCGAAAAATTCGAACATCGAAATTTATCATGTACTGTCTCTTAAAAATTCGACTTCGACCATTTGCCATCTAAAACCTGCCGAATTGCTGGTTTAGCCTATGGGGGACCTCCTAGAACCTATTTGGAGTCAATTGGTGGACTTTCACAAATCAAAGTTTTTTTTGGGAAAAACTTTGAATCGAATTCGATCGAATGCACTATTCCTTCGATTCAAACGATTCAACCAAATACGGACCTATTAGATCAAAAAAAAAAACTTCAACATAATTGCGGTTGGACATTCTTATGAACAGCAGGGGGAGCCCAAACCTTACTTCCCAGCCATGCAGAACTCAAGCAGCCCAGACCACACTGAGCATGTGCACAGTCTTAGTCTTGCAAAGATGTTTAACAAAGTAGCATGATGGTGACCCCTGTAGCCAACTTTGAAAGCATAAAGTATTTGTTTTATTAGGCTTGTGGTGCAGTAAGTTCATGTTTAGTATACAAAATACAGCATTTCTAGCCTTATTCTATTTTAAGGTCCCCATGGATGCGACGATTCTTCTTTCGTGTATGACCGATTTCAGTGCAGTCCGATTCTAATGATCGTACATCTTACGATTTTTCCGCCAACATCTGTCAGAAAATTGATCGCCAGGTTTAAAAATCTTTATTGGCCCCAGTGCAATCTATCTATGTTTGCAGGGCCAAGCAGGCAGCTACTCTTCAGTTTTGCATGCAATATCGCCTGAAATGGTCTTTTTAGTTGATGGACACATCGTACATTTAAACGATCATTTTGAGATAATCGTGGTCTCACGATAACGATTGGATCTTTTAAAAATCTTTACATCTATGGCCAGCTTTAGACTTTACATGCCCTTTAATCCCCTTAGTTATAAAAAAGTTTCAGTTCTATATACATTATATGGCCCCAAGTATCCAGAAGTTTATCACTTCAAAACTCATGCAAGAGATGCCTTGGGCAGGACCCTCTACAGCCCAATCATGTTATTTCACTCTCATTTCCCCATACACATTCTGTATTTGGGCATTATTGTGCTGGAACAGGAAAGAATCTTCCCCAAACTGTTGCGATAAAGTAAAAAGACCAATTGCATATTACATTAGAATATCAATGTTTATATCATATTAAAAGTTAATGTTACTTGCACCTCTGTAAAAGCCACAAGTAAGAAGCTACTAGGGGTGCAAGGTGCTTCAGAGTCTGTACTTACCACAAGCTCAAGGCAAGTATTAAATACAAATCTCCCCTGCACTGTGTCCTGCAATTTGCATAAAAAAAAGGCACAAGTGCAAAGTGCTCTAAGTGGGCAAAAGTGCTCAGTTGAATGGCCGCCTAGGGCTACAATTTTATACCCCTTAGCATGCCAGCACATGAGCCCACATCTCACTGTCAAAATCTTAGGGGCCCATTTATGATTGCCCAAACTTGAAAATTAATAAAAAAATAAAATTTTTGAAGAATTTTAATCGCTATGATTTAATAAAATTTAACACAATTTAAATAAATAATTTCTATTTTTTCCACAAATCTCTAAAAAATACATGTTTTTTCTATATTTATAAAAAGCTCTAAATTTTTTTTGAGAT
This sequence comes from Xenopus laevis, assembly GCF_017654675.1. Lineage (NCBI taxonomy): Eukaryota > Metazoa > Chordata > Amphibia > Anura > Pipidae > Xenopus > Xenopus laevis. The sequence continues at coordinate 46,822,199 of NC_054374.1, read as the reverse complement.
TTCTTAAGTGTAAAAACAATGAAAGTAAACAATGAAGTGTAAATACCCTGCCCTGCCAGGTAAAAGTTGTCGAGGTCCTATAGAAGTCAATGGGAGCTGCGCTTATCCTATTGGACAATACATTTTAGAGGTTTTCAAATCTTTTTCTCTAGTAATTGTCTGAAAAACTAAAATTTTTGGAGGTTTTAGAGATATTAGTATTTTTTAGTGCATTGTTCAGCTTTTTTTTTTAATTCGTCCTTTTTAAATTAGGATTTTTGAATAAATTTCATGACATTCATGGTTTTAAAGAAAGTGAGTTTAGTCGTGGTTTTAAAGGAAAACTATACCCCCCAAACAATGTAGGTCTCTATTAAAAGATACTGAGTAAAACAGCTCATGTTACCAAGATGGTTTTTAAATAAAAAGTGTAAAACATTTTTTAATTTATATTACTGCCCCCTGTACCTGCAAGCTCAGCAGCCAATTATCATACAGCCCTCCAGCAGCCATCATATTGCCCCCAATCTTTACCTGTGCCAGCAGCAACCAAAAATAAATCTGATCACATCATATTGCCCCCAAGTATTTATGTACCTGTGCCAGCACCCAGCCCAGCAGCAACAACAAACATATGGCCCCCAAATCTGTACCTGGCTGTGCCAGCAGGAAGCTTCACACTTTACAGTAATAGAAAGAATGTCTTCAGTTCAGTGCAACTGTGCAAGGCTGAGAGCAGCGAGAGTCACACCAAGCAGGCCGCCAGCTCTCTGCCTCTCTCTGTCACCCAACACATCAGTGACGTCATTGACATGTCTATGCACATCGCGCTGCACCGCACAGAAGGAGCTATTACATGCCAGCAAGAGCGAGAAGGTGAAGGAGATGAATTCCACCCAACTGGGTGACCATGATTACTGAAACAAATTATTAAATAAACGCTTGACAAAAACAAAAAAAAATCCCCTTAAAAGTGCGCCCCTCAATGATGGCACCCCAGACAGCCGCCTACTCTGCCTACCCCTAGTTCCGGTCCTGATCCCTGCAGTGAGCACCAACCATTTGGTTTTTTGGTGTGCTATTAATGTGGACATGGTCTTGCGGTAACATGGGTGTGGTTTAAACTGGGTGTGGTCTAAAAACAGGGAGTGGCTAACACTGGCTTCCGTTATCGGCCCTCCACCATGTAGATTAGAAAAATTCCGGCCCTCGGTACCATAGAAGTTGGACAGCACTGACATAGATTATCATTTGCAGCCACTCATACAACAAATGGGCTCCTATGTGAGGGACACAAAACACTTACTGACACTTCTGAAGGATCTCATGATTCCACCTTTCTACTTGTTACCATGGATGTGTCCAGTCTATATACTGTTATTCCCCATGAAAGTGGGATAGCAGCATGCAGAGAGGAACTTGTAAAAACCCATTGGGAACCACCCACCGTAGAATTTCTGGTATCCTTACTTGATTTGATTTTATCAGACAATTTTTTTATCTTCAAAAATGCTTTCAATTTACAAATAGCCAGAAATGCTATGGGGTCAAACGTGGCCCCCTATTTTGCCAATTTATTTATGGAGCAATACAAAACGAAATGGTTGTTACCTATCAGGACAGACAATATCCTTTTCTATAATAAACGCTATATAGATGATCTGTTACTTTGGAAAGGGACAGAGGTTAGTTTCTCCAAGCTCTGGATAGTTTGGACTTTAGTATTAAACTGACTATGAAGTTTCACAAACATCAGATACACTATTTAGATGTGACCATCTATAAACAAGGGAAGAAGGTGACACACAGGAATAGCCTCATACATGCTCATTCCCATCATCCTCCTCACATGTTCCGGGGGGTCCTGTACTCTCAATTTTCGAAAGTCATTAGGAACAATACTGACCAGGTGGTAGCAGAACTACATCTCTACAATCTTGCTAAACAGTTTGCCTCCAGGGTATATTCTACACGGTTGATAAACAGCTGGAAACAGCCAAATCGACCACACAGGACATTTTATTTCAACAACCTAGAGGAAAACCACAACCTAAACCGGATTTAATATTTACTACTAACTGGACAGATGCTAGTCTGCAGGTAAAAAGAGCATTGACCAACAGTTGGGAAATCATTAACTCTGATGTTCACTTACCTTTTCTAGAAAAAAAGAAACCACTGATCGCGTATAGAAGAGGACAAATAGAAGAGGACACAATTTGAGTGATCTATTGGTGGTCAAAGATTTGACAGATGATCTTAGGAGGGGCAGCACTTGGCTCGACAGGCCTCTTAAAAAAGGATGTTATAAATGTGCCAGTTGACTTACATGTAGTGGTATGCTACAGGGGACCTTAACACATCCCAGAACTGGCTTGAAATTTACAATTGAACACTGGGTAACATGTATGACGGATCATGTGGTGTATATGGCCTGGTGTCCCTGTGGACTATATTATGTGGGAAAAGCCTCAACTACCTGTCAGAGCCTATGAATAACCACAGGTGAGCAATAAGAACTGCTTTGGCCATGGGAAAGGCTGACCAAACTGTGTATAAACATTGGCTAAAACTGAAACACACGTTGCCTCAATTCAGACATATGATCATTGACCATGTACCGGCCCCACGGAAATAGAGACATGCTACTGGTAAAAAGAGAATCAATGTGGATTTTTTTATTGGAAGGTCTGAATGAAACGCTTCCTATGGCCCCTTTTTTCTAAAGAATGGCTTACAGGGTTTGTTGTATAGATTTTATTGTTACATGTTACACAAGATACAGGATATTACTGCGATACATGGTTACAAACATCATTTCAAATATGTCAGTGTTTATGCTACATTCTCTATTTGTCTTTTTGGAGAATTTTATTGACTGATATAATACACCATTTTTTGATCATTTCGATTCGACCAGAGTAAAATTTTGTTTTTTTTTCAGGAGAATCTTCCACCCTGAGGGAAGGGTAGTCCAGCTGAGATGGACAAATGACCCTATACCACATTACATACCAATGCGCTGAATACCTAGATGGTAAAATTTGGTGACTAGTCTTCATTAAAAAGACCCTGGATGGGACATTACATTGGTACAGTGAGATATATATATAAAATACAACCTCCATGTTGCCCGCACTCTTGATAAAGAATTCAAATGCCTGGGTGCAGTGTATAAATGTTTTATTATAGAAGTTACAGACTGACGTTTCGGCCTGATCCCAGGCCTTTCTCAAATATATATATATATATTATATTTTATATTGGCAATATATATTATATTGGCAATGTCTTGACACTATAAAACACTTGGACAGAATTGTGTGCATCTAGCGGAACACTCCTCTATGCACAGAGCCAGTTCTCAAGTGGTACGCTATTGCTATGTGATGTACTTAGTTGGGCCTCCAGATGGTAAATAAGAGCCAAGATATGGGGTGAGTGGAGGTCTTTGTATGATGCAGTTGTACTTTATGTTGCAATGGGTTACAAGGCCGCAAGCTGATATATAGGGAATGTATAGTGTATAGTTTTCACTTCTTGAAGACAGCCCCAGTATAGGAGCCGAAACATTGACAAAGTGTTTTTGCATAAAAGACCTGTGAGTGCAGTTGTTTTTTGCTATTGAATATGGTATAATTTATAACCGGCACACAGGCAGCTGCTAATAATGTGTTTTCGAGTGCACCAATGCACCAAGTGAGACTTACTTATATATGTGTGTGTGTGTGTGTGTGTGTGTGTGTGTGTGTGTGTGTATATATATATATATATATATATATATATATATATATATATATATATATATATATATATATATGAGATATAAGGTTTTCAAATGTAAAATGCAAATTAACAAGCGGATGGAGAGTGCAGATTCTCCTTACTAACAGGAACACAAAGTAAATTTGTTGATAAGACCTTGAAACATGATTCTGCAAATGGATTTTGTTCAGTGTAAAGTAATGTATAGTCTGCCATTAATTTAAGCCCAAGAGAGAAAAATGAAGTTGTGTATTCCACAAAGTAAATCAAGCCTAATGTGGCAACAATAATATATGCACTAGAAACATTCTATACCAAGAGGGCATTATTACTGAAAGAACAATTGAAATGCCATTATTTATGTTTCTATTAGAATATACCGTATATACTCGAGTATAAGCCGACCCGAGTATAAGCCGAGGTACCTAATTTTACCTACGAAAACTGGGAAAACTTATTGACTCTAGTATAAGCCTAGACACAACTACAGCCCTGTCTCCCAGCAGCGCACATTCTGCCAAAGCGACCCCCCCCAGCGATCAACCGGACTTCTTTGCAAAGTTGATGGTGACAGAGAATTGCCAAACGGATTACTGTGTGCATTGTCCCACTGTCCCACTACCATGTGCAGAGGGTGCTGTTTGATATTGCCATCACTGTTAATCTTTCGTATAACCAACAGAGGGCGCTGTGTGATATTGCAGTCACTGTTATTCTTCCATATAACCAACAGATGGCGCTGTGTGATATTGCAGTCACTGTTATTCTTTCATATAACCAACAGAGGGTGCTGTGTGATATTGCAGTCACTGTTATTCTTTCATATAACCAACAGAGGGCGCACTGTTATTCTTTCATATAACCAACAGAGGGTGCTGTGTGATATTGCAGTCACTGTTATTCTTTAATATAACCAACAGATGGCGCTGTGTGATTTTGCAGTCACTGTTATTCTTTCATATAACCAACAGAGGGCGCACTGTTATTCTTTCATATAACCAACAGAGGGTGCTGTGTGATATTGCAGTCACTGTTATTCTTTCATATAACCAACAGAGGGTGCTGTGTGATATTGCAGTCACTGTTATTCTTTCATATAACCAACAGATGGCGCTGTGTGATATTGCAGTCACTGTTATTCTTTCATATAACCAACAGAGGGCGCACTGTTATTCTTTCATATAACCAACAGAGGGCATTGTGGGATATTGCAGTCTCTCCCCAAGTGAACTGTTGGTATAGGAATGATTAAAAGTGACTGCAATCTCAGCTACTCGGGTCGGTACCGCTGACCGAGTATAAGCCGAGGTAGACTTTTTCAGCACATTTTGGATGCTGAAAAACTCACACGGGTATATACGGTACTTTATATGATGACACAGGAAGTGGGATCTATTATTAGGAAACTGTTTCTCCAGAAAAGATCAAACATTTCCCATACTAATCTAATAAATATTCTTGGTTTTCGTGTGTTTTATATGTGAAATAATCAATTTTTTTACTGTTATGTAAACTAAGCTAAACATAGAGCTGTGTTGATTGCAAACTTCAAAAACCTTTTGGAGGCTTTAAGGCTTTAAGGCATAGTGCTCTAACAATGGAAAGACCCATTATCCTGAAAACTCTCTGTTTCCATACTCATACTGGCAACATTTAATTACCCAAGTTCAACCATTAACGATATCTCCCAAAGCAGAAAAGAAATCCACCCTTCACACTTGACTGATTTTTTTTACATGCATCTAAATAGCTTCTTGTGGAGATTTTCTGTTATCCAAGTGTATCTCATTCCACTCTCTCTGATTTATTTTGTAGAATGCATCGCTGAGTTGTAATGGAGTAATTAGCTCTTAACTCAAAAATGCTAAACTTTTACCCTTAACATTAATGACATTTTGGCCTTGCACATTTTTTTTGCTTGACTGTGCAGTCTGTAACTATCCCTTAAAGGGGATTCAGTGACTCTCAGTTTTTACTGGTTTCTGAGATATTAGCCATTTCAGACAGATTTTAACTGATACCGTAATAGCAGGCTTTTATCTCAAACGTTTTTTGTAGGTTTAGAAACCTAGGGGGTTATTTACTAAACTCCTAATGCAAAATTCACGAAAAATTCATGATTTTTTTTTTTTTTATAAAATCTGACTTTTAAAAAAATCACAAATTTTTTGGAATTCATTAAACCCCAAGGATGGAAAAGTCAGAATCTGAAAATCCGGCATCTCAGACCTGTCGAGGTTGCATATAAGTCAATGGGAGAAGTCCCAATGATTTTTTGATGTGCGCTGGGTTTTGTGCAAATTCCGAAAAATCGTGAAAATCAGATGAAAAAATTGCGACAATTGGATTTTTTTCCCACAAAGCAAATTTTCAGGAAATTGTAATAATACATAAGCTTAAAGACCCGAGCGAATTTGCTCAGAGTTTGTAGCAGAAAATATTGACAAATATTGATAAATAACCCTCTTAGTGTCCCTAACTGTCTTTGAACTTCCTGTATTCAGTTAACACTTTGGTGTCTGACTCTCAGTTAAATTAAACTATTGCCATTGTATAAAGTGAATGTTTAATAATAATAATAATAATAATAATTTCAAGAAATATATTCTGTGCAAGTGCATACAAGTGAATGCACTTGCACAGAATATATTTCTTGAAAATATAGGACCAGGGAACACACTTTGATCAATACCCTCTTTTTGGGTATGTTTGTAGTACATTTGACAAAAGCAGCTGCATTTTATAATTTACTTTCACATGTAATTGTGTAGTTGCCTTTTCAAGATACATGCATACAAAATATTTTGCATAGATTCAGATTTTTGGATGAAATCAAACCCATTAGTTATGATGCAGTGTTCTGCAGATCAATAGATTCTAAATCGCAGGATCAGAAAAGTTTTCTGCTATACTTATTTTTAGTTTCAGTAAATTAAAGGTTTTGTGGGCTTACAGAAACCTTATCTTTCTTCCGCTCCCTCTACAAGTAATATACAGTAGAACCCCCTTTTTTTGTTTTTCACGGGACCAGGATAAAAGTGTAAACATTCGAGAAAATTGAGATTTTCCAGGGGAATGTGTTAAAGAAATGTATTCTTCAGTATTGAAAGGCTATAAGCACGAGTCAGTTTTACTTTGGAATATTTACTGATTTGTGCATGACTGTATAAGGTGCAGAGTTATTGGAATTCACTACAGACAGAAATAAGGCAACATATGAATCTGATTAGAATTTTAAACCTCTTCAGTAAAAATAATATTCACAGAGGGCAAATATCCATTTTTAAGAATATTCAGTATCAATATTTGTGTAAAATCTGGGTCAAGCTCCTATTGATATGCATTATAAACTGGTGGGACCACAAAAAAAAAACAGTGTAAAATTTGGGAAGACCCATAATTTCTCATGTCTGTTACTTTCTTACATACAGTATATTTGTTTCCTTAGCCATCCCACTCTTATTAGCTGTTACAATCATGCTTTCATTTGTGCATTGATTGAAGTGATTTTCTTGCTATGATTATGAGTGAATTGTCAAATACAGTTAAAGAGTTAAATATCTTACTACTACTGTCTGGTATGTTAGATGTTTGTATCAGTACTGTAGTGATGAGAAAGCAGAAATGATTGGGCATTAGTGCTTGGCACAGTTGAATGATGTGCCACTAAGCAAGCTTTATTGGTGAATGGATTTCTTGTTCTCTCCTTGTAAGCAATTTTAATACAGCTCTGTCATTGTTGATGTGTTTTTCATTAATGTGCTAAATTGATTGCCATATTCCTATTCTATCACTAAATGTTCTTCATAATTCATCTTGAAGCCATAATTGTTCTTGTAGTTCCTTGAGGCTCACACATTTTTTTGTATTTTAGGATTCAAATGCTAAGCTGGGTTATGTACTTTATGTTGTAAAAAGAATGGAAGCATTATGGTTTACATATAAGTGCACTGTTGGTCTTACTTCTTAGTCACACTGTTTGCGAAAGTAGAATGCTAATGGATAGTGTAGGACTCACTTTCAACGAGGGGCCTTGACGAGGCACATAATCTTACATATTTTGGCCAAAGTGTGGTACTAACACCTCATTTTTTGTAATAATTATTTCGAAAGACAAACTGTGCGGTGGCAATTTTTCTCTTTCTTTGTGTACAAATATTGGTTTTATGCTTTATAGCAGCTGGTCAACTCCAGAATGTGGTTTAGACCGAGCACTGGCACAAGGGTGCTTCTAGCAGCTGGTCATTTCGTTCTATGTTTCGTGTACAAGTTGTAGACAGAGATTGCCTATAGCTGCCATTCAGCCTTTAAAACAGGGAATTATTTACAGGTGTATGTTAATGCGCTGGGGCTAAAAAGCTCCCTGCTTTCTCACTAGAGCTACTAGAGTTAAGGGTAAGTGCACTGTTGGTCTTACTACTCAGTCACACTGGTTGCTGGAGGAATTGATTTTAAATGCACTACATACATAGAATGCTAATGGATAGTGTAGGATGTACAATGAGGGTCCTTGATGTGGCATGCACGCACACATATTTTTGCGAAAGTGTGGTACTAACGCCTCATTTTGTAATAATTATTTCTAAGGCAAACCGTGCGCTGGCACTTTCTTTGTGTACATATAAGACATAGCCTAGCAGTGAAGTGGGTTGCACAGTGATTAGTTTTGCAATTCTGTGGTAGCAGGATCAATACCATTCAGGGAACTATTGCAAGCATTATGACTTAATAGTCAACACTGGACAAGTTTGCATGGTACTTGTGGCAAATTACATTTTTGTTTTATTCTATATGTAGCTGACTGATTGGATTCTGTGGGTTACTACCCTGGTGCAGATTTGCCCATTGTTGATAAGAGTCCCAACCATGTTCTTCCCATGTCTGTGTGGATTTCTTCCAGGTACTCCAAAAACATGCATAAATTCTCATTGTCTCCTGATAAAAATGTCAGTATAGCATGCATGATTACACTAGAATACATCCAATGGAACCTTATCTGAGCTGCAAAATATATTGTTGCTTCATAAATAAAGGATAATAGTCATAGTAGATAGGTGATAAAACAGTGTGTTTTATTTATTCCTCTTCACAAGCATACTTTTTTCATAGTGCAATCAAGTATAAACCAAACACATCAAACATGGAACCATAGCCACGTAACAGAGCACTTTAATAATACAGAGATCATGTTGTTACTGGGAGTTCCTTTATCAAAGCAATCAATAACCTGAAAGCTCACTTACAAACATAAGCAGTGTGCAAGGTGACATTTCTGGATGCATGTTTCTTTCCCCTATAATTTCAGCATCATTGCAGTTGTATGCTTAGTTGCATCAGGCATAATCCAGAAATAATCAACAGCAAAACATTTGTAGAAATTGAGGATACAGTCAACACAGAAACTGATGCTACAAAACTGATTATTTGTCAGTTGAGATGCAAAATCCATTGATGTCTATGTCGCAAATCTGATTAATAACTGATCAGTGTTATATTTTGAATGATTTCTATTGTTTACGCACAGCATTTTATGATCTGGTTACTAAGGTCATGTAATTCATAACATCCCAGAATATGTGCTGTCAATCATCAGAAAAGAAGACAGGGATTTACTAATGCTTTCTTTGGAGAAACACATATTCCTTGCTAATGGGCTCTGGTGCATGTGGGCTGGTACAGAAGCAGGCATTGTGTAGAATTTTTTGTATTAATTCTAATCTGAGCTGCAGTTTTCCTTGGGTAAGGAGTATCTAATCATTAGATTGAATGTATACATTAGATTCTAATGTATACATTCAATAAAGTTTTCTTGTCACCTTTATGCTTTGGCTTATGAATGTTCTCAGTTGCCATTGACTTTAGCTGTGCTACAGAATAACCACAGGACATGAAATGTTCAGCAGTTGATGCAATTATTCTCTGTTCCAATTAGAGATGTGCGGGAGGAGAAAAAAACCCAACCTATGAAGACTGATGGCTTTTGAGTAGACAGCAAATTTTGTATAGAAATTGCCAATGATTGTGTTACAGGTATGGGATCCGTTATCCAGAAACACATTATCCAGAAATCTCTGAAGATCTGAAAGCAAAACCAGCCTATTTATTTAATTTTTACATGATTTTCTAGTGGATTTAAGGTATCAAGATCCAAATTACTGTTACTATTTTATTGATATGTTAATGGAGAAGAGAAAGCTTCTGTGATTGACAGTGCCCTTATCATATCACATTATATATATATTCTCTATGGTTCTGAGATGGAATGATCACTTCTGCCTTTAAGTCAAGAAGGCTTTATGTTTGCAGCACAAATGTGACATTCAGCTGAATGAAAAAAAACACAGCACAAAGTCTACATAAGCAATGCACCATTAGTTGTTATTTGTTTGGGTGCCACCCAAATACACCTTTGTACCCCATGTCCAGCAGGCTTCTCCATGAAGTTGTTCTTAGTATAACTTAGTGTTGCTGCTTCTTATACTGTGATATATTAAGCTTTTTTGATTTGAGTCCAGTATAAGCTGAACTAAAAAATACTTTGTCTGTCTGCATATGTATTTGAAATATGAAAGAAACAGCCTGTTCTGAACTTATGTTACTTTCACCTTGCATTAGTCTCATTTGATATGGTTCTCTTTTAATTTTCTTGGCCTCTGCTGTTCTTGGTGAACAGGGCTGCTTGCAAGATTAATGACACTTTGAAAGTAAAGCTGTAGGATGTCTATTTTATTCTGAATGCAATGTTTTAGCAGACTACTGAATGTGCTCATTATATCCGCCTCACTGTGATAGATGCACTGTCGCTTAAATCAAATATTCATTATCATATTCATATCGGTCTATCCTGACTGGGATCAGCAAGTATCAATTATTTGACATTTTAAAAGTATCACTTGCTTCATCAATATTTTGGGTACTAACAATGTGCATGCAGGGTTTATGTCATAGAGAACAACATTAAAAAAAAGGATGCAGTTGAGATTATAATTGAAATATATTTTCCCTAGAATTTTCTATTGAAGAAGACATCCTGATCTCTGTATCTCAATATAAAATATCTTCTTACTACAAAGAACTGGAGGAAAAATAACCATTTTTGCAGGTTTTTGTTGACTTTACTCATCAAAGGAAATATAGACTTTAATAGCTACTTTAATAACAGTCTTCTCCAGTTATAGTAACCCATCAGCAAGTTGTAACAAGCATTTTTATTGGCTGGTATGAATTACTGAACCTGCTGTTCCAGCCTAACATTCTGATGGTTCTACTCTGCAGTGTGCAATATAAAAAAGTAATGTTATTTCTTATACAGGAGACAAGGGACAGTTTTTATCATGGGTTTATACATTATAAGATGCATATTTTTTTCTTATCTACGCTTGTCTTAAAAGGTAAAGGTACTCTGATGAGATTATTAATAGTTAATTCATAATACAGTGAATAAATATAAAATCACCATACTTTGAAAATTGCTCATTCATGGGGGTGATTTATACGTTTTCCAATTTTATTTCTAAAAAATGTTTAATTCATGCATTTTAATTTTTTTTTTAAAACTCCATTTTTTGTTATTTATTAAGTACAAAAAACCCGAAAAACTCAAATGTAAAATATTGGTATCTACAGGCATGTAAGATCATGTATTCAATTAAAGCTGTAGTAGGCAAAATGTATGCAGTTGTAGATTCAAAATGATGAATAAACTGTCAATTCTAGTTTTCGTTTACAGTTTTATTCCTTTGCTTTTTTTATTCATATTTTTAAATAAGCTAACATTCAAGTTTTATAATATTTTCAGTTTATTCAAAGTAGAAAGACATATCAACATTTTACAAATTCTAATTTTGATAAATAAGGCCCTAAAGGGGGAATGTAATATTGGTCGCTAATGCAAAAATCATTCACAATTTGTTTGCGGTGGGAATAAATGTTCGCAAAGTGAACAATTTTGCCTTTGCAAACCAGATAGTGCACAATGTATGTAATATAACATCTTAATGATAAAGTTTTTTCGTTTGTTTCATAAGTTTATGCCACCTTCAAGCAGGTTCGCAATGCGCAATTAAGATTTGCAATGTAATAAAAAGTCTAATGAAGAATATTACATTGCTACATGCAAATTTGTATTCTTATTTGTGCACAAATTTGCTCTCTTTGCAAATTTAATTACATGTTCCCCCTCAATGTCAATACTTGCCACTAAGATCTAAGGTACAAACATGCAGAATTTGCTCTAAAACATTATCTTAAATAATATATAAATAGTAAACTGGTAAAATGCCAGAGGGATAGAAAGCTTTAAATTTGCTAACTGAAGTGAGTGCCCTATCCTTAGGCATTTCTCTACATGCTTGGATGTATTGTAAAATATTTATAGGTAAAGCCTCCTGAAGGACTAAATAAATCTAACGCTAGAGTTTTATCAGTCTAATGCTAGGGTTTTATGGGTGAAAGCTAGAGTGACAAGTGTCTAATTAGGGCCATATTTATCAAGCTGTGGAAAAAACAACTAAACTTAATCGAATCACATTCATGAGCAAAATGTTTCCATTTTCAAGTTTTTATGAAACCTTTGAAGGCTCTTTCAGAACTGGAATACAGTAAACAATTGATGTGAAAATACTGTACAATCACGAGTCATGTTTACGATGAGTAGGGAATTCTGAAAAACAGAGAAGAAGAACTTTGGGGACTATGGTGCACAAATGCAACTGGTAGGGGTATAGTAAAAGATGGAAACACCTCTATCACCGTGCCCTATGACTTTTCCCTTTCTACTTGTCAGTGAGGTGAGCAGTATCTGGTAGCCCTTAAATTTGTAAAGATTTGAGTGAAAGTTGTTTTATATGTCCCAAACATGTAAATACATTTTATTTGTATGTGCTATTTTTTCTAATTCAAATAAAGACCCTAAGTTAAATCACAAAAGATCCTGTTACTTTCACTAAACACAAAGTTCCAAATAACAATTTAAGAAATAATCAGGATGAATCTTAAAGAAGTATGGTGCCTCGGCTCATAGACAAGGTAGTTAGGGGTAACTGGACAGTACAACCCAACGACCCTACTTTTTTACAGTACAAGGTCTAATTAGTCCCTCCAACTGTAAATTCTTCTTTTCACATACTAGGGTATGTCCTTTGTGGTCACTGCTTGTATTATTTTTCATATCCTACCCAGTGCACATTAGAATGGTAAATTAGTTAAGGACTTGACAACTTTTTGTCTCAGGATATCGAAAAGGAGGCACAAGCCAAGAAATAACTGTAGTTTGATCATAGCATATAGCAAATAATAGGGCTCATTTGCGTAACTGCAGGTGTGGTCATGTAAATTCGGCCACAGTCATTGGTAGTTACATTTAAAGCTACTCCTTGCAGCACATTTCAGATGAACTCAGACTGGGGAACTCTGCAGTGACCACTATCTCACATGTAAGCACAGGGCAACTCTCTCTGGTGGTTGCAATGATGCTGGACCTATGGGAAAAATGTTGCACTGAATAAAAACATTGTCTGAAATTTCCCTTTGCACACCGGACTTCTCGTCATAAAGAGCATTTTATTCCAAAAAGGATATGGTAGATGGTAGATAGGGGTTTATGAAGATGTTCTTTACGTAGGACTTTTTCAAGTGGAGGAATTTCAATGTGAGGCTCGATTGGCTGGAATTGCTGGGCCAGGGCATGTCGCAATTGAAAGTATCTAAACAACATTGTTTTAGTAATATTGAAGTTGTTCTTAAAGGACATGTAACACCTACATTTTCCTACCATGTATATAAGTTGGGCATATCTCCCCACCCAAGCAACATCATTTGTACTGCATATACCCCCTCCATTTGCCAGCGTCATCATATTTTCCTAAAACAAATAGCAGCTTTCACCCGGCGGCCATTTTCCCTCTGACACGTCATCAGTAACATTGACATCTGCAAACAGGACATGTATGCTGTTGTCACGGTCGGCACCCAACACCAGAACAAATGCCAAACACCCTGGTCTCGGCTCTTGCTTCACCTGTAGTGTGACCGCCGTTGGCTTTGGGAGGAGCCCTCAGCTACTTGGATGCCACCAGGGCTTAAACGAGAGGTGCAAGGCTAGAGGTTCTGGATAGGCAGAGGGGCACGACTGTTAGCTAGAGTCTTTTAGACCGAAGGTCGCGGTACAAGACGTTAGGCAATAGAGTAGTCAGATCAGGGCAGGTAGAGAATAAACGTAGTCAGGCAGGCAAGGGTCAAACCAGGAAGTGAATTAGAAGGGTTAAGCAGAAGAGGTAGTCGGTATTCAGGCAAGGGTCAGGATCCAGAGGTCAGAGTAGTCAAAAGCCAGGCAGGGGTCACAACAGGAATCAAACAGGTTCAAAACAGGTTATCAAAAGCTCAGAAAGCACCAGGAACAAACTCCTATAATGGGCAATGATGAATTAACTGAGCTCCCTTAAATACCTATTTGAATTTCGCAACAATGCGCACCCTAATTAGCCACAGTGGCGGCTGAAGAGGAGCGGTGCACCACTGGACCACCAGGTACAGTTTTTATTACAGCTGTAAAGCCCATGCAATGCAGAATGCAGCTGTACACAGGCACAACATACTTTGAGGGTTTAGGGCATTTTGTCGCTGGTGTGTGTGTGCGACAATCTGAAAAAGTGGTTTTCGAGCGACAAATTTGAAAAAGTTGCACCCTTCGAATTGTCACACAATTCAGTCACAACTTTTCCTGCATCTACGATTTCTTTCATATTTTTTAGTTTATCAAAGGACATTGATGGTTAGGAATTTGGTCTAATTTTTTTTATCTTAATAAAAATGAGAATAAAATGATAAATATCCCTCAACAAATTGGGACCTGTTATTCACCTGATTGGCTTTTCTCAATCAGTTGTCTCAGAGAAAAGAGAATACAGGGGAACCCCCATTTTAAATTTTTTCAGGGGATTAGAAAAAAGGGTGTAAAATCCAAGAAAATCTAACATCAGGGAATTGAAATATGCACTATATATTGGTCGGAGGAAAAAGAGTGTCAAATGTGGGAAAACATTTCAGAGTATGTACCAATTAGTAATGATGAGTGAAATTTTTCGTCTAGTTTCACAACGAAAATGACACCCATCGGGGCAAATTTACTAAAAAGCGAAGTGGCTAACGCTGGCGTAATTACACTAGAGAAGGTGATAGACTATAGAGCAACTTCGCACTCAAACACCATGCGTATTTTTGCTCTGGCAAAAGAGCGTTACTATGCAAATTCACTACGTTTTTGTTTTTACTGATCGTTACCTCTATCGCCTGACTTGCCTTCACCACTTCAGACCAGGCGAAGTGCAATAGAGTAGATAGGACTTGGTCCAAAAAAAAGTTGAAAACGCTGACATCTTTTCCTTTTTACATCTTTTCCTTTTTTTTTTTGGGAACCCTCCTTCCCCCCTACATTTCCTTATATATGGTACATAAACTATACACTGGGCTCATGTGTACGGCAATATAACAACTTTATTTTCTTTTATTAAGGTTCCCTGGGCTTGTGTAGTGTAATGTATTTGCTGCAACATATACGTCCATTGAAATTTAACTTCCCGCCATATGCAAATGATCTAACGCTAGCACAACTTCGATATGCCTGCCGTAGTAACGCTAGCACAACTTCGCAAGCATTAGGCGCCGGTGACGAAATTATGCAACTTAATGAATTAGTGTTGTCTGTGCGAAGTTGCGCCTGGTGAAGTGTGGCAAAGGTGGCGAAGCCGTCGCTAGCGAACTTTCACCCGTTAGTGAATTTCCCCCATAGACTCTAATGGGTGAAACAATTTTGTTGTGAGAAAAAAAAATATTGTCACCCATAGACTTCAATGCATTTCTGTGAATTTTAACTATTTTCCCAATTCTCTGCTAAGCGAAACAGGCCCGCTTTGCTCATCACTACAAATGAGGTTTTGCTCATGAGGTAGTTGGCTTGACTTAAAGAATTCACTATTAAAACTCAAATTGTTTGCACCTTGCTACAACATTTATGTCCAGATTCACTAAACATTATGGATCGCTCCAAAAACAATATTTGGATATATCATCTTAAAATGTGTTGATTAGAACCTGAATGTACTGCATCAAACTAATTCGAATGAACCACCTATGAATTGTGTCTGTAGTTTATATTGATCCATATCGATCAGATGAACATAATTTTTTTAATCCAATGGTGTATATTATAATGTCAAATAAGAGCATATATTGACAAAAGTCTTTAAAGGAAAACTATACCCCCCAAACAATGTAGGTCTCTATTAAAAGATACTGAGTAAAACAGCTCATGTGTAAAACCCTGCTTCATGTAAATGAACCATTATCATAATAATATACTTTTTTAGTAGTATGTGCCATTGGGTAATCATAAAGAGAAAATTGCCATTTTAAAAAATAAGGGATCGTAAGATTCACTGTGTACACATACAAACCACATGTAAGGTCACATGAGCCAATTAACAGACAGAGTTCTGCCTTTTGCTTCCTCATTTCTTCCTGTTACAGTTAGTGTTGTAGTATTTCTGGTCAGGTGATCTCTGAGGCAGCACAGATAGAGTCACGAAATGGTGGTTCAAGGCAAGAGATGTGAAAGGGCAATATTTATGTAAATATATATTCGTTTGGTAAGATTCTTTAATATGTCATTCAATTTGATATAAACTATCTGTTGCTTAAGTATTCATTTTGGGGGTATAGTTTTCCTTTAATAACATTATTACATGATAGCACCAAACTAACCCCCCATTTTAGTAGTATCATTCCAGAGCTCTCTTTAATATAATAATACAAGTTGATGTAATTTCCCGCATGTGCAGTGAAAGTAGGCCAACTTTTCTGGAAAAAAATACCAGCCTTCCTATATATATATCTTTTTTTCCCTATTAATAACATTGGGATCAACCATCATTTTTACCGGCCAGGCCAGTAAAATACCGGCCAGGTGGCAACCCTAAGTAATGTTTGTGTCCTATTATTTTCCCACAAATTATGCAATGCAGCTAACTGTTTAAACCCTGGATGTCCCACAACCTCTGAACCACGTGTCAATAAATGCAACTGTGAAAAACTCGGAAAAGGATGCAGGAAGGATCAAGCAGTGCTGAAAGCATGTTGAGGCAAGTATCACCAGTAACACCAAAAAATTAAAGTGTTTTAAAGTAATGAAAATATCATGTACTGTTGCCCTGCATTGGTAAAATGGTTGCTTCAGAAATACTACTATAGTTCATATAAACAAGTTGCCATGTAGCAATGGTGGAAATTGAAAAAATGCTATATGGCACAGGTTAAATAGTGGATAACAGATAACATTATGTTCTACAGAGTTTATCTGCTGAGTAATCTGAGCCTTTTCTCCTTTGATTGGCTGCCCCCATTGCTACACAGCAGTTTATTTATATAAACAATAGTAGTGCTCCTTAAGGCAGCACTTCAGTTTTACTAGTGCGGGGCAACACTATTATATTTTTATTACTTTAAAACAATTTTTTGATGTTACTGTTCCTTAAATGAATAGAATTATTTGCACGACTGACAGAGGGTAATGTAATGCTCCTTCAACTGCTGGAGCCACTCATAACATAGCGGTAACTTATGACCGCAGCCGCACACTTTTTAGGGGTGAGATTTTGGTTTGTACACTATTTGTCATTGTGAACTAGATAACAGCATTCATTCTTGCAATAGTAGATGACTAGACAGAATGCACTGTAAGCAGTACCTGCTTTCTTTGGTTAATGGTTACAAGCAGAAAACACATTTTTACTATGTCCACTGTTTCAGTAAAAGTACATTTTTAGTTAAGTTTTTGGTCAGATATGTTATCAAAAATTCACAAATGTACATAAAAGTCTGATATACAGTAAAACACTATAGGACTCATTTACAAATAAAAACACAATTGTGGTCCTGTAACTTTTCCCCCAGTCACATGAAAAAATTCCATACATTAAGGAAATTGTGTCAAAAGGCACCTATTGATTGTGTCCCCTGGAGCTTACACCTCTGAAAAGTGGAGCTAGCTTCAGAATGTTGTATGTCATTCACTAAAAATGTGGGTGCACATGTCATTTTGTTGCTGAATGCTGAAAATAATGGCACCTGGAATTTCTAGTGCAATCATGTACCATTCACATCATGTGCAAGCACAGTAGTGCATTTTTTTCATATTGGCAACCACAATAATGCTGGATTTAAACAAAATGTAAATACTCTATTTTATTTGTCATTCCCTACAAATAGTTGTCCGCATTTTATGCATATCAAAAGCCCATAAAGTAATGTATTCTGACTTGCCCGTTAAGGCCAGTGCTGCTGTTAGATTAGGGGCACCAATATGATTTAAAAAGCTTGACCGACTCTTTATTCCAGCACTTCTCAGTCTTTGTTCAACATGTTTTCTTCTTTTGTTTTTTATCAGAAACCCCCCCCCCAAACAATGCTCATTTGAAAAATAATTTGTCAAAGATAAATAGTATCAAGTACAGTTGGAGTGGAATGGTCCTTTGCTCTAATGAAACCAACCTCTTAAATTTTAGGGAGGAGGAATCCACTTGTGTCTCAGCAGAAACGTAAGTAAGGTCTTATAAGTGATGCTGGTCTCACGGTTTGAGAAACACTGCAATAGTTTTATTAATTACTAGTATTTATAGGGGCATTAAAGGGTGAATATTAGCCAGCGAAACTTTGTAGAAAGAGGTAAAGTTCTGTCAAATTCACACTTTAGTAACGAATAGAGTAATGGAGTAACAATCGACTAGCTGAGCGAGATTCGCCCGGTAATAAAGCGCAAAACTTTGCTAGCGGCGGTCTCTTTCTCTAGCAAATTGTCGTCTACGCCTGTTAGTACATTGGCGATTTCTGGTAAATTTCCGCTAACGATTGCCACTTCGACCTTTAGTAAATCTTTTTTTGGGGAAAAGGGCTTCCCTCCTACATTTCCTAACATATGGCACATAAACTACAGTTGGGTTTTATGTGCCACTACTACAGTATCCCAACCATTTGCTTAATAAAAAAAAAATTTGACTGTGATCCATTTTTCAAAACATTTCTCTTGGCCGTGTAGCTACATCAATTTTTCACTACAGTGAAATGGCTGAACAATATGCCCCCATCCCACCCAGGGCACACTTAACACCAAGGTTAATAAGGTGTCAGTATTACATCTGGTGCCAGCTAAATGAAAGTATTTCCTAAACATGGAAATTAAAAAGGCATGTCAATATATTACAGTTATTGCAATATTTTCACTGTTAAAAACATTTGTGAAATGTGTCATAATTAGCATGGTATCCCTTGAGCAAATGATCTTTTGTATCTGATAAAGTATAACCCAGATTTTACTTCCATGGATTTTGTTTTCCCAGAATTGATGCTGTTTTCATGGTCCCATGCAGGCAAGTGGTGTTTCCCTGCCCCCCCCCATCTGGAGTTTACATTTGTTCCAGAATTTATGCTGTTTTGACGCCATCCACTAGGAATTGTACTATGTTTCACATCATCTAATAAAACTTGAGTTTCAATTTATTTACAATAAAAAGAACTCCTTTCTTTTTACTCTGCCATATTCATCACCCTTTTGTTGTTGTATGATTTTGCATTAATTCTGGCAGACAGATTTCCTCGAAGACAAAAATGTAAAGAAATAGTGTCATGTTAGAGAATAACTTTATTTGATGACTTAAGTCTCCTGGAGTGATTTGGTGTGTTGGGAGATTTAGCAGGACAGAACAGGAAGCCTATGTATGCACTAGCAATCATCTCCAGAGATTATTGAATGGATACTAGATTTCACAAAAGTATGCCCACTCATTGGGACTACCCTACCATAGAGGCAATATTGAATATATAATGTAGTAGCTGTATTTTAAAATTGTCCTGTTCTGTTTTCCCAGTCTGCAGCTAAAAATGCTGAGTGATTATTGTGGTCACTGACCCTGGAAACCAAACAACAGTTTGTCTGTGAAGCTTCAGTTTCATTCTGATTTTATTGTTGCTTTTTTTCAAGCATTTATCTTACATTTTCCATGCAACTGTGTGTACCTGATATTTCTGCTTCTATCTGTCTATTGCCTTTTTTTTTGCTTTTGCCTTTGAGTGATTGTGCTAATTATGATGAGTCTAATTTCTCCCCACAAATCAAATGCTTGTGCCAGTTCAGCTTGTTTGGAAATTAAAGTTATTTCCTCCATGACAAAGAATCAAATTAAAAAATCTTAATGAAGTAACCAAAGGGTCATATGCCTTCGCGTATTGTTTTCACCCCAGCATTATAGTTGACACCTAGGTCATTGTGTAAGATAGCTCAATGATTTCTTGGGACTTCACATTGCTTCATAAATAAGCTTTTATGTTGGATGAACCAGCCAGCAGAAATAATTTAATCCCAAATGAGATTTCTTCTAAAATTGAAATTAAATATTCTTATACTATATTCATAACTATTTGTTAAAACTCTGTGTGAGCTTGGTTATAATTAGCTGCTATTAAACTTGCACAGTGAGCAATTATGCAACTAGTAGAGAATGTTTTCCTATGAGAAAATTAAACTGTGTCTAATGAAATAAATTAAAATAAAATAAAATGGAATGTTTTGTGTGAAAGTTAGAGAAATCAGAACATGAAATGAGAAAATATATAAACAACTTTGATAGTATTTTTCTTATCTTGAAAATCATATTTGTTGTTTATTTAATATATAACAATACCCAACATATTAACAAACAACAATAATATATAACAATACCCAACATATTAACAAACACAATTCTACAAGCATCAAATCAAATGAAAAAGCATAAGCTTTAATTGTGAGACACAGATATTTCATTGCCCAACTTACATTGCCTCTATTTTGTTTATTTTTTATGTATAATGTTGTAACCTGATGTTATATTGATGCTCCATGTTCCATACATCTTTATTGGCTTTTGATGATGACACTGAAAATCACACATTGCTAAATTTTAAATAAAGAGACACTAAGAACTATCCATGAAACTATCCATGGTAACAAAAAGTAGGTACCTATATTTCCCTTATGGAACAAGCCCTTTGTCCATCTACACTCACCATGATGACAGTGACTTTGGGGTCCAAAAACTAGACATATCGTGGCGAGATCCATAATATAGGTACTTACAACCATGACAGTGTTGGTTATGTATTGGCAAGCAGAGCAAGTTAAGTGAAGGACATCAAAAAAAATCACTTGATTGCAATCCAGAATAATGAAGACAATTTATATCATGTCTAGTAAGAAAAAGTCCAATCGGCACTTTATCCAAAAAAACGATACAATTCTTTGATTGAGGACCTTCACATATACTTGAGAATAAGTTCTATGTGAAAGAGCAAAAGAAAAAAAGGTGATATGTGCCCCTCTGGGGAGATTTCCTACCCACCAGATATAAGAGGTATAAGTACCAGACATAATATATAAAATTTTCAAAACCATTGATCAACAAGGAAAGGAACATAAAATAGTGAAGTTTGTCTTTTAATGCTGAATAAAAAATCCCAAATGGGTATGATCACACACATAACAAATAAAAAAGCATTGTTTAATAATCACTCAGCGTCTTATTTAAATGGGGAATTCCTCTACATATTTCAAGTGGTTCGCCACAATTCTTCAGGAGGATATTAAAAGGGAACTCCACACAAACATAACTTAAGTTTTTTGAAAAGAACATAATTTCAAGCAACTTTGCAATATACATCAATTAAAAGATAGACTTTTCAAGATTTTAAATGGTTTGGAACAGTTCCCTAAGCTTAGCCCCCTGCTCTCCTGCTGATCTGTCTGACTACTTTGCTGAGCTGGCTGACTATTGTTACTTTGTATCAGCAGCCAGCTGTCCTTAGCCTGCATCCTCCAAACCCCACAATTTCCTGCACACGTAATTTCAATAAGGAATGGAACATCACTGTGCAATGCATTGTGGGTTATGTAGTTCCTGCATGCTGTTTGTAAGCTGTGGAGAAGTTGTTATAATTTGTGACATCAGTGTTTAGTCCCTCCTTCCCTGCCAAGATTTCAAATGATGCAGAAAGAGAAGAACTGTTAACCAGCTGGGTTGCAGCATAGAAAATAGCATTTATTCATACTTTTTGAAGAAACATGTAACTTTGATCGGTATATTAGGGGTTTCTGTGTTATGTGGGCCTCTTTATCAAATTTTGGTTTGGAAGCCGGAGTTCCCCTTTAAAAATAATGTTAGCTGATACTATAATCATCAAACCAGCAGAAAAGGGAGGGGGCATTGTGATTCAACAAAAAGATGATATTTTATGATAGCTTATAGAGAAGTAAATGATGTATTGATCTATAGGAAGCTATATTATGATCCCACTATTAACTTTGGTAAGGTATTAACTAGTGATGGGCGAATCTGACCCATTTCGCTTTGCAAAAAAATGTGCAAATCCTAAAAAATTTGGCAAAATGCATTGAAGTCTATGACAACTACATTTTTTGTTTTTTTTGACACGCAACATATTTTTGACATGCAACGATTTTTTTCACCCATTAGAGTCTCTGGGCGTCATTTTTAGTGGCAAATCTTGGCAAAAAATTTCACTCATCACTAGTTTTAACTTCTATACTTTTAGAAGCTAAGGAAGTTGGTGTATTGGATATGGGACTGTATAATTTCCTCCAGAAGAGAGTTCCATGTATAGCAATATACTACCATTTTCCTTAAATTCACAAAAGCATGGCCAACCCTCCAGGGAGGCCAATTATTTTGGGCAATATTTCATTGACTAATAATTTGACTAATATCTACAAGACATCGTACAGAAACAGATCTTATTTGAATGATACAATATACTTATTAAATAAGTTGAACAGTATTAGTTGGAAGGAGGACTTTATTTGGATCACTAGTGATGTCTCCTACCTTTGTACAAGCATTCCTCATACAGAGGGCATCAAAGCTTTAAGTAAAATATTGGAAGAACAAGGTACTTTAGTTGTTTTATTGCAGACTAAATATATAAAAAATATATAAAGTTTATTGAATTAATTTCAACATTATTTCCAATTGAATAATTCATTTTACTTGCAATTAGGAGGCACTGGCATGGATATTAAGTTCGCTCCTTCCTATGCAAATATATATGGCATGCTAGGAGGATATTACCATCTGAACAGTGAATTTAAAGGCCATATTAAACTTCATACTCATTATATTGTTGCTATGCACATAGTGTATAAAGATGCAGTGGGTGGGTGAGTGGTTGTGATCCCATTGTGAGGCATATTTATTTCCTGGTTTTGTGCAGTAAGACTAAGGGGCAGATTCACTAAGGGTCGAATTTCGAAGTTAAAAATACTTCGAAATTCGACCCTCGAATTGAAATCCTTCGACTTCGAATATCGAAGTCGAAGGATTTAGCGCTAAACGTTCGTTCGATCGATCGAAGGATTTTTCGTTCGATCGAACGATTAAATCCTTCGAATCGAACGATTCGAACGATTTTAATCCAACGATCGAAGGAAAATCCTTCGATCAAAAAAAGGTTAGCAAACCTATGGGGACCTTCCCCATAGGCTAACATTGACTTCGGTAGGTTTTATCTGCCGAAGTAGGGGGTCGAAGTTTTTTTTAAAGGGAAAGTACTTCGACTATCGAATGGTCGAATAGTCGAACGATTTTTCGTTCGATTCGTTCGATTTCGTTCGTATTCGAACGAATTTAACCAATTCGATGGTCGAAGTACCCAAAAAATACTTCGAAATTCGAATTTTTTTCATTCGAATCCTTCACTCGAGCTTAGTGAATCGGCCCCTTGGTCTTCGTAGCTGGCCTCCCTGTGGAATGGTGATGTTTCCACATGTGATTGCAATCTGCCAATGGTGGCAAGTATAAACTTTGTGATCATATGATGGTGGGGGCTTGTGATGGTTTTTTTAAGAGCAATGAGTTTTAAAGAGTTTTATATACTAGAGACTTAAAGAAACAGTAACACCAAAAGATGAAAGTGTTTTAAAGGAATGACAGTATAATTTATTGTTGCACTGCAGTGGTATTTTCGTATTAGCTTCAGAAACACTACAATAGCTTTCATAACAAAGCTGCTGTGTAGCCATGGGGGCAGCCATTCAAAGCTGAAAAAGGAGAAAATGCACAGGATGTACCGCAGATAATAGATACGTTCTGAAGAATCTCATTGTATACTACTGAGTTTATCTGCTGCATATCCTGTGCTTGAATGGCTGCCCCCTTGGCTACACAGCAGCTTGTTTATATAAAATATAGTTGTTTCTGAAGCAAACATGCCATTGCTACCAGTGCATAAAAACAATACATTATATTGGCATACCTTTAAAACTTTAATTTTTTCATTTTATTGTTCCTTTAATATCCTCCTGAGAAAGCATGGCGAACTGTGTGAAACGCGTAGAGGAATTTTCAATTTGAATTGGATGCTGAGTGGTTATTTTGATCAAATGTTTTGCAGATTTTATATTTTGTCTGGCACATATACCTCTTATATTTGGGGAGTAGGAAATGTCCGCAGAGAGGCACATATCACCTTCACTGATTTTCAATCACTTCCACCTGCTGTGTGCATGAATATAATTCACTTCTCTGGAAATTCTACACCAGGAAGTTTTTTCTTTTGTGCTTTCCCACAAAATTCATTCTCCATTATATGCCCATGGCTGGCAACACAAGTCTCAAACCATCAAGTAGTGCAGGAGATTAAAACTATGAGCCTACAATAAGCAGGGAAATTTACTATTATGATATCAACAGGAAAAGGGGCCAATTAAAAACATAGCCAATGTAATTAATGTCCCAAAGTACAAAATAATAAGAAAATAACTGAATTACTGAGCTTGAAATGGACAGTTAATTTAATCAAACTGCTTGCAATAAACCCAGAAAATAAAGAACAGGGCCTGATAACATAGATTACTATGTGCATAGTAGAGATATGAAGACTGTGATTATAGAACCATCTACGTAATCTTTCTAGGGTGTCCGTGACTAGCCTGAAAATTCTGGCAGAAACTACAGGTACTGAAACGAGAAAATTGCAATCAATAAATGACCCATGGAGTGTATGATACATGTAAAATGAAGCACGCTGTTTGGAAACAAAACACTAGGCACGTTGAAAGAAGTCCTACCGATATTGCACTGGGAACTTTCGTTTCTAGCAACTAAGGTTTGGAAATGTTAGTGTTATAAAAACATACAATTTGTTTGTTACAGTTAACACTGTCATTTCATAATGAAGTTTGTGTTTGTTTGTGAAAGAAATATGAAATGTTTAAAAAAAAAGGGTCTACTTATATTTTGATAGTAATGCTTAGGTGTATCACTATACAGGTATAGGACCTGTTATCCAGAATGCTTAGGACCTGCGGTTTTCCAGATAAGGGATCTTTCCGTAATTTGTATCGCCATGACTTGTCTATTAAAAAATTACTAAAACATTAATTGAACCCAATAGAATGGTTTTAGCTACCTTAAGTATTAATTATATCTTAGTTGAGATCAAGTACAAGGTACTGTTTTATTATTACAGAGAAAAAAGGAAATCATTTTTAAAAATTCAAATTATTTGATTAAAATGGAGTCTATAGGTGATGACCTTCCCATAATTTGTAGCATTCTGGATAACGGGGTTCTGTAGCTTTCTGGATAGCAGATCCCATATGTTTACCATGTGAAAGATTAAAGCAATGTCACTGCAACCAATCAAATATTTGCTTTCACACATTTAACTCACTGGTCCACTACCCCCTTGTGTGTTTTTTCTTTGGCCTAAAATATTTGGTAACCTCAGACCATTTGCATTTTTCAATTTTCTTTGAGGGATAAAAGCAGTACACATTTATTTAGTTAATGCTCAAAATCACCATATGCTTATATCAGCTTTATTATCCATTCATTTGTGGCGTCAGCATATTTAAACCAGCACTTTTTCAGGCATAGTGTTGAATAAATATGTAATAGAACAATACTATGACATTGTTGATATATATATGTACAGTATATATATATATATATATATATATATATATATATATATATATATATATATATATATATATATACGACCAGAGAGTAGCACGCACACAGTATCTTCTTTACTCCAAAGGATTTATTTAGAATACAAAAAGCATTTACATCGGTTATACATCGACGTTTCAGTTGTGTTCTATAACCTTTATCAAGATGTGTTACTTAATCAATGTATAATTTAAAATGAGCAGTAGAATTTAAAGACTGTGAAGCCCTGCCCAATCTGTGACATCACTACCTCTACGTATACCTAACTCACACAGGTGAATTGATTCAATTACACAGAATAGGGTGAAAAGATTAGTACTCATGTGCTACAAAAAGTTGTATCACTATATGTATACATTGTATCATCATGACTAAAGAAAGTTACAAAAATTCAAAATGAAAAGAATGTTAAACAAAAATAAATATAAAATGAAAAATGAAAAGATACATATAAAACAAAAGTAGCAGTCTACCGCAGTTCAAGGAAGCAGCTGTAGGAACAATCTTCATTTAACCCTGCGGGTGTCAAAGTGCCTAAAGTTTTATATATATATTGTGGTATGGTGACAAAAAGGTCCACAGTTTCCTGGGGAAAAGTGATTGATGGAATGTATGTGGGGCCACGGATTCTCAGATATTGTTACTGAGGTGAGACCAGTAGTGCTCTTAGCAGAGAAACACTATGTCTCTCTGCAAGGTTTTTGTAATTGCTGATCCTGGACTAGTCTTACTGGGAACCCGCAAGAGTAGGGTGGGGCGGATTCCCAAATCCGTAGGCCAGGTTTTCAAGAGGCCCTAGGCCTATTTAGTACACCTGATGCTGAGCAGCAGGGCTGAATGTGTGTGAGACAAACTGCTGGTATTGCTCAGCTTCAGGAGAGAAAGCAAAGCATTTATTTTGTGTTAGCCAGGAGGCTGGATATTTCTGTTAAACTGCTGTTTTTTGGTTACCTTCCCCCTGCGAGGGGAAACTTCTGCAACCGCTGGAAAATAAATGCGGGCAGGAAGCCCTTAAACCGATCCTGGTGTGTGAAGTCGCCTCTTTTGCAGCCTACCAGCGAGTGAACCCCCACAATATATATATATATATATATAAAAAAAAAAAAAAAAAAAAATATATATATATATATATATATATATATATATATATATATATAATATTAGACTGTGAAGGAGTCGGCGCTCTCCTCACTAAGTACAGAAATGCCTGGGTGCAGTGTCCAAAATTTTTAGAATATCTATCCACAAAGAAGGTCCGGACTCTCAGGTCTTAAAAAATAAATAAAAATGTTTATTGACTAAAGGACTAACTTTTCGACCTCTCAAAGTATATATATATATATATATATATATATATATATATATATATATATATATATATTGGAGCGCACACCATAAGGAGGTCAAAGACTGGGTGCCAGTCAAAAATAGACAATTTGTATTACACCAAGTGATGGCACTCCAAGGAAGTTAATAATGCCAAAAGGATTTGAATTAAGTCAGGTTTATTAGTTCCAACGTTTTGGCTCCATATTGGAGCCTTCGTCATGGAAAAAAGAAAATTAACAGTGAGTAAACAGGAAGTTAAAAATGGCTACAATTGGCGCCAAAAATACGTTGCTAGGGATCCCTAGCAACCTCATTACATATTTTATTGGTCGTCCCGTGTAACAGAGAGAAAGTGTTTAAAGAACAAAGTGGTACCGTTATTTAGGAGGGAGACAGCATGCCGTGCAAGTGATATAGGGCTTATACAAGTAGTTAATATTTCCCAGCGCATCGTGGAATGCAGCATAAACCGCGACCCGCATCTGTATCAGCAGAGGTGAATTGGAACTCTTCCTCATCTAGTTCCTGTTTGAACCTAGAGGTGGGGTCCCCCGGAAGAAGTCTATATGTCCCTGTATCCGCTAATTGGTTCAGTATCTCATTTCTGTAGTACACATAGTCAAGTAAGACTATAGCCCCACCATTGTCCGCCGGTCTAATTACTAGGTCATTGTCAGATTTTAATGTCTTAATGGCTTGTCTCTCCAGAGGGGATAGGTTGTTGAACATCTTTACATCGCTATGCTTGTAATTCATGTCCCTGCTAACTATTTTGCCAAAAGTCCTAATGGGAGCCGGTGTGTTAGGTGGCTCAAAGGTGATCTTATTCTTAAATAAGGGTCTAGTCAAAGGGTCAGCAACCTTTACTATCAAATGAGCCATTTTGCCCCCTCTTCCACTAAAGAAAAATAGTCTGGAGCCGCAAAACATAACACAGCTTATAAAATTTTTAAGTTTTAACCTTTTTTTAATCTTAACTGTTACAACAAGAGAATACAACAAACAGAAGTGCAGTGTGTATATGTAGGCCTACTTTGAAATAAATTAAACACTGAATAGCGCTATTAAATGCTAGTGTTCTTGTCTGTTTAATGTGACTTCTGTTTCTGAAGCTCCATGCTGATCTTCCCTCTCTTGTCTTGAATGTGTGACCACGGTAACGACCATGATAAATCATCTTGCTGCGGCTCGGTCTTGCCTGTCACTCCTGGGACGTCTATACAGTCCTCGCATCTGCTGGCGGCTTCCTGAGTGTGCGACTGCGGTAAGCTAACCGTTAGCTTACCACGGTCACACACTCAAGAAGCCACCAGCAGGTGCGAGGGCTGTATACAGGCGCCCTTAATGCCGACTGAGGCAGCGTTCAAAATAATATAAATATATTGCTAGCGCAGAGAGCAAAATTGCGTTCTTTGCGATAGAAAAGCCGAATTTCTGGGTTAAATCCGGAAATTCAGCTCTTAAAGTTACCAGGAGCGGCTTTTTGCCACCCCTGGTAACTTCTGGGCAGCTGCCGCCTGAGGCAAGGTGCTCACCTTGCCTCATGGCAGAAACGACCCTGGCTGTATAGACGATGTGACAGGCAAAGCCGCAAGACTGAGCCGCAGCAAGCAGGATAAAGAGCCGCATGAGGCTCCAGAGCCGCGGGTTGCCTACCCCTGGTCTAGTCTGATCAGGGGCCTCCTAGAAATGCTCTTTTAGCTTAAGTTTCCGCTGGAATCTATGGATATCGATCAGTATATCCAGATTGTTAGGGGTGTTGCTAGGTACAAAGGACAAACCCTTAGAGAGTAAAGACATTTCACCTGGAGTCAAGATATGCTAAGGTTGAATATTATGTTCTCCTGTTCCTGGGGGGTTTTCCTTTTGGAGCCGCGGCCCCCCGTCTGGTGTGGCCCTTATTCCTCTTTCCTTGTTTCTGTCTACTGTGGAGCGTGTCTTTACCCCTAAAAAAGGTTTGGAAGTATTGGTCTCAGTGGTTGTTTCAGAGTCTGTCGATTGGTCAGAGCTGTCTACTGTTAGCAGGGTTCTTGGGAGGCATCTTCTTCTAAAAGAGGATCTATGGTTATCAGATTTAAGCCCCATTAGCCACCCATAGACACGTTTCGTTTTATAGTCGTCCGACACCTTTCTAAGTTTGTTTTGTTTAAAGTTTGTCAAGTCTAGTTTGTGTTTGTCAACCACCCCTTTAAGTTTATTAAGCCAGTCTGTAACATTATCCTTTTTAAGTGACTCTAGATATTGTTCCTCTAATTTGTTTATATCCTCTCTGATCACTGTCAATTCTTTTCCCACTTGTTCAACAACTAATAAGATTAGATCAAAGGAACATCTATTAAGTATCCCACACCACTTGGCACAGAATTCAGGATTACTATGACCAATGGTAGGGATATTGTTAATTCTGAATCCACGGGGATAAGTCTCTGTCTATGGTAGTTAGACAAGTAAATGCCATGCAGTTGTAGATCTATTTCTTTAGATTTATCAGTTCATGGTAGATATCAAGGTTTGTTTTACTCACTGCAACATCAAGCGGGGTTTCCGAAAACAGTATTCTGTCCGCGTCCTGTATGGTAAAGGTGAAGTCCAGGCTGGTGTCAATTTCAAATGTGTGTTGAGAGAGGTCATCCGCCATCACAGGATTAAATGCTTCGGTTTGGTAAAGGTGTCAAAGTGTGTATATTAATGAATCTCACGGTCTGCAGTGGTTCTGTTGCCTGATGTCCCAACTGTCAGGTAGCCAATTTTCCCAATAAACCGTCAGTTGCATATGTGGATAATCAAAAAACCAGGTAGTCTAACAGACAGACCCTGTTAAAAAATCTTTTGTCTGGGTGCGTGCCACAGAAAAACCTCAAATGAGGTTGATCTATACAGGAACCAATATTGACGCGCACACCAGAGCCTGGGTGCCAGTCGAAAATAGACAATTTTTATTACACCAAGTGACGGTACTCCAAGGAAGTTAATAACGCCAAAAGGATTTGAATTAAATTAGGTTTATTAGTTCCAACGTTTCGGCTCCATATTGGAGCCTTCGTCAGGGAAAAAAGAAAATTAACAGTGAGTAAACAGGAAGTTTAAAATGGCTACAATTGGCACCAAAATATGTTGCTAGGAATCCCTAGCAACCTCATTACATATTTTATTGGTCGTCCCGTGTAACAGAGAGAAAGTGTTTAAAGAACAAAGTGGTACCGTTATTTAGGAGGGAGACAGCATGCCGTGTAAGTGATATAGGGCTTATCCAAGTAGTTAATACTTCCCAGCACATCGTGGAATGCAGCATAAACCGCGACCCGCGTCTGTATCAGCAGAGGTGAACCGGAACTCTTCCCGGAACCAGACAGCACAGAGCACAGATCCAGCGGCTGTTACCTAGCAACCCGTAAACAAAATTAGTAAGGCTGCTTAGCATAGTAGCACAACATTGCTCAATCCTCTGCCCGGTGTGAGGTACAATTGGGAATTGACTGGCACCTTGGGGGAGTACTTATTGCTAATAAAAGCTAAGAGTAAACCCGCATTGGCACAGTATTCTCCCTATATGTAAGTTAAAGGGTGCTCAGGGTTAGCCAGGATAGCGGGTTGCTCTAAGTCGTCCCTAATCGAGAGATACACTCTCGTTGAGGGGTCCACATGCTGATAGCGGGTACTCTTAGGAGGTTAATCGCCGCAGGGGTGCCCATATCTAGGGGACCGCCAACACATTGGAAGCAAACTGGTTAAACCAAGGGACCTTGTCCGCAACAATATCTACTCCAGGATACGCCTGCTATCCAGGATAACGCATACTGACATATCAGGACAGGAAAAGATTTAAAAATGTATAAGGTAACCACAGAAAGAAGACTGTTAAAAGGCTATTGACAGTGGGGCATAGTGATGAAGCAACACTTGAGCACATTTGCAACATAATTTAAGCAATATAGTAGCAAAATACGTGGGGGAGAAACAGAAGCGAATACAAACAGTAAGACATTAACACTGGTAGCAGTCACATGAAACACCCCAATGGTAATGATTCATTCAGGCCACGAGGGGCCACAGTATCTAGTCTGTAAATCCATCTCGATTCTCTTCTGAGCAGGGCTCATATTTTTTATTTGCTGAACCGGTTTTTGTTTATGTATACTGTATGAATAGGTATAAGTGGTTTGGTAAAACACATTGCATTTAATACATTATTTAAAAAAAACTGATTACAGGAAATTAAACAGAAGGAAATTAAGGATTAGTGTTTCTCAATTTCTGTACTTGGTTTGAGAAAAAATATTAAATCACTTTGCTAGAGATTTAAACACTACAGATTAACAGGGACTTTACTATATTTGTGTGAAATAATCAAGGACATAGAGCACAGCTGGAATAAATTGTCAAAATTATCGCTAGATGCGCCTGAATTGAATATCATATTTGAAAATTACAGTGCTTAAGCCATTTACTTAACATTCATCAGATGGGCAAGCAAATATCATGCAATGTTACATAGCGGGTACTACTTAACTTAATTTAATTGTTATTTATACCATCTGGTTCTTGATTTTATTTGTAGAAAAAAATGCTTAAAATTATTGAAATACATATTCCATAAAGTACAAATGTCTTATGTTAGCAAATATGGGATTAATAGCTGTAGAATGATTATGAAAAGTACTTATGGAGAATCCACTCGGATATCCTCAAGTATGTGGTCAGGTACAAAAGTTTTTAGATACAGTTGCTGTTACAATACTTAGGAGGTCACAAAATATGCTCATCGCACTGTAGTCGGCCACTTGAATATATGGTTGCGCAGCATATCATTTAGACTTAAATTAATTGTAAAATGTTTTAGGCAGGGACCTCTTTACATCTTGTATCAGTTATTAGTTGGTTGGTATGTAAATCTGCATGTTCAATGTATATACAGTATTCATTTGTTGTACAATGCTGTGGAATATGTTGGCTCTTTATAAATGTGTTTTTTTTAATATTAATAATAGTAGTTTCAGCAGACTTCTTAGCTTAGAGGTGAGAAAGAACAGCAGTGTGAGCAGTGAAACAGTGAGGAGAATAGAACAGGAGAGGTAGCAAGAGACTAAACTCAGGTGGCACTGTAGAACAAGTTACCAGGGCGACAAAAAACAGAGCTGAATTGTGCCCCCCCAACCTCCTACAATGCACATGGTAAAGAATCACCACTAATGGGGTGACGGTGTTGCGTGCATATGTTGGCTGGTCAAGGATAGAAAGGGTTGGAGAGGTGTCTTGGATGCCTGTTTATCTATTCCAGGATTTGCTTAAAAGCTACGTTATTACTATATGCATGCAGTAGTTATAATTATAAAAAAAAAATAGCGGCCTGTTATATTATTAAATACATGTTTACCCTTATTTGCCTTACTTACTGTAACTCTGTACTCTTATTTATATTAGTAGTCAGTCAAATGGCATATGCAAGAAAGCATATTACCACTCAATCAGATCAGAAATCAGTTTTGACTGCTATATTTGCACATAAAGAAGGGGAATAATAACTCGATCACCGAAAGAAGGGGAATAATAACTCAATCACCGAAAGAAGGGGAATAATAACTCAATCACCGGCTCCCAAAACAACCTGTAGTCATCCAATCTGTATTTGTATTTGATTTGAATTTGTGTTTATTTTGCAAACTGGGAAGTAATTGTGCATGAGAATACTATATATATATATAATACACAAAAGCCATGAATATCCTGTAAATTATATCCTTATAAACGGTGAGTTCTGATGTCATCAGTTATAAACGGTGCGTTCTGATGTCATTTCTGTCACATGACTCACTGAAATTTGTGTATTATAATAAATAAAGTACCCCCAGTTGCAAAATATGAGGATATTAGAAGTTACCTCGGAGTTCCATGACCTGTATAAAAACACTCGGCCTTCAGCCTCGTGTTTTTATATGGTCATGAAACTCCTGGGTAACTTATAATATCCTTATATTTTACAAGAGGGGGTACTTTATTCACTATATATATATATCCGTGAACATCAAAGAACCGGCACACCCATGTACAAATAATTCACTTTTTTATTATATCATAATCCAACGTTTCGGTCCTCGTTGAGACCTTTTTCCATACGAGGACAGATACGTTGGACTATGATATAATAAAAAAGTGAATTATTTGTACATGGGTATGCCGGTGCTTTGATGTTCGTGAATATATACATAATTTAACCGAGTACCCCGTTCAAACACTTTGGCCTTGGAGTGCGGATACTCACTGGACTCAGATATATATATATTTATATATATATATATATATATATATATATATATATATATATAGTCCATCACAAAGCCAGCATTCTCAATACATGGTTTCAAAACGCCTGGGTGCAGTATCAACAAATTCAATCTGTAATGCACAAGTAAGATCCGCACTCACAGGACTTATGAAAATTAAAGAAAATTTATTGCAAGGGTCTAATTTTCATAATTAATTTTCAGAGACCGCATGGTCCCGTGAGTGTCGCTATTCCTGCAGAGAGATATATATATATATCAAATATAAGGTATATATATATATATATACACCTTATATTTGCTATTAATCTTACTGCGTGATACTTATAATAATGATAATAATAAAAACCTTGACAATGGCTGTAGCAATTACTTTTCAAATTAACTCACAGTATTTCTTTAAGAAGTTTTAGTCAGAAATGCTACTTTACCTTAATACATAAACTGCTTCTCTGTTATTGTTTAAGTATCCCATGCTCCAATAATCCTTTCCAAAGCTTTTCCACACCATGAAAAATACACTGAAGACTTCCAGAAGCATCTGGTACAGTAAATTATGAAGCCGAACACTGATTAAATCAGATTCACTCAGTACAATTTGTCTGTCGTGCAGACTCGTGTATACAGCGCAGATGAGGTACAGGGTCTGTATATATTATATGCAACATGGGTTCTGTCATTGGCAAGTTTAATGAAGATCTTAATTGCATGAATCACTGGCAATACCGTTTGCAAATTTAATTTCAGACATGAAAGATTCATTAGTTACCTGAAACGATCCTACCATCATATGCATATGTGGGTTTAAAGTTCAATTATTTAATATCATTTGGGATAGAAACTAAAAAAAACAAAAAAAAAACATAGCTTATGAATTGCTTGGTCTCTAAAGGTTTAAAATGTACTTGATAATTTAAGTTACAAGGAGAGATGATCAAATCACTTTGCTGAAAAATTAAATTGAGGCCGTTTGCAATTTTGATTAACTTTAATTTAACTTGACTTGACGTGAGTATTCCTTGAGGGAAGGCAAGTAGAATATATGGAAAATGAAAGCCACTATGGCTAAATGCATTTTATGTAACTTAATTGCTCAGGAGAAGCATCACTTCTCACTTGAAAGGAAAATACACATTTCAAAAACTAGTTTCTCCAACAGTACATGACAGCAAAGGGATGTAATAGTAGAACTGAACTGAAGATCTATGGCCTGCAGTCTAAAAGTCTGTAAGGCAGCAATGAATGGTACTGCGAGAGTAGAACAAACATCAGTGAAGCTAATGCTGTGGCTTTAATAAGAGACACAGAAACTATAGGGAATCTTCTATTACTGTCTTCCAGGAGATGAAGAAGCAAGAGGGTGCAATAAACACTGCGGCTACTGGATCATTGTAGACACTTTTATAAAATCCAGCTAGAAGGGATTCGCTGATTGCATTTAATTTAAATGTAATCAGCTTCTGGAGTGGATCCTTTCTTGGCTTTGAAATATAACAGCATTGAACCCAGCTGATACCCATACTTTAAGTGGTTTATTTATCAAAATCCAATTTTTTTCTGGTTGGATTTTTAAAGGGAAAAATCTCATTTTTTTCATAGGAAAAAAAACTAGATTTTTTTCAAGATTTATTAAACTTTGCTGGTGTTAAAAGTCCAAATGAAAAAGTACTCTAACTCAGACCTGCGAAGTTCATGTAGAAATCAATGGCAGATGTCCTGTTGATACGCTGATTTGCGCTGGGTTTCTTTCAATAATCCAAAGGTTTTGTGGTTTTTTTGGTATCAAATTCAAAAAAGTCAGAGGTTTCGGGCATCTAATCCAAAAAAGTAGCAGTTTTTGGCAACAAATCCCATACATTTTCAGAAAAATGTATTGATAAATGGGGGAAAAAGTCAATGCAGATTTTTAATCATTTTAAAAACTGTAAATTTTGTATTATTTGTTTGGAGTTTATGGGATAACAGGTTTCTGGATAATGGACCCAAACCTATCTTCCCTTATGGGTTGCAATCACAAAGGCATGTTGGAGGACTGGTAGGCATAAATGACCGGGCCCTTTATCAAGTCTAGTGTTACAGTCCCCCAACACCCATTTAAAGTGTCAGGAAGAAGAGTGGAAAAAGGCTTCACCCCTTCTCATCAGTGACATCACAGAAAAAAAGGCAATTATGTATATAATCCAATCCATGAAGGTAAAATCCAATAAAATTCTGATATTTATTCATTTTACCAGTCCTTGGGGCAGATTTGTTCGAAGACGAAGTGGCTAACGCTAGCATCAATTCCAATTTACTTAAAGGAACAGGAACGTCAAAAAATAAAAGTGTTTTAAAGTAATGAAAATATAATGCAGTGTTGCCCTGCACTGGTAAAACTGTTGTGTTTGCTTAAGAAACACTACTATTGTTTATATAAATAATCTGCTGTGTAGCAATGGGGGCAGCCATTCAAAGGAGAAAAAGCTCAAGTTACACAGCAGATAGCAGATAAGCTCTGTCTGTCTAATGGTGTTATCTGTTATCCATTCGTTAACCTGTGCCATTAAGCCGTTTTTCAATTTCCGTCATTGCTCCACAGCAGCTTGTTTATATGAACAATAGTAGTGTTTCTGAAGCATACAGATCAGTTTTACCAGTGCAGGGCAACACTACTTTATATTTTCATTACTTTAAAACACTTAAATTTTTTGGTGTTATTGTTCCTTTAAGGGCGCAGGTATTACTTCGCTAGCGAAAGAGATAGACGCTAGTGATCATTCCCACTATATCGCCAGCCGACAATTTGCTCTGACGAATGGACATTCCTCCGCAAATTCAATGAAATGCAGATATTACTGAACGTTACCTCTTTCACTACACTTGCCTTCGCCAGTTCAGACCAGGCGAAGTGCACTGGAGTGTATAGATCTTCCTCAATCTTCTGTTACTTACATCATATCCAAAAATAGTCCATAAAATGCTGGTGTCTTTTCCTTTATTCAGAGTGATAGCCTGCAAAAGTCCTTCAATTTTTCTTTGGGTAACTGGCTTCCCCCATACATTTTCTAAAATATGGAACATTAACTATACAGTGGGCTCATGTGTAGGCCATTATAACAACTCTATTTTCTTTATTAAGGTTCCCTGGACTTGTCTAATGTAATGTATTTATGAAAAGTGGATATCGCTCAGACTCACCGCTCCTCCTCTGTGTAATGCAGGCAGTCCACGGATGTAGCCGGGTGCTGGAATAACGTCCCACGCCACACGGAATAGAGAGGAGAAGAGAAAGAACGTCCGCACACCGATTAAATTAAAATCCAAAATCTTTATTGATCCATAGTTAAAAAGAGGAGCACATCAAACAGAGCTTGATGTGTTTTAGGGCGCATGCGCCCTTAATCATAATGCATTTGCTGCAACATATACATCCATTCAACTTTAAATTTCCCACCGCATACAAATTAACCTGAGTGCAAGACCTCTAGCGAATTTGCGATAGGCAGAAATGAACGCTAGCGCATCTTCGCTTTCAATTGCTCGCATTGCCAATGTAATGCTAGCAAAACCTCACCAGCGTTCAGTGCCCACTATGAAACTCTGCATTCCAGTGAATTATCGGTGTCTAAGTGAATTTCCGCCTGGTGAAGTGTAGCGATGGGTGCGAAGTGGTCGCTGGCAAATTTTCGCCCTCGAGTAAATCTGCCCCCATATGCTCAACATGTTCCATAGTAGACAATATAAGACAATATAACATAACATAGTGAAACCACATATCTTAAACCTCTATTATCTGACCGTTTCTGCATATCATTCTCAGCACCTTCCTGAGAAACATGTTGATATGCAGGAAATGATGTCGGCACTCAGGATGTCTTTTTTTTTTCCAATACCCAAAAATAATCTTTTTGAACTGGATCGGTAGACCAATGTTGTAAACTATTCCCTTGATGAAAAGATTTGGAAAGCATATTTATTTTCACTCTTTGATAAATATACCTCCTCGTATATAGATTTATTGATAGACAAATCTGAGTTGGTTTAAAATCTTGCAGATCTGCCACCCACTTTTTCCAATATTGATCAAGGGTAAAAGTCTTAGGTTCCACTAGCTGACAATAAATGAGATATTGTCATGTATAAGTCAGTGATATCTAAATCTGTTTCCAAAGACTGATTCATTTAATGCGGGCCAATTTGGTTATTATGATTAGAGAAATTCTATTTATTGAGATATTTTACCTTGTGCAGAGAAGCAAAATAAATGGTATCCAAACATTTAGAAACTGGGTTATTCATTCCCTTTGCTGTGACTGTTTTATTGATACCTACTTTAAGTTGGCATATAACTACTCACCATAATGAAAAGGAACATTTAGAATGTGCTTGTACAGCTTTATCGTTTAAAGGCATTTTCTGCAAGGGCACATCAAGGCCAGCTATATGTCTGTTCAAGATCCAGCTCGTCTAATTTTGAATATGGCCCATGCTAATAACATATGCACTGTTCCTTAGGAGCCAGCACAGCAGTAGTTCATATTTTATGCATACAGCAGCTAAGTAAGTGTTTGTTAATACTAACAGACTCACCTCTGCTATTGATTTATCACCTGTGATTCTTTGTGAGTATCCAAAAATATGCTCCTTGTCACAAGGATAGAATTTTGCAAGCACAGTAAAAGATAAAGTTTAAGTTCAACACTGCTTCACGCTGACACACTCCTTCCAATGGATAATATTAGTTTGGTTGAATGGCATTAGTGCTGCAATTTGCTAAAATAATAAATGTTGATACAGTGGTACAAAAATTATTAACTGTCATGTAAATAGCATTAGGATCTAAAATATTGTTTGTACTAAACTTACATTTCGTCTTAGATTGTACAGAATCAGAACACGGTTCACATTCTAAACCAGCATTTGAAGTAAGATTTATAAAATATGGGGAAAGTGGCAGGAAATAATAGGAATGTCTCTGGTTATTTATTAATAATGTCTGTGCTGCACCATACTGCTATATTTCTCTTTGTAAATGTACCATTTGTGTGTGTGATGGGGAGGGGTTTACTTCTGTAACAATAAATTTTATAGAACCATAAACAAATTATAGAGCACATTAGTACAGCATTGATATTGCATGGCACAAGAGATGAACTACATTGTGTTGTACTAAATTAGGAACTTTTACAGAGCTGTCAATCCACCTCCTTAAATTTATATACCAGAAGGGGTGTGGTTGGGTTTTAACAAGCCATATCTAGGGTCTTCCAGGCATGTCTCAGCATGGCCAAACACCTCCCAGAAATCACATCTAGGAGGCCGACATGTCTGTTTGAGACCAGGGAAGGTGTGCCATCATAGATGACCATAGAGTTTAAAACCTCCACAAAATAACGGTGGGATCATTATCCCATCCTTTGTCATCACAATACACACAAATAGCAAATAAGGTCAGCTTTTGTCCCTGGAAGGGAAAAGCCTGAGGTCTGTAGTGAGTTGGTACAAACGCTGTCTCTTAGGAATAGACAAAATAAACTGGTTTATTCACAAGATCAGTTTATTCAGAAGCATTCAATCAGGAATTGTACATTTTCCACAGCATACTAACAGCTAGAAATGTACAGTATTATAAGGAAGCTGAATCCTAAACCAAATGTAAATTCCTATTGTACTCTGTATTAGGGATGCACCGAATCCAGGATTCAGTTCGGGATTCAGCCAGGGTTCGGCCTTTTTCAGCAGGATATGGATTCAGCCGAATCCTTCCGCCCAGCTGAACCGAATCCTAAATTTGCATATGAAAATTTAGGAGGAAAATCACGCGTCACAAAACAAGATAGAAAAAAATGTTTTCCACTTTCCACCACTAATTTGCATATGCAAATTCGGCTCGGTATTCGGCCAAGTCTTTCGCGAAGGATTCGGGGGTTTGGCGAATCCAAAATAGTGGATTCGGTGCATCTGTACTCTGTATGGATGTAATGGTATTTTGGAGCCCACCCTGGCACACTCCAGTATAACATAGGTTACAAAGGTTGACAGTTACATTGGTTACAAAGGCCAAAGATTACAAATGTACAAATTACTTACTGTATATCAGAGGAGGGATCACAAGCTGTACAATAACGGTCCTTTTCAAATTAAGCATGCAACTCAAATGTATTTTTTTCGTAAAGCAGCCTTACCCATTATACCAGGTATTTAAAAATCTTAGCTGTCAATCATATATTGCCTGCTCTGCTTCGATGCCTGAGGAGGGTCAGGTAATCACTTTTACTTTCCATTCTGCACTTCCTGTCACTGCATGCCTTGCATTCCTCCTCACTGCATTAACTTATGGGCATAGGCATCAGGTCTCTCATTCTGAATGGATTACACATAATTTTGGTATGATGCAAAGCTTGCCTTAATTACAGTTTTCACAAAATGATTGCTGTGATTGTGAATTTCAAGACTGAATAAAACAAGATTTAAATAATTTCTGTGGGTAAAGTTTAATTTTGCTTGACCAGCACAATAGAAAATAATTTGGAATTAGTTCTTAAAATGACAAGTCTCAAGTCCCCTATAAACAAGTTGATAATATTTGCAGCAACAGGCATATTACAGATGTCACTGATGCATTCCTATTCCAGCCTAGACACCACCCATGCTCTCCCCAGGAAAGGGAAGGCCCAGCACCCCTAACCATTCTGCTCCTATTTTTTTTATGCAATTTAGGAGACATTTAGACCTCCCACAGGAGATGCTTACATTTGAATGGAGCTACACTACGCTCTTCTTATCTATGGCT
Organism: Xenopus laevis; assembly: GCF_017654675.1. Taxonomy (NCBI): domain Eukaryota; kingdom Metazoa; phylum Chordata; class Amphibia; order Anura; family Pipidae; genus Xenopus; species Xenopus laevis. Next base: position 46,782,018 of record NC_054374.1, on the reverse strand, counting down.
AACAGCACAAAGCACCATCACACCACTTCATAAAGAGCTTGTAGTATAATAAATTGCATTTTAAAATTGCATCTAGGAAACATAGGAAAATAGTTTTTTTACTTGCAATACTGATATTGGAGCTGGGTCCCACTTAGGAAGAACCCCACAGTTGGGAACCAATGCTATAAAGGCTAACTCCCTACTCCCAGACAATAGTAAAGACACTTTTCTTCCCACTATATGGTTAATTTCCAGAAATGTTGATGTATTGTAGCTTCCCTCTCTGCTTACCTGTAGCTCAAACAACCAGTTACAAATGGAGTTAACGTTATCTAGAGATTTGACTAGAAATTCTTTTAAGGTAAAATAGCTATGATGTTATACCTAATGTACAGTCGTACAGCACATATTTACAAATTACATTTATTTAAATGAACAACTCAAAAGGGGTTTGCTGTACATATTTTAATAACGTGGTGTATCGATTGCAGATAAAAAAGTCAGTTGGCTTTTGGTTTGTTACTTCCCAGTAGGCATTGGTATAATTTAGCTAGAGGGTTGAAGAGATGGACGACCGCGCTTGAAAGTGACAGGGGATTTAAAGCTGCACCGTTATTGTAGTGGATCCACAGGTCCACTGGTATATAACAGAAAATTGATCAAGGTACAGTGCGCTGCTGGATTGATTCACTAAAATACCTACAGTATAAAAAGAAAAAATCCCGATAGTGTATTATCCTTGTATTCAAGGGTAACTTCCGCTACATGAATTAATCACATATGGTTTGTCAGATTTTGCGCATTGGAGTTCCTAGCGGCTGTGACTTTAGCTTGGTCTTTTGGATTACAGTAGCGGTAACCTAACGGGAGAAAGTCAGGGATAGTGCAGAAACGGCGGTACGAGAGTATAGAGGGGTGAGATTTATGCTTACCGGAAAAATTATTATACAAGCGTGTAATAACCGGATGGTTGTAATACAGTGTGACTGTCCTCTTCTATCCCTGTATTGATCGGGTAGTCGGAAAACCGCCGGTTCCAGTCGCTTGATGTAAAGGTGGAAGGCTCTTGTTGTAAACAGTGGTGCTTCCGGAAGTGCGGCTCTTTTCCTCGTGGCAAACGCTAAGAAATTCAGCATTTATTCTGCTGCTAGTTACTTAGGTGCTTAATGGAATCATACAAAGGTTCCATGGTAATTACAATTAACAACGGACTATTAGCTCAACGCGTTTCGTATATAAAAATACTTCCTCAGGGGCAGTCCCCCTGAGGAAGTATTTTTATATACGAAACAAATTACTTTTGTTTAAGTAATTACCACGGAACCTTTGTATGATTCCATCATACAAAGGTATGTGAGTGATTCATGTAGCGGAAGTTACCCTTGAATACAAGGATAATACACTATCGGGATTTTTTCTTTTTCTACTTTAGGTAATTTAGTGAATCAATCCAACAGCGCACTGTACCTTGCTCAATTTTCTATTGGTATAATTTACTGTTTTTAAATGTAGGGAAACAATTTTTCACATTCCATCCTTCCCTCCATGCTATCTGAATTGCTGCAGGTCACTGTACTTCGTTTCAGTGCACAGAGAACTGCAGCTAGCCCCATGAATACAACACTACCTTTATTCTAAAGCACTGTATTCATCATGGTCAGGTGGGCGGAGCCACATAGGGGCCTGGTGGAGACTGCTCACTGCTATGGAGTCCTGTCTTTACCACCTGCCCTATGAAATGATATAAGAACAGGGCTGGTCTGAATCTTCAGACCTGGCTGGTCTGAACCACTGTGCTCTTCACCTATGTGCAAAAAAACCGCACAAGCAATAAAGAGGCCCCTTAGATGTTCAAGTGTTATTTCTCTAAAAATTGAAAAAGGTTGACCCAAAGGTCTTAAACGTCACCATTACTGTATTGTGTGTATGTCAACAGGTAAACAGACATATATGTATCCTTAGCATTTTTAGATATCTTTCAGCCACAGTTGATATATTTGGATGGATTTCCTTGTGTAACGTTTAGTATCCCACAACCCAGAGTAAACCCCAATGTCCCGGGCTCGGCTCACGCTTCGGCCTATAACCGCCGCCTTTCACGTCGGGTGGGGCCCTCCGCTACTCGGATGCCGCCAGGACTTAATAGTGAGGAGACTGAGGGAAGAACTCTGGGCGAGCAAGGGAACTTAACGTAAATGGTTATCAAAGTCCAGGAACGGGCCGGGTCGAAACCAATCGGGAATGCAGTACAAAATCGGAAAGCAGGAGAGTAATCGAGGTCACAGGCCAGGTCAGCAACAAACAGGGTCGAAGTACAGAGCGGAATCCAAAGAGTAGTCAGGGACAAGCCAAAGGGTCAGGGCAGGCGGAAATCAAACAGGAATCAAGGATAGCCAAAGGTCACAACTAGAATCACAGGAAAATCGCACCCAGGAACAATATTCAGAACCTACGTTGGGCAAGGCACAAAAGGACTGATGGCCATTTAAACATTTGAATTTGGCGCCATTGGACGCTGGCGAATCAGCGCCAGCGCCTGCGCAAATACGTCAGCGCACCTGTCCCTTTAATTGTAGCGCATGCGCGCCGCGCGCTCCATAGGAGCCGGCGCCTGAGGCCTAGCCGCATCGGCGGTGGAGATGAGAGACGGGCGTCCCCGTCGAGGGGGCGGCAGGCGTCCCTGCCGTCCCTTGGGTAAGTCCCTAACATTACCCCCCCCTCCAGAGGGGGCCACTGGACCCTTAGGTTTGTTGGGAAATTTAGAATGAAACTGTCTCACCAACCTATCCGCCTTAACATCAGAAGCGAAAACCCAGGATCTCTCCTCAGGACCATAACCCTTCCAATGAACCAGATATTGGAGTTTACCCCTAGAGATACGAGAGTCAATCAACCTGTGAACCAAGAATTCAGATTGGCCCTCAACAGAAATAGGAGGAGGAGGAGAATTCTGACATACCACTCTAGCAGGTCTCAACAGAGATACATGGAAAAAATTAAAAATCTTGAGTTCGGGAGGAAGATTTAACCTGAACGTACATGGGTTGATAACATCAGATATAGAGAAAGGACCAATAAATTTGGGACCCAGTTTGGCTGAATTGACTTTCAGAGAAATGTTTTTGGAGGACAGCCAAACCTTGTCACCCACCTGATACACAGGAGAATCTCTCCAATGTTTGTCTGAAGCCCTCTTCTGAGCAGCTACTGCAGAAGATAAGGACTTCTGAACCTCCTGCCAAGTCTTAGAAAAATCTTCCACAAAGAAATTAACAGCAGGAAGATCACATGAACCTGAAAATGAAAAAACTCTGGGATGAAGACCAAACACTGTGAAAAAAGGAGATTTGCCAGTGGAGGAATGAATGGCATTGTTATAGGCAAATTCAGCCCACGGAAGAAAATTAACCCAAAGTGCCTGATTGCAGGAGACATAACATCTAAGATATTGTTCCAGAGTCTGATTTGTCCTCTCAGTCTGACCATTGGTCTGGGGATGATATGCGGAAGAGAAAGACAAATCAGTACCCATAAATGAACAAAAAGCCCACCAGAATTTGGACACGAATTGAACCCCCCTTTTAGACACAATATTGAGAGGAGCCCCGTGAAACTTAAATATATGGATAATGAAAAGTTCAGCTAGAGTCTTGGCAGAGGGAAGGGTAGAAAGAGGAATGAAATGAGACATTTTACTAAAACGGTCCACCACTACCCAGATAACAGTATACCCATTCGATGGAGGTAATTCTACAATGAAATCCATGGATATATGAGTCCAAGGTTTCTCAGGAATAGGAAGTGACTGCAGCAACCCTTGAGGTAAAGATCTAGATGGCTTAGATCGTTGGCAGACTGGGCATGACTCAATATGTTTGGCAACGTCTTGTCTTAAAGTCGGCCACCAGAGAGTACGGGACAACAAATCGCAAGTCTTCGCACAACCCGGATGACCAGCCACTTTAGAATCATGAGTCTCGTGAAAGACTGCTTCACGTAAATCACTAGGAACAAATACTTGCCCACTGGAATATCAGGAGGGGAATCTACCTGGGCATTCGACAGGGAGGTAGAGAGATCCGGACTCAAGGCTGCCACAATCACCTCCTTAGGAACAATAGGAACTGGTTCCAAATCCTCCCTAGGCTTGGAAACAAAACTTCTAGAAAGGGCATCTGCTTTCAGATTCCTTTCTGCAGGCCTGTAGGTGATGAGAAAATTAAAACGTGAGAAAAACAAAGACCACCTGGCTTGACGAGGATTTAACCGTTTAGCAGATTCTATGTACAACAAATTTTTATGATCTGTGAACACAGAAACCGTATGCTTGGCACCCTCAAGGAGATGTCTCCATTCCTCAAATGCCAATTTAATGGCCAATAATTCCCTATTGCCAATATCATAGTTGACCTCAGCAGAGGAAAATCTTTTTGAGAAAAAGGCACATGGGTGAATTTTACCGGAGACAGGATGTCGTTGAGATAATACTGCTCCGGCACCAATCTCAGACGCATCAACCTCAACAATAAAAGGCAAAGATGAGTCTGGATGTCGAAGAACTTGAGCAGAAATGAAGGCCTCTTTTAAGAGACCAAAGGCCTCAACAGCCTCAGCAGACCAAATACTAGGGTCAACCCCTTTCTTAGTTAAGGCAGTAATTGGGGCCACCAATTTTGAAAAATTCAGAATGAATTGCCTATAATAATTAGCGAACCCTACAAATCTCTGGATCGCTTTCAAAGAAAGAGGTTGTGCCCACTGCTGAATTGCTTGGACTTTAGTGGGCTCCATCTCAAGACCAGTTTGGGAAATAATATATCCAAGGAAAGGTACAGCAGAGACTTCGAAGAGACATTTCTCAAGCTTAGCATACAAATGATTCTGCCTTAACCTGGATAGAACCTCCCGAACATGAGCACGATGGGAAAACAAATTCGAAGAAAAAATTAGAATGTCGTCTAAATACACAACGACAAACCGACCCAAAAGATCACGGAAAATATCATTAACCAGTTCTTGGAAAACAGCGGGGGCGTTACACAGACCAAATGGCATTACCAAGTATTCATAATGCCCATCTCGGGTATTAAAAGCGGTCTTCCACTCGTCCCCCTCCCTTATCCTGATTAGATTATAGGCACCCCTTAGATCCAATTTGGAAAAAATAACAGCCCCCTTCACTCTATCAAAGAGTTCAGAGATTAAAGGAAGAGGGTAACGATTCTTGACCGTGATCTTATTTAACCCTCTATAATCGATACAGGGTCTGAGTCCCATCCTTCTTCTTGACAAAAAAAAACCCAGCCCCCGCAGGGGAAGAAGAAGGTCTAATGAACCCCGCTCCAAATTCTCTTTAATATATTCCTCCATGGCTAAAGACTCGGGGAGAGAAAGAGGATATGTCCTACCCTTGGGAGGAGAAGACCCAGACAATAATTCAATAGCACAGTCATAGGGTCTATGGGGGGGTAAGGATTCAGCTGCTTTTTTACAGAAAACATCGGAAAAAGCGGCATAACAAGGAGGAAGACTCTTTACAGAAGTAGCGGCCAGGGTCTGGACAGACTTAACACAAGAATACATACATGCAGAACTCCATTTCAAAATTTTACCAGAGGGCCAATCAACCTGGGGATTGTGACCTTGTAACCAGGGAAGACCTAAAATCACTGGAGTCTGTGGGCACTCAGTAATGAAAAATGAAAGGGATTCAAAGTGATCGGAAATGGACATGTGAATAATCTTAGATCGAGTAGATACTAGTCCGGAACCCAAAGATCTACCATCAATGGCGGATAATCTGAAAGATGGAACCTGTGGTTCCCAAGGAATACCATGTTTTTGAATAAACCCAAAATCCAAAAAATTACCCGCTGCCCCAGAATCCAAAAAAGCAGAGCTCTGCACACAACCACTGTCCCAACTGTCAAAAAGAACCGGAATTAAAATTTGAGAAGATTGGGGAGTAGAAACAACATCACCCAAGCAAGACTCCCCAGACCTGCTTAGGTTCTGTCGTTTCCCGGCCTTTTGGGACAGGTGTTGTGAAAGTGCCCCTTATCCCCACAACAGGTCCGGACTGAGAATTAAAATAGGCCCTGGCATTTCAGGTACACAGAGGCCCAACCAGCCCACATAGAGGCACAAACAGCCTCCACCAGCCCACTTAATACTGACTTTCAATGGCACCTTATAGCAGCCCCTCTGGCATTTGCCAGAACCCACAGATTGCCAGTCCGGGCCTGCCCCACAATACAGACATAACCCATTATTCCTCCTACGAACCCTCTCCTCGGAAGAGAGACGAGTAGAACCAATCTGCATGGGTTCTTCTAAGGATCTAGGAAAGACTTGTGGGGTGTTAAAGACATTTGCAGAAGGAGGTGTAACATAAGTAACCTGCTCCTCCTGGAGTCTCTCTCTATGCCTTCGATCAATCTGGATGGCCAGGTGCATGAGAGAATCCAGAGAAGACTGTGTGGGAAAATTTACAAGACTATCTTTAATAGCCGGAGCCCGACCAACCCTGAATTGACTCATAAGAGCCGTATCATTCCAGCCCGTCTCTACCACCCAACGGCGAAATTCAGTACAATAATCCTCTGCCCGTCGTTTGCCTTGTTTAAGAGCACGTATGGCTGCGTCGGCAGAAGCGGCACGATCAGGATCATCGTAAATTATAGCCATTGCATTAAAGAAAGCCTCTAAAGAGTGCCGGGCTGGATCCCTTCGAGACAAACTAAATGCCCAGAGCTGGGCATCACCCTGTAAGAGCGTAACTACAAAATTCACCCTAGATTCTTCAGTAGGGAAAGAATAGGGTAAAAAACTGAAATGTAGCTTACATGCCTCTTGAAAAGTAAAAAACTTACTTCGATCCCCAGCAAACTTTTTGGGGAAAGGAACCTTGGGCTCATGGAAGGTACTACCCGTAGGTGGAGGTAGAGAAGTGCTTGCCTGAGGAGTAGTATTACTCGGACCAGGAAAAGGCTGTTGCTGCATCATGTCAAGTCTGGAAGAAAGACCGTGAAGACATTGCACAATATAGTCTTGCTTGTCCTCTTGTTCACCAGGCCTCTGTAGAAGATTCGCCAGAATCGCTTCCGAAGGAGTGGTGCAAGTAGTAGCTTCAGCTGGCTCCATCTTCTTTAGTTTTTTGGGCCCAACGTAATGTAACGTTTAGTATCCCACAACCCAGAGTAAACCCCAATGTCCCGGGCTCGGCTCACGCTTCGGCCTATAACCGCCGCCTTTCACGTCGGGTGGGGCCCTCCGCTACTCGGATGCCACCAGGACTTAATAGTGAGGAGACTGAGGGAAGAACTCTGGGCGAGCAAGGGAACTTAACGTAAATGGTTATCAAAGTCCAGGAACGGGCCGGGTCGAAACCAATCGGGAATGCAGTACAAAATCGGAAAGCAGGAGAGTAATCGAGGTCACAGGCCAGGTCAGCAACAAACAGGGTCGAAGTACAGAGCGGAATCCAAAGAGTAGTCAGGGACAAGCCAAAAGGTCAGGGCAGGCAGAAATCAAACAGGAATCAAGGATAGCCAAAGGTCACAACTAGAATCACAGGAAAATCGCACCCAGGAACAATATTCAGAACCTACATTGGGCAAGGCACAAAAGGACTGATGGCCATTTAAACATTTGAATTTGGCGCCATTGGACGCTGGCGAATCAGCGCCAGCGCCTGCGCAAATACGTCAGCGCACCTGTCCCTTTAATTGTAGCGCATGCGCGCCGCACGCTCCATAGGAGCCGGCGCCTGAGGCCTAGCCGCATCGGCGGCGGAGATGAGAGACGGGCGTCCCCGTCGAGGGGGCGGCAGGCGTCCCTGCCGTCCCTTGGGTAAGTCCCTAACACCTTGCTTCATTTAAACACTGTTGACTGAACACTACCACACAAATGCATTTTCTGAAATAGAGCATCAGATGTCAATGAGATTAGAAGCAGCGTAAATGTAAAGTGAGACACAGTGCATAATGAATATGGCACACAAAAAAGAAGACATTCATGAAGTTCTACTGTATTTTCTGTGCAAATATTAAAAAAAATCAAATCTGCCATAGTAAAGTGATTTATATGTAAAGCAGCAAAATTAAAAAAATAGTAATGGATTCAGGCATTAAGTAGATCGGCTTAGGCCTGAGAAGTTTAATATTTAAGAAGTCAGGATGGAGCAATGCAAATGTAAACAGAGTTTTTACAAAAATGACCATGATGTAACTTCTCCCCAAGGTTTTCAGGAACTTGCAAACAATTATTGCATGTGTGCAATAAATGACTAATAAAAGTGTTTCATGCATGTAACCATCCTAAATATTGACAAAAACCTTCTCTTTGCTTCTGTGACATCATGACATCCTAGTGGCAGTCATCCTTGATTTTGGTAACATTCCCCACTGCCCTTCCTAAATACTGTGATATAGTCAGTTATTATGTTAACAGAATAATTTAAGCCTGTCACTTGACCCTGCATCTGTGTTCTAGATTTCCTTTTTCTGTTTGTCTGACATGTATTACCCTGCTGATGTACCATACACCACTAGCCTGATGAGAATCTTCTCATCTGAAAATAATATTTGACCTACCGTTAGTGAACCTATGCTGACAGCCTGTTTCTGGATTTAATCTCTCAGCTGTTAGGCCTCAGATGGTCTCACTGCTCTTTAGACAGGAATTTATAAGAACATTTTTTAACACTAGGGGGTTATTTACTAAACTTCGAATGCAAAAATCACGAAAAATTCATGATTTTTTAAATAAAATCTGACTTTTAAAAAAATCACGAATTTTTCAGAATTTATTAAACCCTGAGGATGGAAAAGTCTGAATCTGAAAATCCGGCATCTCAGACATGTTGAGGTTGCATATGAGTCAATGGGAGAAGTAACAATGATTTTTTGATGTGCACTGTGTTTCGTGCAATAACCAGAAGTTTTCGGAGTTTTCAGGTGAAAATTCTGAATAAAACGCTGAAAATCGGATAAAAAATAAAAAAGAATCGAGAAAAACTGATTTTTCTCGCAAATTTTCGGGAAAATGTAATAATAAGCGTAAAAAAACTCCAAGCGGATTTGATCGGACTTTGTAGCAGAAAATATTGAGATAAATTCGGACATTGATAAATAACCCCCTAGTGGTGTGGTGAATATGGAAGGGGGATCTCAAACTGCATTATGACTTTCTGGGGGCTTTTGACCTGCTCTTTAGCATGCAAGGGTTATCAGTTATCTAGATGGTACTAGTTTTTATTTCCATACACGCAAATGCATTGGGAACATTCTATTCAAAATCAAGATTTTGTTTTCCTTTGAATCACTGAACTAATATTTAGTTGTTTAATCAGTTTCTGAGAACTGCTGCACATCTGTTGCATGGAGTTGACCAACACCCATTTCAAGGGCAGTTCCACTTCGGCATAAGGCAACAAGTATTTTTATGTATTGAAAGTGATCGATGATCCCTGATATGTGATAAATAGGTCCAACACCATAGTATGAGAAACATCCTCATATCATGACGCCTGTGCCATATTGCTTTGCAGTATACGGTGGCATGAATTCAGTGTTTGGGGGTTTTCTGACAAACTGTCTGCAGCCCCTAGACCCAAATAGAACAATTTTATCAGTCCACAAAATGTTGCGCCATTTCTCTTTGCCAAATTGTAACCTCTTCAGCTCGTCTTTTTTTCAACAATGGGACTTTACAGGGACTTCTTGCAGATAGCTTGGCTTCACACAGGAGTCTTCTAATTGTAATAGTATTTACTATTAATTAATTTCTTTGATCTTCCTGGAGCTGATCATTGGCTTATTATTCACCATTTTGGCTATTATTATTATTTTGAACACTGATATTATTTGGAACAAGCCTCAATTAATGATTCAATTACACAGAATCAGCAGCATGTATATCATGACTGTTGGGTCTGTTGGTTTTCTATTGCTCTACTACACCTACTAGTAAATTATTCACCATGTAGAAATATAATTTATACCATTGTTTTTATTTGTTGATTTTGAATTATATACTCCTCCACAAATAGAAGGAACATGCATCTAAAACATACCTTTTGTGCTGCTTCAATTCAAATATGACCATATATTTCTCTAGCATCATCCAGCCATTTCTCCACATGTTTCTGCACCATAATCCACTCTGTGTGTCTACACCCAGGCCAAGGCAGTGACTGCTTATATGCAAGCTGAGAAACAGCATTGTATGGCATTATCCTAAGGACTTTTAGGACACAGCCTCTACAATCGTATTTAGCACAAGTTTAAATCAAGCGCCATATATAATTTATCTATGGCTTTCTTTGGTTGAGGGTTCTAGTTATATATTTTTATTCCTTTCTATGTAATTTTGGTTATGAAGCTGTAAAAAACAAATAAAGTAGTCAATTAGCTAAAAAAAACAGTTGTTAAAATCACTTATATACTCCATACAAGGAACATTTTGGGGTATACTTCATTGTTTTCAGATGATTTTCTCTTAGCATTATTCCACTCAATCTGTTGTTCCTTCAGCTTGTGTTTATTATAGCAAAGTATGTGCCAAAGCAATATTAGCTTAATGTATCATTCAGGGACAACTCATTGCTGTCATTTTTATAACCACACTCATCAGATTAATTACCAAAAAAAAAAGCTTAAAAAATTATATATTTTTCCATATTTGGAGTGGTGCATTTCTCTTAGTGCTGATGCCATCTGTTATAAATGTACAAAATGTAAATTATGTATTAGCAGAGGATTCTTTTGGGAATCAACAAGTCTGTCAGTCTGTACATATTGCTATTCATATGCAATCCTGATGTTTATGTAACAAACAGAGTAGAATTCATGATTAGAAAACTACAGTATAGCAAATAGACAGTGCTCTAGAGTCCTATGTGAGGCACTTACTACTATATTATTTACAAAACAGATGCCATAAAAAAACACATTTATTCCCAAGCAAAAATAAGTGTCCATCTGCATGTCAATAAGCCATTAAATGTCAAGCAATTCATTCATATCTAAAGGCCCCCTTTTGTTAATGTTCTTTACCACAGTCTGTCATACCAACCTATCTACATTGCCTTTGACTCCCATTTGAATGAGTATGATAAACGGCAAAGCAATAATTTGACAGTAGGTGCGGAGGCAAAAAATATAGCTGCCATATGATTTTATGGGTTTGAAAGGTTGTGCAAATTTTTATTATTAAGAACCATTGCTCCATTGCATTGTGGAGGTGATTAAGAAAAGGATAGGGTAAAATATTTTGCTATTTCTTAGTGTTCAGTCTTCCTTTTTGGGGGGAAGGGTGCTTTAGGATACTAAAATATATTATACTGCTGTATGTATAGGCTTAAATCATTTAAATATTAAATAAACCCAATGGGATTGTGTCAATTGGGATCAAGTACAAGGTACTGTTATGGTATTACAGGGAAAAGGGAAATATGTTTTAAAATTTTGAATGATTTGATTAAATTGAGTCTGTGGGAGTCTATGGGAGATGACCTTCTGCAATTCAGAGCTTTCTGGATAACATTTTGCACTTAACTTTTTGCTTTATATCCACTTTGTGCCTATACGTGTTGCCAGGTGGACAGTGCAGAATCTTCTATTTTAGACAAAACTTAAGCCGTATCTTTAAGCAATAGCTTGGCTTCATGCATGATCTTCTTGTCATCATGCTAAATAGAAACAGATTATTTATGCAATAAGGCACACAGAGGAATGATTCACATTATCAAGCCGGAAGGCAAGTGACAAATCAGGCTAGGCTGTTTTGTTAATAAAGCAGAAACATCATTTGTATGAGAAATAGACAGGAGGGCAAATTTGCTTTGAAAGCAAATTAAGGGAAGCAGATACTGAAATTCCCAGTTGTCTGGTTAAAACATGCTTAGGTAGGTAAACTGCCTAACAAAATGTAATGCTTTTCAGCCACATTTACTACTCCTATTTCTACAGGGTATCCCAAAATAGCATTTGTTGAGGTTTCATATTGATATATTGTTCACTTCCATTCTTATCAAGCAGGGATTTTTTTGAACATGAGTCATTTTCTAATATTAAAATGTCTTTTTTTAGTTTTAAATTAATATATTTAGAGTTGAATGTAAAGTTATATTCCTGTTGGAGGGCTTTTTTTGTCATAACTGTCCATCAGAGGTTGATCAAGTGATAGCATTTGCTTATAGACTTTAAAGAGATGTGAATAAATATATGGTCAAATAGATGTATGGTCTATGGTAAATATATATATTTTTTTTTACATAGAGCCAATATTTTTCCCTCCCAAGACCCATTGTATCCTCAGCTCTTTTGTTCATTGATTCAAGATGTTGTTCCTCATTTGTCATTTTCTTAAAGGACCAGTAACATAAAAAAAATCTGTTTCTACTTAACAGTAGACACTTTTAACTTTAAATTCACACCTCTTCAAAAACGGCGATAGCCAGGAAGGAGAAATCAAGTACCGCATGATGGATAGAAACCCTGTCGCCGTTTCTAAAGAGGAGCGCTAGTGGAGAATCGGTAAGTTATTTCTTTTTTCGTTAAGTAGAAGTGAATATTTTTAAAAATATTTTTTATGGTACTGGTTCTTTAAGTACCACATCAACAAAATTGTCAGATTTAGGTAAATAGGAGTTCTACTAGCCAGGCTCCAACTTCTTTCTCCTAGATCATACACCCTTGCTACTAGACAAGGTTTAGTGCCCTAAAAATATAGGAACTTACCTGTAGAAATGTTATACAACATTTAAACAGTATTTTCATTCTAAGCAAATGTAAGACCCTGGAAAAGAGAATGGAGTCTCTCATCCTATATACTGCTACCTCACTCTGTCACATATAATTTCTTGATATTTTATGACGTTCTCTTCACTACACTTCTCGCTCCATAGACTCAGCTTCCTTATGGAATTCAGCAGAAGAAATATTAGATAGCAAAGATCACTCAGAACAGTGTTGCATGAAAATTAGATTAAGCATTTCTGAATAGTTAGTGTTTGCAAGGAAATATATAGTAAGAGATAATGTACTTTCCTGAAGTATTAATAACCAGTTTTTTTTATATTTCTACTTCAAAACACTTAAAAATATAGTTGACATTATGTAGCATTGCTTTAATTATACAAAGTAAGAAATATGCTGTTTCCTTTTTAATCTAAACAGAATTTTGTAGAGCCATATTTAAACATTTTCATGCTGTTTAAGAATGGCTTTGGTTTATTCCAGGCTTGTGAACCTCAATTTTCAAATAATGACACTGATTGCCAATGAAACTGAGATCCTGGCTTTTAGGTGGGCCTCAAATTCAGCTACTCCAATGCTTCTTTTGTTTTTGATCATTGCCATCCTAAAAGATGAACATTGACAAAAGCTTCAGTTTTAATGTAATGCACAGTCCCTGTTGTTGAAAAGCAGCACTTCAGATGTGCTTTGTGAAGAATGGCTTCTTTTGTTCTACCATCCTATACAGACCAGTACTCAGAGCTCTTGGTGATTCCAAGGTATTTTACTGTATCATAAGAGAAGGTTCAAACTTTTAATTTTCGTTTTTTTAATTTATTTGAAAAACAAAATGATCCTCCCAGAAGGTTTCCCAATCCAGAAATAATGAAGCACATTTAGCTAATCTCTCACATTGAGCTATTCTACTAAAATTTGAAAAGGACTGACACATTGGAGACAAAAATTGCCCAGTTCATTGATTATCTCCACCTTTAAGGCTTGGAAGATAATTTGTAACGAATTATTTGGCAAATGTAGATAAAGTCTCATATAAGAAAAGCAAAACCCTGCTTTAAGATGTGGAACCAGAAATGTCTTCATGATTGTTGATGGCCAACTTGGTAAACTGAGAAAAACAAGTCAAAGGGGGGTTCTTACCACCATAGGGCAATTGACCATTATAAGACCAACGCAAAATGTAATAAGGCATTGTTATATAGCCAGATACCCTCCAAAAACACATCTCTACAAGTCAACTCACTACAGCAGATGTGAAAAGACAAAAGCACTTTTAGGCAAGTATAGGAATGTTTGACAACTAAACTGACTGAAACTGCAATAATACAGAATCTGAAACGTTCTGTGGCACATTCAGGAAAATTACAGTCTACCCGAATTTCTGGATGTAGCTATAAGATCCAGTATTACATTTGTGCAATATAAAGGGGTAAATTTATCAAAGAGTGAAGTTCCGCCACTAGAGTGAAATTCCGCAACTCTCAATTCATTTCTATGGGATTTTGAAAGGCGTATTTATCAATGGGTGAAAGTGAAAGTTCACCCTTTGATAAATACGCCTATAAAAATCCCATAGAAATGAATGGAGAGTGGCGGAATTTCACTCTAGTGGCAGAACTTCACTGTTAACTTCACTCTTTGATAAATATACCCCCTAGTGTTAACAGTGATTAAAACAATATTGGAAATCTGGACTAGTAAACAATTGGATCAAATGAGGAAAAGGAAACTCAAATGATACACTAGGTAACTCCATTGGGTTTTGGCAATTTATTTTTACTTGTTGTTTTTGACAACTTGGACTAGTTTAACTACCATTGTTAGTATAATTTCTATTTGTTCTCTTTCTTTTCTCTTGTACAAGTTTTGCATTGTTGCTAAGAATTCAGATGGCACTGTAAGGTGTCTTGTAGAACAACAGGGGGTTCTGAGATGCACAGAAAACAGAAATACAAATGAGGCAGAATGAGGCAGAAAGTACATTTTTATTTATAAGATTTCAAACTCCTATGCTCTAAGATTTAAGTAAAAAAAAATCATCAAAAACATGTTTTTAGGGCATTTAAAATTAAAATATTACAGAGAAAATGCCAGTGTATTAAGTATTATTTAAGAATCTGAATACTTTCACAAGGAACCATATATAAGAAAAATTCAGGGGTCAATGACTTGACAGCGACAGTGGCAGAAGGCAGTGTGCAAAATCTGCATTTTTTGCACTTGGCGCAGTGCAGCATTCCCCAGGGCACAAGTGCATATTATATGTGCATAAGGAGTGCACCCTTGTACCCCTTAGTGCTCTAGCTCTTGAACCCCAAAAGAAAATTACCCCTTTTGTATTTGAAGAATCCAATCACCAATAGACATACCTGAATTCAAATATTTCATTTTTAGTGGTAACAAACTTTCGAAGGACCAGTAATATCAGAGAGTATTTTTTTTTACATTTTAGTAACACCTATAAATAAACAATTTCGTTGCAACAAATATCCTATTTTATATGAGAAAGATCTATGGTACTTTATACCCATGGTATTTTACAGAGCGTATTATCTGCTGTGTAATGAGCCTTTTTGTTCTGTTCATGGGTTGCAATTGCATCAGGTGCAAAATCTCTGCATTATGGGAAAAAACATAGTGGTTGAAAATTGCTCACTGTGTGGACGTAAATGAGCCCTCTAAATTTTAGTTAATTGGGCTAAAGTGCCTCTAATGAGTTGTGAATTATTTTAAAATCACTCATTCTGGCATCAGTTAAACACCCAATGCATTGTGTGGCTTAAAAGTGTTTTATTTATAGATATCATGCTGCAAATAAATTCATCTGGATTCAATGCTTGCAAACAAATTGTTTGGAAAACTTTGCAAAAGTTTGCTAAAATTTTGGCATGTGCCAATGATTTGACTTTGACTTTCCATTGCATTTAAAAGGTGTGCAAAAAATAAAAACTCTGCTCTTGTGCATTCTTTAAAGACTTGCATTTCTCCCACTGCAGAATATCTTTTTTAGCTCCTTACTTGCCAGCTCATAACCAATTTAGCTACAAGTTACTGTATATGTTTACAGTGAGAGTTCATTTAAACATGAATCTAGGTTGTATTCAGTCTGAACAAATTCAAATGACACACTTAGCAAGGCTGTGTGTTTGCGACATGAATTGTTGAATACATTATACAGTATATGCATTCCAATTTATTTTAAAATTTAGCACTATAAATTATATAGAGTTTGCTTAGGCACAATAGCATGAATTAATAAAATCAGACTATTTTTCTTATTATTAATAAAACAAATATTATAAAGTGTCAACATATTTTGCAGCGCTGTACAATAAATGGGTGTATACATTGAACTTACACGTTTACATACAAAAAAAAAAAAAACAGCAACCAATACAACAGGTAAAAAGGACCTGCCCAAATGAGCTTACAGTCTTTAGTTCCAAAAATTATGTAAAACATATAATGGAAGACAAATAATGTAATGTTTGGTGGGGGGTGGTAAAGCTAGAGTCTTGGCATTCTCTTCTAAACATGGAAATGAATGGAATATGTTTAATTTCACAGATGGGTTACCCATGTATTGGGGCCATTGTATTACTGGATTTGTCAAGTCTGCGTTAGAAAATATCACCTGTAAAATTAAAATAAAAAACAAAATATATATATATATATATATATATATATATATAAATAACAAACAAGGGAAAGTTGTGCTCACCACTATTTTTTAAAAACCATTAGGCGGGGGTGCAATGAGGGTGTGACCACAAAATACATATAGTCAACTACAAGAGGTCTTCTGCATATATATATATATATATATATATATATATATATATATATATATATATATATATATATCAGTTCCAAAGGTATATATATATAATTACATATATTACAATATTACATCACATTTTTTTCCAGAGAGTGAAATGTGGTCTGCATTGGTATCAGAGAGCACTGGATTCCAGCAGTTGAACAACTCTAGCAAAAGGGTGGCATGATCTGCGCACCAATACAAATCTATTATGTGTGATAAATACAATCTAAGCTGTAATCTAGGAATGGATCAGTTAAGGCACGTAGATTAATGCCGAGAACCAAACAATTGTTTGGTAAAAACAATTTGGTTTGGTTTGGTTCTTTGCATATTTTTCTGTGAAGCAAACAGGGCAGTTTCACTTAACACTGCTCTTGTCTTTTCACTTGTTCTGCTCAGGATATTATTGCTGAGCACTCATGGGACATGACAAGGTACTGCGATAATACATTGTAGTGTGGTAGTGTGTGTAAGTGTGATAAAACATCTCAAGTGTAGCACTAGATCTTAATTCTTCCCTAGGGCATAAAATATTCATCTGATTTGACTGATGCAACTAATCTTATTAACTTCTAGTCAGGGCTGCCATCAGGGGAGTAGAAGGGGTACTGTCATTTTGGGCCCGGTAAAATCCATGTTTTAAGTGTGTGGGCGCGCATGCACTGTGCACATGCAGTATCGGCATGCTGGGGGACAATGATATCCAATAAGCAGCAGTGAGGGGCGAGGGCTTGGACAAAGGTCGATGAAGGAAGAGGTAAACGCCAAATGCCCCCCCTTCTTTGCACCCTAGGCACATGCCTCTTCTGCCTACACCTAGTTCTGTAGAGCTGCTGGATAAAAAGCAAAATAGCTCAAAAACTACAAATAATTAAAATGAAAACCCAATGCAAATTGTCACAGAATATCACTCTCTACATCATACTAAAAGTGGATTTGAAGGTGAACAACCCCTTTAAAAGTTAGTTTAGATTTAGGTGATGACAGCTTTGTTCTTGGTGGCTATTTTAGAAGTAATTTCCTTTATTTGTGCTTTTCACAAAACATGAAAAAAGGGTGCTTCTAGTGAGGTATTGTAATGCAAAGCATTGCTATGCTACTAACACTAAAGGATTGTTGTTCAGACTGTGTTTTCGAGTGTTTCAGGATTGTTACACCAATTAAGAATGAGCAGGAAGTCTTGTAGTTAACAACTGCATTAAAGTGACACTGAAAGTAAGGGGCCCATTTATGATTGGCCAAGATTTTATGCTCAGGAAATCACATAGGAAACCCTGCATGAGTTTACTAAACACGCAGGGTTTTGTCAGGAGGTTCCTGTGCAGAGCGCTCCACTTCACAGACAAAACGGCAGCGCCCAGGGCCGTGCACTGACTTTATTGTGCCGTGTGTGACATCATTGTGCCGAAAACAAAGCAAGAATCCAAAATAAAAGGAACTCCAAGACACAGATTCAATGCCCAAAAATAAGTTGCACTTGTTAGCGTTCCTGGGTGCTTCTTAATTTTTTGCTAATTGTTTCCTGGACTTCTGACCCTCTGCTTTGTTCCTGACTAATTTCCGCCTCCCTTTGAACCTTTGCCTGAAAAATGTCTACGATCTTGACCCCT
The DNA here is from genome assembly GCF_017654675.1 of Xenopus laevis. Taxonomy (NCBI): domain Eukaryota; kingdom Metazoa; phylum Chordata; class Amphibia; order Anura; family Pipidae; genus Xenopus; species Xenopus laevis. The sequence continues at coordinate 46,763,845 of NC_054374.1, read as the reverse complement.
TGGCTACCACATTCTGGACTTTATACCTAGTGCTTCCTCCTTGGTCTGGACTTCTCCGCTCATTGAGCCGTGGGGCCCTGACAGTTTTGTGCCGAAAAAATCTTGGCAATATTCGTAAGTTTTGCTGAACTGACTTTTGTAATAAAGAAAAAAATTGGTGGCTTTTAGGATGATTTTTCACGGATAGGTTTGCTTTTGAAAGTCATTGTTACTTGAAGTTCCTGAATCCAACTGTTTAGCCTACCTGACTGTCCCTTCTCAACCTGTGACTTCTAATGGCTTCTAGTGGCTTCCAATGACTAACCGACTACTGCTAAACAAATCTTGCACTCCATCATGGAGAAACATGGGGATCAGATAGGTAATGTAAAAGCCCTGGGAAAATGTATAAATAGCATGCAAGTACAATGTTATAATAGATGTTATGATAGATATAAAAAAAACAGGTTTCATTTCTGGTATCAGTATCTCTTTAAGATTGACATGAAATGGTTACTCTGGCTGTCTATGAATACTGGCTTTGTGATGCTGAGAAATTACCATCTCTGTGCAACTCAAGACATCTTGTCATTGAGCCTATTCACAATTCTGTGTGGCCTGCTGCATGCATTGTGATCCATGATAATGAATAAGGGGTGTACTATCTCTAAATATATGAAACAATATTGCCTACTAACTTAATGTATCTGCAAATTATACCACTACTGATTAATACTTACATTCAAGTGAAATTCTATTAGATCTCTGAAAAAAAATTCCCAAATTAACTTTTGTTTAACTTATTCACTTCCATCAGCTTAGCACACAGCTAGGATCACCTTGTGTAACCGAATGAATGAATGAGTTCTTTCCTTCCAGGATACTACTTCTCTAATCATTGTACTTCAAAGTTCCTAATGATCCTATGAATCGATGGCATTCGCCATATGGCACGTTGACACTGAGAAATGGAAACTGCCAGACTTTACATTCAACAGCAGCTGTTTGCCTTCTTTCTGTAATCACAGGCGCATGCAGAGAGCAGGAATTAACATTCTTCCCCTTTGATTGATGGTGGCACATGGGACACAGAACGATATTTACATTAAACTTTTGCTGGTGTTACATTTTCCTTAGTTATTAACTAGTAGCACTGTTCTTTACTAATTACATTTTGTCTTGCTTTTTTTCATTCTTCCTTGCCTGAGTAAAGATAATGTCTACATGAAAACCTTCATATTACTAAAAGCTTACAGTAAATGCAGGATGTCTGGTGTAAAAATGGTGACTTCTACATCCTGCTTACAAACAGGGTGAACAATTACGTTTTTCAAAACAGAATATTACAGTCTAAATGTGATATTGTTAGGAACAGAACATCCCTGAATACATTCCTTTTTTGCATGATGTGCGATGGTAATGGCAGTCTTGTATTGACTGATGCCTTAAATAATAAATAATTTCTTAAGGTGGCCATACATGGGGCAGTTGTGTACACAAAGGCATATTTTTTATGCAGCAAGACAATATATAACAAAAAACCTAGTCCCTTTGTAAAATGTATAATGAAGCAATAGAATTCTTAATGAATCAGATAAATTTGAGCATACGACTGGCCAGATATGGGATGACTTTGACATAGTTGGCCAGCTTAAATATATTGCAATATATGGACAAAAAATCCCTGTTTTGTTTAAAGGGTAAGGCATTTTTTAGTAGCAGAATGCACAAAATGTTGCTGTCTTAAATATATTGATAATAGGTTGAGTGCAGAGGACTCTTGTATTTGATTGCAAGACAATATATCACACATTGCCAGGTTTCACCACATAAAAAACGTATAGTGACTTCCTCCAGAAGCATTGTAAATTACTGGCAGCACATCTATCATAATTAAATGCCGAAAAATTCGCGAATTTCGCGAAACGGTGAGAAACATGTTGCTCTCAAGCCACTGGTTGGGGATCACTACAGTACTTTATGCAAAGAGCGCAAGTGACTGGAACAGCAGGAAGTCTGGGGCTCATGGGCAGTTAGCTATAGCAACCAATCATTGATAAGCTTTTTGCAGCCAGCTGCAAGTAGGACAATGAATTCAGCAATCTGATTGGTTTCCATGGGTTACTGTCCATGGGCAAATTTGCCCAATGTTGATAAATGACCCCCACTGAAGAAGAACTGTAACTCCACCATCTGTACTGACCAACATGCTGCCTTGGCAGATGACATTTTTAAACATGCCAAATTCCTGAACTGACCAAAGTACATGGATATAAACCAGGATCACAGGCCTCCAAACACATATCAATAATCATTTAGTATCATATTATTGTTATATTTAAAGAGCAGTTTTAAACTGTGACAAAGGAAATAAGTGTACCCTGAGTATACCCATGCAAGCACAGGGGAGAACATGCTGACTGCTTGCTGATAGCATCCTGGTCTGAATGAAACCATGAACCCCAGTGCTGCAAGGCAGAAATGCTAACCAATGAGCCACTGTAATGTCCTCAATATAAGTTTGTCCAGATACCCACAGGCTTTAGAAGGATGGCTGCAGCAATGCTGCAATTGTATGATATCATAGCCATATACTGTACACAATGTACATACAGACATGAGATCCGTTATCCAGAAACCCATTATATAGAAAGCTCTGTATTATGGAATGGCTCCATTTTATCCAAATAATCCAAATTCTTAAAATTAACTTTTTTTTTGTAATAATTAAATAGTACCTTGTACTTGATCCCAACTAAGTGGGTTTATTTAATACTGTCATGATTTTTTAGTAGACTCTAAGGTATGAAGATCCATATTACATAAAGATCCAGAAAAACCCAGGTCCTGAGCATTCTGGATAACAAGTCCAATACCTGTATATGTAATATGTCACTCAACTTCCAGCTTACCTTTTCATCTTTAGTACCATGCCTTTTTTCCTTTTCATATATATTTCTCCTTTACTTGATTATCATAGGGCTCTTTTACTAAAGGTTACAATTTGTAGAGTACAAACAACAGGTGCAAAGCACCATGAGTTCTGCCTGCAATGTGCGTACCTGTCGCCACCCTATATTCCACTTGACAGCAGAAGAAAGGATGTTTGTGGATGCAAGGGGCAGCAGGATCCCAGTACTTACTGCCTTCATTAGCATACATACACATTTGCCCTGCTATAATAAAAGTGCTATATTTTTTGTAAAGTTTTCTAATGTTTAGTCCTATAAACTTGGATCTCCTTTCTTTATTCTATAGCCTTTCCTTTTCAGATAGCGCTCATTTCCCTTCAGCCTTTGTTTTTCAGTACATTTTCTTTCTTTTGATTTCTGTTTATGCTCCGTCTACTTTCTTTGTCTTTGTCTTCCCATTCCATGTCCTTGTTACAATTTCACTTGTCATTATTATTCCCCTTAGCCCTATCCTTTCTACTTCTTTCTTGTTAATACTGCCCCTCTTTTTCCAATTTTACTGTCATCAGCTTCCAAACTTTTAAAAAATGTTTCTTCTCACTTCCTTATCTTCTTTTCTGCTTACACATACCTTCCCTAGTCTTTTCTTTTTCTGTTGAATGCTCTCTTCTGGATTCTCTTTTGTTATTCTCTTTTGTTATTCTCTTTTGAACCCTGTTTCGTTTTGGTATCGTTTTAATGCAGCATGCTTAACTGTACTTCCTCTAAAAATTTTTCACTGCTGATTTCCACTAGCTAGATTAGTGCTTCCCAGACAAGCAGAAGTGGATGGAGTCTGCAGGATCAGCAAGGTAGAAGCAGCATTGTGGCAGATTGGCAGACGTAGGCATTACAGCCATACTGGAGTCATTTAGGCAGCAGGTGCAGAGACACGGCTCTGCATGGCTCCGGGGCCAATTGAGTGACATGGTTAGTCCTCAGCACAGGGGAAGCAGAGACAGACCGCCAGCCCGAGTCCGGGGCTGAGAAAAAGCCAGTACATCCACTCCTGCCAAGCAGCCGGGACGGGAGAGCAGGCCGCACAGGAACGAGGCCTTCTTCATCTGCCAAGTCAAGGGCAGTTCAGCACGGCGGGCAGTGGTAATCAAGCTTCCCCCCTCTGCACCCTGGACACAGCAGGGAGCTCTGTGGGGGGGGCACAAGGACCCAGGGTTCAGGCAATTTGGGGCACCAGGGACACTCACCCCCCTCTCATCCAGAAGTGCCGGCAACACCCCTCCCCCCCCCGCAGGCGAACTAGAGAAATTGCTTCTCCCCTTCCCGGCTCTGGTGGAGGGGCTTTCCAAAGCCACATGGCAGTGGCATCGGGCCACTGGACAGCAACAGGCAATAACAAAGCTTCTGATAGGGACTCTACTCTACTCAACAGTAGCCTCCACCTGTTGAGGAGATGGGTCAACCCAGCACGGGGTAAGGGCATCAGAGCCCCTTTTGCAGCAAGTCACTGTGGTGGCCACAGGGGGGGCAGAGGTGGTCCTCAAAAAGGGCACCAGCGGGCTAACCCGTCCGGCAATGGGGAAACAACTGCAGTTTTTGGCACAAATGCTCCAATTGTGGTGGGGGCAACCCTTCTCCAAATGCTTCAAAAGAGGCAAACCAGGCAGCAAACCCACAGAGGTGATCGTAAAAAGGGAAGCACACCAGTGATGTTAGGGGGGATGGAACAGTGGCTAAGTAGTAACAGTTGTAAGCGGGATGCTGCCTTGTTGATGGAAGGTTTCACACAGGGTTTTTGGATCCCTTTTCAAGAGTCACTGGGGTTGGATTGTGGGAGGAACCTGCGGTCGGTGAACAATCATACAGATATGGTTAGGGAAAAGCTTAACCAAGAGGTGTCGGGCCCCTTTGATGTATTGCCCATCCATAAACTATGAATATTTCCACTGGGGGTGGTCCCAAAAAAGGAACCTGGTAAATTCCATCTCATTCACCACTTATCCTACCCAAAAGAGGAGTCAGTCAACTACAGAATTTGCAGGGACATGACGTCAGTGCAATACACATCTTTTGACGAGGGGAGCGCCTTTGGCCAAGGCAGACTTGGAGTCTGCATTTCAGCTACTGCCAGTGCAACCAGACTGTCAGCATTTACTGGGTTGCAGGTTTGAAGGCCAATTTTAATTGACCTCTGCCCATCGGATGCTCCATCTCCTGCTCATACTTCAAGGCTTTTGCACAGTTGGATGGTGCTGTATGAAGCAAGCTCTGATGGGACCATTCATTACTTGGATGAATTTCTCTGTGTGGGTCCAGCGGGGGCAGGCCAGTGCCTTCATCTGCTCAGTACTCTTCAGTGGGTGGCCCAATGGGGGTCCCTCTAGCTCAGGACAAAATGGAGGGCCCTACTACCTGCCTAAAATTATTGGGTATCACAATTGATACTGTGAGGCTTGAGTACAGGGTGGGGTACTTGAAGGAGGCGATGAGAGGGGTGGCCAGTTGGGAGAGTCGGTGCCTCTACGTGGGGGAGTGGCAAATCACCTCATTGGAGTAACTGGAGGGATGCGGGAGGTAAAGGTTTGGGGTTAATTCCTTGAATCCTTTAATGGAAACCAATTTATTATTAGGATGAGGTTTTGGAAGACTCATTGCAACTATTCACGGATGCAGTGGGTAGCACAGGTTTCGGTGTGTACTGGGCCGGGAAGTGGTGTGTTCGGAAGTGTGGCCTCGGTGGAGAACAGGTTGGTGAAAAATGTGTTATTCCTGAAATTGTTCCAGATACTGGTGGCAGTGGAGTTGTGGGGCGAGGAATTCTCTGACTGGAGTGCTATTTAACTAGGACAACATGGCAGTGGTATCGGCTATCAATAGTTTGTCGGCCTCTTTGTTGCCGGTCCTTGCGCTGCTGCACTTGCTGGTGCTGCTCTGCTTAGAGTTTAACATTTGCTTTAAAGTGGCACATGTAGAAGAATGCAGGAATCCTATCCACATGGACATTGGCAATTCACTAACAGGCTTAAAGGAAAATTTGCGACAAATAGTATAAAATGAAGCGCATCTGCAGCTGAGGGTCTGCGAGCTTTCAGTGGGGTTGTGCGGTTGGATAGGCTGTGATTGTGTATTTTCTCTGCCCCCCCCTTCTTTGTTCCTCTTTTGTTTGTCTCATTTCAGGTTCAGCCAGAGTGGTCATTTGGATTGTTGCCGATTCTTACATTTCCAAGGCTCACCAGAGGCTACAAGATAACCCACCGGACCACTTCTAGGTTTTCTCCCAGCTCAAGTATTTATACAATGGCTTGCGGTTGGGGGCATGCACTGGGAACAGGTGCTGATTGACTTTGCAGCCCGAGTTAGGCTTGATACTTCACCAGACATATTAGTGGTGCATTGTGGGGGAAATTACCTGTGCCGAGTGTCCCAAAGGGAGCTGATACAGGTCATAGTTACATACATACTGTAGTTACATAGGTCAACAGATCATGCAACTGGCCCCCAAAGTAAAGATTTTTTTTCATAAATGGTGGGTAGAGTTCAGTGGAGGTTTGCCAATAGGTGGGAAGCTATTGAGCAGAGCTGCAAGGTGATTAATAAACAGTCGGCTATATATCGGGGTTTCAGGGTGGTGTTGAAAGTGCTTTAAGTGAATGTGTTGGGGGAGTCCAGCCAGCTTAAGGGGTCAAGCGACTCGGGCCTTGGCTGTGGAATGCTTGCCAAAGTGGGGTAATGGGGCTGTAGTCCCCTATCTGTAGAGTGTATTTGTGCCTCTCCGGTCACAGTGGAGTAACTGGTTAGGCAAGCATGTTCGTGGGATTACTGTTATGTTACATGTGGTTATATTAATATGTTTAATAAAGCTGCGGCCTTCAAACTCCATCCTGGGCTCCAAGTGGCTTTATTGGGGTCAGTATGATACTGTATGTAGAGGGGCTAAGTGTAAAAAAGGTAAAAGGGTGGCCTAAACGCTGCCTGGGTCAAAATACTAGCTAGATATATAATCGTTACAGTTTGCCATACAATTAAAAGCTTGCCATAAAATAAAGGGTCATTATCCTCTCAATAATTTAAACACGTGGAAAAACTTGAATATACAGTAGAGTTTTAGGAGCCTGTGGGGGGTCATGTCACCCTATTAGATTTCCTATAGGGCACTTTCAGTGGCAGTTGCACTTTCTAGTTTTTGCATGGGTTACTTCAGTTTCTTTTCACACACCAATAACATACGGAACAAGCATACATAAATTATAGTTTGTATGTTTTTGTGTACAAAGTGAGATTGCAAGCTCCACTGACACAGGGAATGAGTGAACATTATCTTAAAAAGCTTTGGCTAATATTTTGATGAAAAAAAAATATAATGATATAATATATAATATAGTGAGGGTAATAATAAGAGGAATTAGAGGTAGGGTAGTATGATGGAAAGACAATAATCTAATATAAGGGATTTTCTGTGACTTTTAAAATGTAAATCTACCAAATGAAATTCTCCTCTCAAAAAATAAAGCCACCAGCTGTTAGTTAGGGGCATTAGAACAAAACTTTTAAAAATCAGCGATGCTTTTTTCCATCGTCCCTGCGGTCAGCTTTAGAAATCTGTCACTTTGCTTATAAACAGTACACAAACCAGCATGCACTTCTTTTGTAAAAAAGAACCAAAGCCATTGCATGTATTGTATCCTCATTAAAACTGAAAATATTGTATAATATTAACTATTTTGTCCCCAATCTTGAAAATATGTCAGCATGTACTGAAGTGACTTTAGTTGCTAGCAATTAAACAAATTGAAGGGAGCTATTATAGCTGGTGGCTCTGACTATGCCACAAAAGGGAGTAATTGTGATTATGTACTCAACCAGCTCAATCATCCTTACATAAAAGTATATGTCAGCTTGTTAAGTAGAGGGGACAAAGCTAATGCATTTTAAACAAGCAGAGTATTTAATCTTTTTCCACTGGATAGACAAGAATGATATTTTCAGGCAATACATTAAAAGATTGATAGATTTATAAAACCGGGGAATGTAATAAATAAAGCACTATACTAGCATGTGCTGTACATAGCAATGATGTATGGCTTCTTAGACAATAAAGATAAGCACTTGCCCACTGATGCAGTTTTCCACTAAAACCTGATTTAGCAGCTTTTCAATATACAACACAGAGCCAGTTATTATACAGAGTTCACTACACTTACACAGTATAAGCAGTAAATGTATAGGTTATTGCCATTTACACTTGCCTTTACCATTTACCATGCCTTTAGCTTCAAAGTATGCTGCTTTTGAATTTTCATATTCAGTTTAAATGGATAAGCATATTAATAAACCCTGAATTGAACTTTATCAAAGTGAACTTTGAATTATTTCACATTCATGTATCTTTCAAACTATATCCCCACAAAACTACTATTAAGCTTCCTAGGAAAACTGTGAGTGAGGATGTTTTCCTGAGAAACTGTCCTTTTCAGTCATGATAGATTAACGGTGTTCCCCATGCAGATACAGTTGTGTTCAGAATAATGGCAGTCCGACATCACTAACCTGATCAGTCACTGTTATTGGTAGAAATTTTATTTCTACATGGAAAATAATTTACTAGTAGGTGTTGTGGAGTAATAGAAAACCAACAAACCCAACAGTCATGACATGCATGCTGCTGATTCTGTGTAATTGAATCATTAATTGAGACTTGTTCAAAATAATAGTGTGGATTTAAATTAGTGAGTCCAGGCAATGTAGTGTGGATTAGCACACCCACCTTGTCGATAAGTGAAGATGTGCCTGGTACACGTGGGTGGAGGCTCGGCAACCCCCCAAAACAGTAATGTAGAAAGAACCTCACGGCACACAGGTCTGCATGAAGTTTTCAGTGATTTATTGAAACAATCACTGAAAACTTCATGCAGACCTGTGTGCCGTGAGGTTCTTTCTACATTACTTTAAATTAGTGAGGTCATTCATTCTGTGAAAAAACAGGTGTCAATTACGACCCTTATTTAAGGAAGGAAGGTAGCAAATGTTGTGTAAAATGGGTCATTCCAGACATTTGTTTGGAAAGGGGAAAACACATAAAGAAGTGCAGACAATGATTGGCTGCTCATCTAAAATGACACAAAACTGGAATAGCCAAAATGGCAAAGGCTCAACCAATGATCAGCTCCAGGAAGATCAAAGACGCTCTAAAGCTACCTATGAGTACTGTTACAATTAGAAGATGCCTATGTGAACCCAAGCTATCGGCAAGAAGCCCAGCAAAGTCCCGCCATTTCTGAAAAAAGACGTGCTGAAGAGGTTGCAATTTGCCAAAGAACACATTGACTGGCCTAAAGAGAAATGGTGCAACATTTTGTGGACTGATGAAAGCAAGATTGTTCTTTTTGGGTCTAGGGGCTGCAGTCAGACGACCAACAAACACTGAATTCAAGCCACAGTACATTGCAAAGCCAGTGAAGCATGATATGGGGATGTTTTTCATGGTGTTGGGTTTATTTTTCATATACCAAGGATCATGGATCAGTTTCGATACATCAACATATTTGAAGAGGTCATGCTGCCGAAGAGGAAATGCCCTTGAAATGGGTGTTTCAACAAGACAACAACCCCAAATATCAAAACTTACTATTATCTTTGTAAATATTTATTAAATGTTATGTTATTTATGCTATATGTTATTTATGTTAGTTTGAGTGTTGCTTTGTTTCCATTATTTTACATATTTGTTATTTCTGTAGATATTTATCAGTAGCTTTTGTAAATAAATGAATATTTTGATTGAACTATCCCTTTCACTAAATAACCCTTATAACCACAAATAATTATTTCCATGTGTATATGAGAATGCATATACATATTTACATAAAGATATCCTTGGTCGACAAATCAAAGGAGGGCAGCTCTCATTCTGTACCTATAGGGGTGAGAATTTGAATACAAATATGCAGAGTATCCCAGAGGAAGTGTTGGGGATGAATACAACTGTTGAGCTTTTGACTACTTCAGTGTTGGAGTGGGGTGTGGGCTGCCATTACAGCCCCCGTCACTCTAGTCGCTAGCACCCCACTCATCAAACCTGCTGTCCTCCCTCCACCAGGCGCTACATACCTTTTACTTCATGTTGTAAAATCAGTTCTGAGACTGTGTTAAGCAATAGAAGGCTGTCCATAACTGATGTATCAAAGAGTAACCCAGACCTTTGGAGTCAAGATCACAACAAGGGCACCCACATCTATCGAATAATTTATAACACCACAGTATTTTTTTAATATACAGGTGAAAAAATATTGCTATGGGTCCAGTATTTTATTCATTTATTAGGTTCTGGTACAGGTATTGCACCTGTTATATAGTTTTCCTGGGAAATGACCTTTCCATAATTTGGATATTCTCCACTCTACTAAAAACTAAACTAAAACATTAATTAAATCCAATTGAATTGTTTTGCCTCCAATAAGGATTATTTATATCTTAGTTGGGTCAGCTACAAGGTACAGTACTGTTTTATTATTACACAGGATCGAAATTGATTTGAAATAAGTGAATTATTTGATTAAAAAAACTTGATTTGAGTTTGGTCGAATTCAAATCGAATTCAATTTGAGTTTTCAAGTCGGTAAAATCAGAGTTTTACATATTCAATTTTTTTAATAATTAATCAAATATTTGAATTTTGTGTAAAATTAAATTCATGTGAGTTAAAAAAAACTCACATGAATTTGAAATCTGACCCTTGATAAATGTGCCTTTTAGTCTTTAATATTTTTTGCAAAGTTGTTCAGAAAGTTTTTTAACAACCTAAATAATAAAACTGTGAGCGAGTGAGCCCTGACATAAAATCAATGAACACAGAGATAATCAAACAACATATCTTTTATTTAAAAATATCAAAATAAATTAGCAAAAAATAAAAAAACACAAATAGCAAATCCACACTTTTAAAAAAAGGCCATAAGTTGGTCAAACAGCATTGCAATAAAATAAAAAAATTGGCCCCAGTGAGTAAAAAAAAATGCAAAAACACACAAATAAAAATCGCTATGAAAATATATTAAAACATTTCATACCAAAACATGGAATTTTTCAGAAGTTTTTTTTTTTTTTTTAGAATTTTCAGACGCAATATCTTTAACAATACTGGGACTTTTTATTAAGATTATTTTAAGTGAATAATAAATATAGTGTTGCGCTTCTTTAAATTAATTAAGGGTTCGACAATTTGATTTAATAATTTAATTAAATAACTGCCTTTGAAGGCGATTTAGTCATTCTGGGTTAATAAATGCATATTTGTCTATGATGGTTCGGAATTTTCAGTGCCAGAAGTATAACCTATTCAGAAGGATATAATATGTGCTTGGGGGGCCAGAAGGCATTATATGGAATAACACTACGCAGTTGAGTCTTTGTTATTACATTTCTGAAGCATTGAAAGCTTACATATAGGTCCAAAAATAAAACAAACAAATAGTGCAGAGTGCTTAATTCTGAATATGTTGCTCAGGATAAGTTATTGACACTTCCCCAGATGTGATGCTGTTAACAATCGATGATAAGGAATTGATGTCACGTTGCTCGGAAGAGTCGTCACTCAAGAGATGATCTATGTATTAAAAGAAGTTCATGTTATATTCAAAACATTACAAAGGGCACCATTTTGTATCTGCACTCGTTGAGGGGCACATTTACTTAGCTCGAGTGAAGGAAAAGAATAAAAAATACTTTGTTTTTTTTGCTACTTCAACCATCGAATTGGCTACTTCGACCTTCTAATCGAAAGATTTGAACTAAAAATAGTTCGACTATTCGACCATTCGATAGTCGAAGTACTGTCTCTTTAAAAAAATTCTTCGACTTCGATATTTGAAGTCGAAGGATTTAACTTCGATAGTGGAATATCAAGGGTTAATTAACCCTCAATATTAGACCAATAGTAAATGTGCCCCCAAATGTTTATTCACTTAAGTTAGAGCCAGGACTTCTACTCATGCTCCAGGTGGAGGGACCTATTGTAGCTTTCAGCTAATCTGTTGTGGTACACTGGGTCACCCCATAGCTTGTCTGGAGTTTTCCTTAAATTATGAAAGTAACAATATTGCTGTAAGGTACATATCACTAAGAAAGAAATCTTGCGGAAGTTTTTAGTTGGCCTATTTTGATAATAAGGTTTTGTAGTCCCAAAGCTCTGTCCCTATAAACAACATTAGAACTGAGTAGCAGGAAAAGCAGCAAAGAAGTAGAAGTAAAGCTTGACTAAAGAAGTAGGTTAGAAATGTTTTACATTCTGTTTTGGGCTCCTGTACCAGCCCAAGGCAACCACAACCCTTTAGCAGTAAATATGCCCCAGTAGCTCCCCATCTTTTTTTCTGTTATTCACTGCACATGCTCTGTGCTACTGTCACTTACTGAGCTTAGGGACCAACTCACAATATTCAGTACACAGAATATAAATGTCACAATATAAGACTGATTAGTAATTAATACAGATAATTACTACATGGCAGCACAGAAACCATTGCAATTACCATCAGAAATTTATATTCAGCCTTGTAGCATTAGCTTATATTACAGGCCAACCTCATTTTCATCTTGATAATTCACAACGATCCCTAAGTTTAGCTTCTCAACAGTTACTGAGCATGTGAGTGTCGCAGACTTGTCATCCCCTCTGACAAGTTTGAAGTCCTGGATCATTGCTGTTATTGAGATGTTGAAAATTAAGCTGGTGCAATAAGTTCAGTTTATAAAATGTGTCATTTTTAGCCATATTCATTTTTAGGGTTTAGTTCTCTTTTAAAGGTTGCAAATGGCCCGTTAATTTCTGAGTGACCAGGACTGATTTACATTTTTCACAAATGACATTGGCTGTATCATAAGATTTTTGTTTTCCTAATCCAAACCACAACAAAATTGTTATTTACTAAACAATTGAATTTCATTTTGCTTCCACAAATATCTAAAAATTTGTGGTTTTCCTATATCTCTAAAAAAAAAAAAAAAAAAAGCAAAATATTTGAGATGTATGTGAAGTGTAAAAACCACTAAAGCAACACTTTGCCAAGTAAAAGGTGCTATATTTAGATGTTTTCAGAGTTTTTGTCCGAAAAAACTAAAATTTTTAGAGGCTTTCATGGTATTCGTATTTTACTCCGGATCATTTAGCTCTTTTTTTCATGCATACCTTTTCTAATCTGAACTTTTAATAAATTCAATGACAATTGTGGTTTTAGAGTTTGTGAGTTTAGTCGTGGTTTCAAAAACCTCTAAAACCACTAAAATCTGACCTTTAATAAATAAGCTTCACATGTAAAAACCATAATATTTTTTTAAGCACACAAAAATTCATGCAAAAAGGATTTTGATGTTTTTGTATTGTTATTTTTATTTTTGCTACATTTTTATTAGTTTGTTATTTTTATATTTGGATCTTTTACTAAATAAGCCGAGGTTAAAAAAACCTATACATTACAAAATCTAAATTTGTAACGGCAAACGTAAAGAAACCCAAATGAACGAAGTTATTAGGGTTCAATAACTTGTGGGGTTTCTTTAAAGACTGCTTAAGCAGTAAATTAAAATAAAGTTCAATGAAAAATGTAGTATGTTTTAGATTTCAATTACCCGGTTACCTTTGAAAATTATATTTAATTGTTTTTTTTTTATGTATAACATCCTGTTGTGACCCCTCTGGTGTGGAATTTAAAGTAATGTTTCCTTTCTGGGGTCACTGACCTCAGGCAGAGAATTAATGGAATGCCAGGCTGAATTTTTCACGTGTCTGCTTGTAACTTCTGCTCTCTATTTATTCTTCTGTCTGCCATTCAAACCCATTCTGGAAGTTTACACTCCATTAACAGGACATACTATAGCTGCAGTAGCGGATAGGTGAGGGATGAAAAAGTAAGATATATTGCTGCTGTCAACAACATAAAGCTATTTCTTAGGTGAAATTCCCCTTAGCAAAATTGAAAGGCTTTTATTTATACCTGGATAGTTTATATCATCCTATGATTAGAAAGCAGTTGTAGCTGCTGTAGACTTTTTATTTTATATATTTGCTTCAGCCACAGTTGTATTACACTATAGTTTTCACATATACTTATAAGATTAGGCATATTCTCATTCTCTGGAAACTCCTTACTGGCACCTTTCGATTTTGCTGTGCTACATGTTGCCAGTAAACACACAGTGCAGCCTACATCAAAAGGAAACCAGAAACATTCCACATAGGATCTATGGCACTGGCAGGCAGATGCTCTCATGTCAGCACCATAGACTCCATTTATAACTTAAAGGGGAACTGTTGCGAAAGTGAAAATTTAATATAACTTCATCATTACTGATGGGCGAATAAATTGGCTGCATCGAAATAAAATTGATGCATGTGAAATTTATTCAGACGCCCATTGACTTTAATGAGTTTCGCAAATTTTCTGCAGTTCGCCAAATTTTTTTACCGTTTGCCAGTGAAATGGGACAGATTCACCCATCACTGTTCATCATACGGAAATAAGAAACTTTGTAAATATACTCAATTAAATATTCTGCATTGTTTCTGAAATAATCAAGTTTATGGTCACTATCCCTCTCACAGCACCTGTTTCTCCTCATTTTGGGGGGTCATTTATAAAGTTCTCGCAAATTTGTATTGCCCATGTTTTTTCCGGAACGCTAAAAAAATTACACTACTGTGCCTATCTTTCCGTTTTTTGCGAATTTGCATTGTGAATATATTTTTGCAAACGGTGCGCTAATGAGACGGGAGTTTGCAGTCGCAGAGTGTGCTCATAAATATTTGCAATTTGCAAATTTTTGACATATTTAAAAAGCTCTTATAGACATTCGCATTGTGAAAAAAAATTCACAATTCTGTTTGCACCACACTTATTCAGCTTTATAAATATAACCATGCACAGGGCAAATATATTCACTTTGCAAACCAATCTGCCTTGCGCGAAGTTTATAAATGAGCAACAGTCTTCTTGCAACTGTTGGGTGTCATTGACAGTTAGATCCAATATATCTTATGGGGGGGGGGGGGCTTCCTTTCCTAGCAGATGTATTAGAGCTCACTCAAATAACTGATTCCAGTACAAACAAAATCTTACAAAACAACTGCATTTTGCACAAATTCGTCATGTAGAGAGACAGGATTGCTGGTGATTTTAATAGAGTGAGCTCTAATACATCTTCTAGGCAAAAGGAGCCCCCCTATTTGATATATTGGATCTAACTGTCAATGATTATCTGACACCCAACTCCTGCATGAAGAAAGAATGAAAAGAAACAGATGCTGAGAGAGGAATAGTGAAGATAAACTTGATTATTTCAAAAACAATACATCATTTTTGATTGATTGTATTCAGAAAGTTTCTCATTTCAGCATGCTGAAGTTTATATTAAATTTTAATTTTCGCGATAGTTCCCCTTTAAAGATACGCTAAAAGCTTACTCACTACCTGCACCATACAGAACTCTCTCATCACAGGTGGTAGGGGAAAAGACTGGCAGAGACAGGTATAGAGGCAGCAGAGTATGTGATGTAAGAAGGATCAAGACAGGGAAGAGATACAAGTGAAGGGACATGAGGAATGAAAGTGAAGGGGAACAGAGACAGGGAAGTGGTTATGGAGTGAAGGGGTGCAAATTATTGAAATAAAATGCAGTTACAAAAGAGAGCTCTCAGTATATTTATATTTTGGTAGCTTATAAAAATGTAACTCCTACTAAAATGTATAAAGATATTAGAAATCACTTTAGTGATTTATAACCTGTCTAAAATATACAGTATATACTAGTATATTATAATTCATTTTTTTTCTATATACCATTACAGAAATTAAAAAAAAATAGCCAACCAAATAACTTTTATAAAAATATCTAAATTTTCATTCCATGATTTCATAGGTCACCTTATTCTGCCACTTAGCTTGCTTTGTATACAACTACCAGCTTTCGTTGGTGATATGAAATATTTGTAATTTCAGCCAGTTATTTATTTACTTTTAAACGCATTATTGTGAACATGTGATTTTTTTAATGGTGCACATAATCTTTAATGTACAAGCCCTAAAGGGATTTCTGTCCCAGTTTAATCCATTAACATCCAGAACACAGTTTGACCTTTCTAGGAACACAATGTTCCCTTCTTTTTATTTCGATGAAAATATAATTACTTCTGTAGTCCTATATTCCTGTAATCTACATAGAAGAAACATAAGAATGATGATGCATGGTATTGGTATGTGACACTATGGGGCCCATTCATTAAGTTCGAGTGAAGGAAAAGAAGAAAAAATACTTCGAATTTCGAAGTGTTTTTTTGGCTACTTCGACCTTCGACTACGACTTCGACTTCGTTCGACTATTCGACCATTCGATAGTCAAGGTACTGTCTCTTTAAGAAAAAACTTCGACCCCCTAGTTCGCCACCTAAAAGCTACCGAAGTCAATGTTAGCCTATGGGGAAGATCCCCATAGGCTTGGCTATCTTTTTTTGGTCAAAGGATAATCCTTCGATCGATGGATTAAAATCCTTCGAATCGTTCGATCCGAAGAATTTAATCGTTAGATCGAACGGTTATTCCTTCCTGTTCCTGTTCAATCAAACTATTTGCTCAAAATCCTTTAACTTCGATATTCGAAGTCGAAGGATTTTAATTCCCCAGTCGAATATCGAGGGTTAATTAACCAAGATATTCAACCCTTGATACATTTGCCCCTATGTTTGATGTATGTTACATCGGGGAAGGCCTGCATTTCTTCTCTTTTGTTTGTATTAAACACCACGGTGGCTTAATGACTAATGCTGGCTAAACCCTTGTCATGTAATTAATATTGGCTGTTTTTGTCAGGCATTAACATTGTGTATATTTTACATTGTTAGTGTAAAATGTCATAATAAGCAGCCGTTGGGCAGATGAATTTACTTACCACTTTGGCTGCCACTAAAGTCAGAGTCATTCCATTCAGGGCTACAAGAGGAAGAACTTGATCCACATTCACTTGATACCTGCAATATAAAGTAATTATTATATTGCATATAGTAATGATCATGTTACAAGTTGATTGCCCTTTAACATAGTATACTGCCATTATACTTTTCATAGGTGACTAAATAATAAGGAAAAGTTACATGAAAATAGACAATTCATTGAAAAGCACAAGCCAAAAGATACATGGATGTGTTACATACAGAAGTTACATAGTAAAATAGTAACATAGTAACATAGTAAGTAAGGTTGAAAAAAGACACATGTCCATCGAGTTCAACCTTTTTTTTTTTTTTTATTAACTACCTATCTGCCAGTTGATCCAGAGGAAGGCAAAAAAAACCCATCTGAAGCCTCTCCAATTTGCCTTAGAGGGGGAAAAATTCCTTCCTGACTCCAAAATGGCAATCGGACTAGTTCCTGGATCAACTTGGACTATGAGCTATTTTCCATAACCCTGTATTCCCTAACTTGCTAAAAAGCTATCCAACCCCTTCTTAAAGCTATCTAATGTATCAGCCTGTACAACTGATTCAGGGAGAGAATTCCACATCTTCACAGCTCTCACTGTAAAAAACCCCTTCCGAATATTTAGGCAGAACCTCTTTTCTTTTATCGGAATGGGTGACCTCATGTCAGCTGGAAAGACCTACTGTTAAATAAAACATTAGAGAGATTATTATATGATCCCCTTATATATTTATACATAGTCATCATATAACCCCTTAAGCGCCTCTTCTCCAGCGGGAACATCCCCAATTTGGCCAGTCTTTCCTCATAGCTAAGATTTTCAATACCTTTTACCAGCTTAGTTGCCCTTCTCTGTACCCTCTCTAATACAATAATGTCCTGTTTGAGTGATGGAGACCAAAACTGTACGGCATATTCTAGATGGGGCCTTACAAGTGCTCTATACAGTGGAAGAATGACCCCCTCCTCCCGTGACTCTATGCCCCTTTTAGTACAGCTCAAGACCTTATTTGCCCTTGATGCTGCCGACTGGCATTGCTTGCTACAGCCAAGTTTATCATCTACAAGGTCCTTTTCCATAATGGATTTGCCTAGTGCAGTCCTATTAAGGGTATAAGTGGCTTACATCCCATGTGCATGACTTTACATTTATCAACATTGAATCTCATTTGCCACTTAGCTGCCCAGATTGCCAGTTTGTCAAGATCATGTTGCAAGGATGCCGCATCCTGGATGGAATAAATTGGGCTGGATAATTTTGTGTCATCTGCAAACACTGATACATTACTTACAACACCCTCCCCTAAGTCATTAATGAACAAGTTAAATAAAAGTGGACCCAATACTGAGCCCTGGGGGACCCCACTAAGAACCTTACTCCAAGTAGAGAATGTCCCATTAACAACCACCCTCTGTACCCGATCCTGTAGCCAGTTTCCTATCCAAGTGCAAACGACTTCATTAAGCCCAACAGACCTTAGTTTAGAAAGCAGTCGTTTGTGGGGCACAGTATCAAACGCTTTGGCAAAATCTAAATAGATCACATCTACTGCCCCCCCAATCACATCTACTGCCCCCCTTACACATAGGTTACTTCTGTAGCAAATTAAGCACCACTAGGTTACCCAGTAAGATACTATTACATGTATAGCAAATAAGTAAGGGGACATCCACAAAGGTATCCCAACTCTGCCTATGATGTACCAACTTTTTTATTCAATAGTCAGGCTCTTTACTAAAAACAGTATTCATAGTATTCTAAGTAAAAAAGAAAAATGTTAGAAATTGCTACGTGCACAGAATTTCTTCAGCTAATTATTATAGGCTGGCACTGTACTACAGAATATATTATGCATTTCATAATACATTTGCATATCTGTCTACCGGGGTCATGCTTGTCACTGGGAAAATTTGCAATTCCCTATTATAAGAGAGAGATTAATTTACTGGAGATCGACCAAGGCAAGAATATTACACACTAATAGTGGAACAGAGGCACAGACCTGCACACAGACATTTTTTTTTTAATGAAAGGCTCTGCTACTGCACTATAAAGAAGATGCCTTTCAAGTTTCCGTAAACTGCAACTATATCTGTATGTGTTTTACAAAAGATTTATTTCTAATAATGCAAGAATACCGCTTCTAAAAAGCAGCCAGCAAATAACTATACAGTGTTTGGTGTATTAAGAGTTAGTGCTACATAAAAAAAATATGACCCCATGCCATTGACATCTTGAGCTCAAGGGTCACAACTAAAGGGCATGACAGTTATGAGTGTAACCGAATGAAAGATTTTCTGATGTCTGTCTAAAGTGCCCTAATTTAAGCCTTAAAATCAATAGGTCAGTTGAACAGTCCAAAGCAACATATCGGAGACACAGACGCATGCTATGATCACACATATATTTTATAAATAATGGATGACTAATGAACATTTTAGTGCATTTATAGCTGAATGCTATGCAATGGTTTTTGTTAATGTGTCAGTTGTCATTATTTTGAGGGCTCCTTAGGGTGTCCTGGCAACATATCTGATGGAAGCCAGTGCTTACATTGCTTTAATTAAATCTTGAATCAATAGTAACAGTATTGAGTATTTTTTAGGGATACAACCTTACATTTGTACCTAGGAAAATTAGCTTCTTCAGCCACTGACACAGTAATTATAGCAGAATCAATATGATTCTAGTGGTTTAGAATCATAGAGTCAGCTGAGCCCTTTATTATTGCAGGCTAAAGTTCAGATTTTCATGGCTTTAGTACATGAAAAGAGATGGAGACCAATATAGACTATATATAAGAGATCATTTTCGTGTTTTTATTTGTGTGGAGGTTTAACCCTCCACACATCGTTCTTGCTTTATTGCCTGGACAATATTTAAAACAACAGTTTTGCATTTTTATCTTTACATTGTAAACACAATGGAGAAACAACTTTCCACATTATTGATGTACTGATTGAAGCAGGACATGCTGGTGAAGGCTGGAATGCTTAAAATTGTAGTTCTACAACAGATGCAATATTATTGTGTTACATAAATTCTGCATTAGCTTGGCTTGATTATGCATTTGCTAATAGGATTAATAACCTTTAGCAATTAATATATTTATACTTTATATCCTCAAAATATATAATAGCTGCCTTTATATATATTTTATTTAGGTATAATTTAGGCTGGTGCATTGTATAAGTAAGCCAATGTGTCAAATACAGACGATAAGGTTAATTGCACAAAGATATATATTTCTTAGCCAACAATGTCCTTTATGCCATCTTTTTCCTGGTTAAAACTCACTTTCTATCTCCCTTTACTAATATTCTGATTCTAATAGGGCTATATATAGATCTCTGCCCAACAGGTGCTGCCTTATCATTACTGGAGACACCTGCTCTTTCACATTGTTTGGATCATCTTCTCAGTTCTAGCAACACCATTATTTCTGCCCATTTTGTTAAAAGCTTGTGTATAGTATCAAACAATTATACAGGGTTAAATTATATTTTACGATATAAATAACAGATGAAAATAGATGAGAAAACTGACCTAATTTCACTTGCAACAACTGAGCTCCCCCCCCCCTTGTGGCTTTATGGCTTCCTGTAGATCTTGGTAAGTGTAAAACTGAAGCCAAGGTATATGATAAATATAAGTAACACATAAATCAGAGAAGATAATTACACTCAAACAGATAGTGTGCTGATTTATAATCAGTGCAGTGTGGCTCAGAGAAGGTTGTGATGTGTGTATGTATAGAAATGCCTGTGTAAAACATATTCCTGGATGAAACACATTGATAAACACTATACAAGATTTTGCTTACCACCCGCTGGGATCCATTACTGATGAACAATAAATCTCTCTGGTCCCTCTCCTGCTGGTTAAGGGAAGCCAATAGTGTCTGCAAGCGTTCTATATACTGGATGGCGCTCCTTAAGATTTCAACCTTTGGAAGCCTTTGGTTAGGGTTCAACAGAGTGCTTCTTTTCAGGGCTTCAAATGCCTCATTGACTTTTTTTAACCTGCGCTTTTCCCGCAAGGTAGCAGCCTTCCTTCTGTCCATGGAAACCGTCTTCCTCTTGCACACCTTGCAGGCCCACGGCAGGCATTGGCCAGGGCAATGTTCTTGTTGGGTTACATTTGGATGGGGAGAAATCTTATCTTCATTCCCTGAGCCCTGTAATAAAACCCCATCCGCACAGATCCCCGCGGTGCCACGATCTTGAAACCCAGTTTGCTCATATGTGGGGAGCCTTGCAGAAAAATAATTATCATTGTCATAAAACCTTTGGTCTGAAAAGAAATAAGGGCTGGTTTCGAAAAGCTCCATCATACAGGACTGTCTAGAAGTGTTTCCTCTCGACAGCTACACAGCAACTGCACTTCTACTCTTCACACCAACTGTTTGATGCCATTTAAACCCTCTGCCCAGCATTAAATCACGCAGATAAATATAGAAAACATTCACGAAATCTGATCCACTTTTTAGCTGTTGCCTGACATCAAAACTTTTTTTTACATCTGAAAAAGAAGGGATTCTCCCTGGAGGATTCAGGCTGGGGGAAAAAAAAGACAAAAGAAAAATTCCCCTTTAAAAATCAAGTTCATGTAAGAGTATATATATAGTACATATTCCTAGATACCTACAGAAAATAGTAATATATATAAATGTGTATATATATATATATATATATATATATATATATATATATATATATATATATACTGTATACCTGTATATAAATATATACACTATATTTGTTACTTGTTATGTTTGGTTTGTGTGTTTCTTTATAGCTCATTACAATAAAATGTTTAAGACAAAAATAATACAGAAAAACAAAACAGAAAGCAAGCATTGTATATTTCTAATAAGCTAGTCCAGGGACAGATTGGGCTGGCGCCAGCCCTCGTGAGCCCTGCTGGGCCAGGACCAATTAAGGAAAAGGATGGCGGTACAGGACATGACGCAATGCTAACATGATGCAACACTGAAAGGGTGGACAGTTGGAGGAGTGTTCTGTTGTTTACAAGGATGGTCTTGGTGTCGCTCCTAGGGTTGCCACCTTTTCTGGAAAAAAAAACCGGCCTTCCTATATATTTATCTTTCTTCCCTATTAATAATATTGGGATCAACCATCATTTTTACCGACCAGGCAGGTAAAATACCGGCCAGGTGACAACCCTAGTCGCATCCCAGTGGGCCCCCAATGCCCCAGTCTGACGCTGTACTGGTCATTTGGATGTACGTTATAGCATAATTTCAGTACATTGCTGTCGTGCCATATAAATTCATATCTAATGCCTGGATCAATAAATGAGCCTGTTACCACTGAGAATTGTAAATTTGTATTGAATTTGAATGCAGAGGTTAGGTTAATGTGATACAGAGAATTCAAAGGACAACAAGAAGCACAATACAAAACAAAGGCAATGACTAATACTAATATGATTATGGTAATGTTGGAAATACCAGTACAGTATATGTCACAGAGGGGTGAAACCTTGATGTTTTATACTAGTCAATCTCTCTGTTCCTGTCCAGTAATACCCTATGCAGATTTAAGTTTATTTTGTCATAGTTTGCTTGTTCTTTAATGCACTCTGTTTACTAATGTTTTCTACAAAAGTTAAACTGGCCATACACAGATAGATAAAATCTGTCAGACTGAAATTCGGTCATATATTATTGGGCAGGTTTGAAAATCCCATTCTCTGTAGGCCCCAATGCCACCTGCCCGGTTTTCAGAATGGCTGCCCGGATCAAAACTGCCTGCCTGTTTTCCAAATTTGAAAAACTGGGCAGGACTCCACTAATTTAATGCAGCAATTGGCCACTCACCTCAAGCAACATAGTTCTACCCCTGTTATATCACCCATATGCTTGCACCGTCACTGCTCTACACCATCACACCTACTCCCCCATGATGTCAAAGGTGGCAACCCTAGGATGATCAGATGGTTGGCCCCAGGCATAACAATTATATCAGTGTAGGCTTTACATGTCCTTTAACCACTGCTCCACACCTCTTTGTCATCTCTTGGGCTCATCTACTGTTTGAACCAGTCATTTACGAGTTATTTTAAGAACTAGGATTCATTATTAGGAGGTGAGACAGTGTGAGTCTACATGTACACTCATGTATCTCATATTGTAACTGAATGCCTATTAACTAGTGGTAGCTGACTTGGCCAATTCTCTTCCAACCAGTCTACCATGTCCTGTTCTGAGGTTTGCGGAGATCACATTTAGTATATTTTCATTTGCATAGATACTAAATTATCTAAATATGCATAGTAATGAGTGAATGTATTTGACAGGCATGGATTCACGGCAAAATTCCACACTTAGTTACCTGTGAATTTTTGTCATGAAACTGCCGCAAAAATTTGCTGTAGAAAATTTCTCTGTGACAAAAAAAGTCGCTGCGACAAAATTGTTGACACAACTTGACTCAAGGCACCCTAAAAGCTAAATGCGATATTGAAACAGTTGGGAACTAGGTTGGCAATGAAAGCCCAACTGAGCTAATTTCATATAGGAGTTAGAAAGGTTTCTATGCAAAAATAGAAATGGTTCTAGTTTGTTTCTGTCAGAGTCTATATAATAATTTTATGCATTCTGGGTAGTTAGAGACATACATGTTACAGCTGTTAACAGCCTTTATTGCCTCTAACCACCCTAAGGACTATCAAGTAAAAGCACTGATATTTGATCAAAGTTTATCAGGCTGGATTTATTAATCTCAAAAAGGCCAGACCTTAGATCAGCCCCATTTTTCAAAATAAAATTAGATTTTTAATTTTATTATGCTGAAACTTAGAGGTAATGTTATCTAATCATTGATTTTAATCCATTCTAAACAGACAGGACCATCTGTCACTCTGATGGCATTGAGGTGCAGCACCACACTAGGGAAGCAAACACCTTAATACTAATTTAGCAAGATTGGTTATTAACCAGCTATAACACAAACCTTCATAAATAACCCTATAATCTAAATTAGAAAACTGGGGCACAGGAGGGGTCATTTATCATGCATGGGGCAGGGTGCAAAGTGCAATAAACAGATACAAGCACCCATGGGTTTTGCATCTTGAAACATGCCCGCCAGGTAACGCCTATAGACACAGAACTTAGCCCTGCAAAATGGAGTGCAGGAATATACTGTATTGCTGCAAGCTGTTGTGCATCATTCAGACTTGCACATTAGGGAACAGGTGTAGGGTGAAAAGAAGCCCTGTGCTTACCATGTGCCTTATGCCAGTTAGTAAGGAGAGGACTGTCCCTTGTGCCCGATTTCTAATTCGTTGTGAGGTGCAGCTATACCCAGGGTGTAATTACTTATTGAATGAGTACTAAGGCAAACAATTTACATCCGGGCCATATGTAAATAATGCCCCTGGTGTTCAAATGGCTAGCATGAGGTTATAGGAATTGACTTAAATGACCAGCAATGTCTGCTTTCTATTTCTGCAATGGCCTGCCATACTATAAAATAGGTGCTATTGTTCCTTTGGTCCAAATGGTCAGCTTTTTATGACTGTGACTATTTTTATACAGTGGTGTGCAGGGGGATAAGGGGACACATATTCTCACATTGGTTATATCTAACCCATTTTTGTATGAGGAAAAATGTAAACAGGCCCACTTTATAACAATATGAATGTACCATTTATATCTTTTAATGAAATGAATTTTAAAGTGGTGCTGTTGTGATCAAAGGATATATAAAGACTAGAAGCATAAAAAAGATTCAAATAATATGTTATAATCCAATAGAAAAGGATTTATTTCTTAGCCAGAAAAGTAATTTCACCATTTTATTATTTCATTGGATTAGCATAGTAATATTTTTTCTACCTGACTAACCATCTGTAACTAACTGCAGAAAAGTGTGCCTGTTATTTGATTCTGCCAGTGACTATGCTGCATTTATTCAGCTGTTAAATACTCCCTTGTCAACATGAGCTTAAAACGTACAGATTTTGCTGAAAATAATTTTTCCTACAGTTTTGATAAGGAAATATTTTTGGTGTTTGTTATTTCCCAAACTAAAACTAAACTAGGCAAGTTATGAGATTTAAAGTAACATTTTATTTCCTAGTTTGTATGAGCACAATGAAAACACAATTGAGAAACACTCTTTATAATGAGCTGCTCCTTATCACAAAGTCTAACAAGGGCTGCAGTTGAGATGGGGATGGGGTTGTTTATATAGAGGGCTTTTCAGTGGACTTGTAATTTGTTTTGATTGAGCTTATAGGAGCTGAAAGTAGAGTGCATCTTTACTTCAAATTTCAGATTTCTAAGTACAAGTAAAAAATACATAAAATAAAAGGCAAAATGTATGTTCACTGAAGCAATGTGGTAAAATGGTATTTACTACCCCTTTACATTGAAAGAACAGACAGAACACACTTTCAGCACAACTCCTATTATTGACCAAATGTGTTTATAGAATAATTCTGGCTCTTTAAGATAGGATCTGCATTAGGGAACCAATGAGAGTATTAGGGGGATTATGTAGTAACATACTTTGCATTTGCCGAACTCAATTAGCAATTATATTTTATTGATTTGGTGTGGTTAGAATATTGGAGGAAATGTCTTGTTTGTGGTTATGGATGGCTATTGCTGGGACACATGTGCATCATGTAACTATATAAACCACTTAGAATAATCTCTGGTGTTAGTGACTGATTAGCATGAAGGTTGCATGTTTAAAGAGATGAGTACTGGCTTTTACCACTTTTGGTATTGACCAACCATTAGTCAAATATGTGCTTTGATTCTACACGTAGGGTATAGCTAGGCCAAAATAACATCCATTCAATATGTGCTTTATTGAATTTTGTAAAAAAGAAAGAAAGAAAACTAGGGTAATATAAATAAAAAGGAAAATAACAAAATGCCCATATTTTGTGCTAAAAAATTCATTTGCAGAGTCATTATTTCTCATTGAACAAAATGAGTTTAGGGTGCAGTTACTGTACTGAAGGTGTAGTCATATTGCATACATGCCAGGCATCCTGATAAGCAGAGCAGATATCAGTGGTATAATGATGCTCATTAGAGTATGACTTACTGTCACAGGCAACTGGTCACATGTTATTGTGTAGAAAAATTCACTGGATCACATGGCAGATATAAGCAGGGTCAGGCCCTTGCGATTTATTAGTAAAAAAAAGGCAACGTGTCGGGCTTTTTTCACTAATAAAATTAGGATTGGATTTGGAGGGTGCCGACCCCTCCAACCGGGTTTATAGTAATCTGAAGGCCAGGGTGTGCAGGTTTGGATACATTTTGTGGGGCACATGTTATTGTGCCCTTGTGCTCTTGTGTCATTTAATGATTGATATATAACTGCTCTCATTATATTCTGGGGTAGTAACCATTATAAGTCATTTAATGATTGATATATAACTGCTGTCATTAAATTATTGTGTATTAACCATTATAAGTCAAATGCAGTTAGCCCAATGACAGCAACATCCTGAACATTTTATTTGACTAACTACTCCAGAGTAAAATGTACACAAAACTTTAAGAAAGGCTATTGGAGGATTATTTTGGTTATATATAAGTATACATATGAGTCCTGTTTTACAGAATGTGCAGTGTTTTCCTGATAAGGGGTCTTTCCTTTTTATTATTAGTATGGAAATTAGTTTCAAAAATTATAATTACTTGATAAAATGGAGTTTATTGGAGATGGGCTCCTGTAATTCAAAGCTTTCTGTATAATGGTTTTACAGATAACAGACCCTGTGATGAATGGTTATCCCTTCTGACATACTAACATTGGCAAAGTTAAGGTTACCTTCCAATATGACTACAGTAACAACACAGTTGCACATCATAAGTCAGAAATCTTTTTCACCAAGGTTTTGTATCATACTCATAGTTGTATTGAATAAAGAAAGTGATGTAACTATGGGGCTAATGGGCAGTTGTACTGTAATGCATGACTCAATTCATGACACATTTTTTTCAAACTACGCTCTCTGAGTTAAAAGGTCAGTTAAGGGGGTGGGTCTTTATATATGGTCCTTTCCGAATATTTCTAATAGTATGCATTTGTAAATCTATTGCTGGGTATTTAGCTGAATACCAAATGAGGGATTGGTTAGTGGAAAGAATTTTATCACTCAGGATAGGCAGATTAATGTTGCCGTCTCTACACAATGCATTCCGGCCATGATGTTTAAATCCTTTTTAAAATGTGTTGAAGTGAAGCCAAGAGAAATCTGCAGGTTCTAACATTACACTTGCTTCCATGGCAGTCCGGAAATGTTTTCTCCAAATAAACGTATCACGGTTAATAAATAATTGGTCATGTACTAAAGATTAACTAAGCATAATATAACCATACAGTTCTTGTAGGGGCATGTTTCAGTGCAGGGCATATTTATAAACATAACCAACTTATATTTATATAGGTATGAAACACTCAAGAGTGAGAAGGGAGGTATTTTAAGACTATAAATATACTATTTTATAAAAACTGCATCAGCCAAGTTAACAAAAGCTTGGCAAAGGGGATTCTTTGTTGCAGCTGTATTTGTGCAGAGGTAGCAAAGAGCAATCTGATTGCTATAACACATTACTGTCAGTGCATGGCATGCTTAATATTTAACATCCAGACTGCAGCTGTTCTTAGGCATCAGCACTAGCCTTATGAAAAAGCAGAATTACACTAAATAGACTCAGAGAATAGTACAACACTGGGTTCAGATGTCTATAATACATTGTTTAACAGCATTCTTTAATTAGGGTTATGGCTGCAGTTTCTTATTTCAATTCCTATTCTTTGTAATTGGACACAACAATTGTCCTAACAGTCTAGAGAAGCACAGCAAGAAAACCAATCACATTTAAAATGCATAAAAAGTTAACATCTAAATATTAAGGGGCAGATGGAAGTGAAAATTCAAAAAAAAAAAAAAAATAGAATTTTGAGCTATTTTTTGTGTGCTTCGACTAGGGAATAGTCCAAATTCGAAAAAAATTGAAAATTCGAATATCGAAGTTCATCATCATGTACTGTCATTTTAAAAATTTGACTTCGACCATTCGCAAACCTCCAAAATAATAATAATTATATTAATATATAAAAATATATTTTAGCAGTACGTGCCATTGTGTAATCCTAAAGAGAAAATTTTAAGAACTAAGGACCGCGCCCTGGGATCCTGCAATTCACGGAGCACACAAACAAACCATACATGTTATGTCACAAAGTCTTTTGCTTTCAAATGTCTTCCTGTTACAGTTAGAGCTGCAGTATTTCTGGTCAGGGGATCTCTGAGGGAACACAGAGAATATCATAAAATGGTGGCTCAAGGGATAGGATGTAAAAGGACAATATTTACTTAAATATATATTCCAGTTTGGTAAGATTCTTTAATTTTCCACTAAATATGATGTAAATTACCTGCTGCTTAGGTATTTATTTGGGGTATAGTTTTTCTTTGAATGTAGTAGAAAAACACAGATGTAATATATACAGAATATTTTATATTATATACAAATATGGAATGCTCTGAGATAATTACTAATATCCTCATATTTTATAGTAAGGAGTACATTATCTATCTATTCATCTTATTGTGCATTTATATATGATTTTCAAATTACTTTCCTCTATAATAATTGATATTGTATGTCTGTGTGAGAAGAAAAAAGGGTCACATGCCTTTGTATACATACAAAACTACCCTTTGCAGATTACATCTTACCTTCCCTGTAAAGGGGAACTGTCCCCTATCGTTAGATATTCTCTCTGCCTGAACCATGGCTAAACTCACAAACTCTAAAGCCATGATTGTCATTGAATTTATTAAAAGATCCAAATCTAAAAAGTGTGAACGAAAAAAGAGCTGAAGGATGCGCTAAAAAAATATGAATACTTCTAAAAATGTGAGTTTTTCAGACAATTCCTAACTAAAAAAATCAGAAAACCTCTAAAAGTCTGAATCAATTTAAACGGTCCAGTCGGATCAGCACACCTCCCATTGACTTCCACAGCACCTCGACAAAGTTTTGCATTAGAGGTTTTTGTGGTTTTTACACTTCATAAATCTCATATTTTTTAGAGCTTTTTAGAAACATAGGAAAAACACAAATTTTTCAAGATGTGTGGAAAAAAATTGCAATACAATTGTTAATAAATGTGCCCTTAAAGGAAAACTATACCTCCAAAATGAATACTTGAGCAACAGATTTTTACAGGTTTATATCAAATTAAGTTGGATAAAGAATCTTACCAAACTGGTAAATATATTTATGTAAATATTGCCCTTTTACATCTCTTGCCTTGAACCACCATTTTGTGATGGTCTGTGTGCTGCCTCGGAGATCACCTGACTAGATATGCTACAACTCTAACGGTAACTGGAAGAAGTGTGTAAGCAAAAGACAGAACTCTGTCTGTTCATTGGCTCATGTGACCTAACGTATGGTTTGTTTGGTATGTTTGTGTGCACCATGAATCATATGATCCCAGGATGGGCAGTCCTTGTTTTTTAAAATGGCAGTTTTCTATTTATGATTATCCAATGGCACATACTACTAAAAAAGTATATTATTATAAAAATGATTTATTTACATGAAGCAGGATTTTACATGAGCTGTTTTATGCAATATCTTTTTATAGAGACCTACATTGTGTGAGGGGTATAGTTTTCCTTTAAGGGACATGCTTAAAGGAACAGTAACACCAAAAAATTTAAGAGTTTTAGGGGCCGATTCATCAAGAGTCGAATATCGAGGGTTAATTAACCCTCGATATTCGACTGGGAACTAAAATCGTTCGACTTCGAATATCGAAGTCGAACGATTTTGCGCAAATCCTGCGATCGATCAATCGAAGGATTTTTCGTTCGATCGAACGATTAAATCCTTCGAATCGAACAATTCGAAGGATTTTAATCCAACGATCGAAGGAAAATCCTTCGATCGAAAAATCACAGGCAAGCCTATGGGGACCTTCCCCATAGGCTAACATTGACTTCGGTAGGTTTTATCTACCGAAGTAGGTGGTCGAAGTATTTTTTAAAGAGACAGTACTTCGATTATCGAATGTTCGAATAGTCGAACGATTTTTACTTCGAATCGTTCGAATTCGATCGAATTTAACCAATTCGAAAATTCGAAATTCGAAGTTTTTTACATTCGAATTCTTCACTCGAATTTTGTAAATCTGCCCCTTAAAGTAATGAAAATATCATGTTGTGTTGCCCTGCACTGGTAAAACTGATCTGTTTGCTTCAGAAACACTACTATAGTTTATATAAACAAGCTGCTGTGGAGCAATGGCGGAAATTGAAAAACGGCTAAATGGCACAGGTTAACGAATGGATAACAGATAACACCATTAGACAGACAGAGCTCATCTTCTATCTGCTGTGTAACTTGAGCTTTTTCTCCTTTGAATGGCTGCCCCCATTGCTACACAGCAGCTTATTTATATAAATTATAGTAGTGTTTCTTAAGCAAACACAGCAGTTTTACCAATGCAGGGCAACACTGCATTATATTTTAATTACTTTAAAACACTTTTATTTTTTGACGTTGCTGTTCCTTTAAGTGCTCCTACACCTCTGTCCAGGGTCATACAGGATACCTTTTGTTACTCTTTTAACAGTTTTTGGCCATATGTGTTAATTTCAAGAGTTTGGCCATCATTTAACTTGCCTGGTTGTTCTGCCTACCTGTACAAGGGCCCCCTCTAAACCTTTGGAATTTCCAGCAGTGTATTAAGACAGGCTGTATTAACAAGTAGAAGTAGAATTTTAGCTGTGCTGCTGTAAATCAAAATCATAAATCAATCCTAGGCAATCAAGCAATTCTGCAGTCAATATGTTTGGTAAAGTTTTTACCTCAAATTTCTAACTCTAACTAATATGACTATATGGATAAATCACAGTAAGCAGAAGTGAATCTGGAAAGACAAAGGTTATAAGTGTAACTGAAAGTGAGATTACAGATGCATTAGGAGAGCATCTCAGCCCCCTCCCTTGAGCAGGTGCAATTCTGTACAGCTGTTGTGAATATTATAGAATATTATACGGAAAGGTAAACACGGTTTGGAATGGATGTTTTCAAATTAGCATTCACTTAATAAATGGGCATTAGAGTATTGGGTGGAGAATGTGGGGAAGAACAAAAAAACCACCTTCATGGACCAGGAACACACATATTGAAAGATGCCAACAACACAAGGAAAACTCACTATGAAATGTAATATTGTATAGTGTACATAGTTAAGCAGTGCAAATAATTAAAAGGAGACAGGATCATTTGTAGGCAGCAGAGTCACCTGCCTAGTGTGCAACCAAATTTAAACTTTACAAGCTTGGGAGCAGGTGTATTAGGGAGTCACCTAATTCAGCATTTCGTTTGTGATATGAACTTTTTCTGGATTCAGATTCAGATGTATGATATTTGTTAAGAGCAAAAAATTCTAATTGTAAATTGTAAATGGAATGCCGAGTTCATGTAAAAGACAATGGGAGCTGTCTATGGCAAATTTCAAGGGGCAGATTTATTAAGGTTCGAATGGTAAATTTGAATTTGAATTTTTTAATTTTTTTGTGTCAAAAAACAAATTTAAAACCACCAACTCAAATGTAAATTTGAATGTGAGAATTATCACACCTCGACCATGGAAACAGTTCTAATTTGAATATTCGCCACCTAAAACCTGCCGAGTTCATTTACATGTCAATGACAGAGGTAATTTAAACTATTTGAATATGTTAATTACCTACCTGATAAGTTTTTTTTGTAGGAAAACTCAATTCGAATTTTCAGGTTGGGACTATTCGATCGAATATTAGACGTTCAAGTTTTTTCATAAAAAAAACTCCCATTTGAGTTGTGAGTACATTCAAATATGTTAGAGTAAAAAAAATTCACATAAATTCAAATTTGACCTTTGATAAATAACCTCCTATTGGGCAGATTCCATAAGGGCGAAGTGACTAACGCTAGTGATGTCATTTGGGAACTTCGCCAGTTTCTTAACGGGCGCAGGCGTCACTTCGCTAGAGAAGGAGATAGACGCTATCGTTCTTCGCACTCTAACGCCAGGCGAATTTTCGCTCTAGGAACAGACCTAACTCCGCAAATTCACTAAGATGCGGATTTTACTGAACGTTACCTCAATTGGCAGACTTGCCTTCGCCAGCTAAGACCAGGCGAATAGCAATGGAGCTCATAGCACTTCCTCAATTTTTGTTGCAAAGTTTTTCTAAGTCCCAAAAAACGCTGGCGTCTTTTCTAGCCTGCAAAGGTCCACAAATTTTTTTTTAGGTAACCGGGTTCCCCCCTCCATTTTCTAACATATGGAACATAAACTATACACTGGGCATTATAACAACTCTATTT
This sequence comes from Xenopus laevis, assembly GCF_017654675.1. Classification (NCBI taxonomy): domain Eukaryota; kingdom Metazoa; phylum Chordata; class Amphibia; order Anura; family Pipidae; genus Xenopus; species Xenopus laevis. Next base: position 46,731,601 of record NC_054374.1, on the reverse strand, counting down.
TATTTATTTGCTGCAACGGCCATGTTACTTTACCATTTCCTGCCGTATGCAAATTAGGCAACGCTAGCGCAACTTCTCTTTGATTGCCGAAGTAATGCTAGCGAAAAATCGGCGCCCTGGATGCAACTTCACACTAGGGAATTGGTGTTGTCCTAGCGAATTTATGCCTGGTGATGTTGCGATGGCTGCGGACCGTCGATGGCGAATTTTCGCAGGTTAGGGAACTTGCCCCTAAGTGTTTTTTTTATATTTTTCAATGAAAATTATATGTAGGGTACAAATTTGGGGTATTCAAGTTTTTTTTCACAATTTTATTCAATTTAATTTTTTATATTTGTTTTTTTTTAATGAATAAGCAAACATTCATATTTTTAAAAATGTTGAGTTTATCTAGAAAAAGTAAGAGGCCATGTGTAAGGATAGTGTCAAACTTTCAAACAGTCTCTTGGCAAAACTTGTCTTGAATAAACTAATGCTAAGCCTAGTAAGGAGTATCTAATGGACACAGCCCATCTTGTGTTTGGTTTTAAACCTACAACCACAGTTTTAGTTGACTCTGTTTAAAGAGAGAGAGATGTATTTTTCGATCATGAATTTGTGTTGATGATATTATGAATCACATAAAACAAATAAATTGCTGAGCATTGCTAATGATTCAGTGCAGAAACACCATATGCCAAAACAGCTGATGACATAGATGCCAAATATTTTTATTGGGAACAGGCCAAAGTTTTGAATCAAATAAAGGGCATCCCATTGTCATAAATATTTTTCATATTAAACAAGATAAAACATAACTGAATTTGATTTGTCAAAAAGTGAAATCAGAGCTCACAGCAAAAAAACTCACACGTACTTTATTCATTTCTATGTGGGTTTTAAAAGTTTTTTTTTTCAAATTTTTTCACGCATAGATAAATACACTTCTAAAAATCCCATAGAAATGAATACAAACTGGGTGAATTTTTCTTTAGTGAGTAGGGATGAGTGAAATACTCTGCGAAAAAACGGCCATAGACAACATGAGGTTTAGAAAAATGTAGCTCAATTTGAAAATTGTCACGCGTCAAATGCCCCATTTGACAAATTTTTTTTGCCGTTTCATTAGTTTTCTGCTTAGCAGTTCAGATTCGCTGATCCCTAGTAGTGAGTTCTAATGTCGCATTTTCATGAATTTGTCCCTAAGCATTATGCAGATTCAGTTTATGTTACTCATACCCCCATTATATGCGCAACTCATTTGCTCTATTTTATTGTCTTCTGAATTTTAACTTTTTTTAACCAAATTGCCAATAGTTGATACACAAATCTGCACCTATATATTTCCCCAGTTTATGTAAGTCCTGTAGCATTATGAGTGAAAACTAGTGGTGACACTACCGATCTCCATACAGTGTGCTCATCTTTTTTATAAACTGTATGCTTGCTTGTCCACATGTAGCTTCTTATCTGAGGCACCAGCCCAGACAAACTCTTATAGGAACTCTCCTAAACAATGGCGTATTCTTATATGTAGGTGGTCATGTGGTGATCCAACACCATATCAGATTAGATATCTTAGGTGCTGTTCCTTGTGTGGCCAGCTAAAGAAGGGTATTAGATTTGTACAAATAATAAACTACCGAGTAGAAATGCATGCAACTTTATTGACAAGTTGAAAGTCCGTGCATCCCTTAACAAAAAAAATAAAGCACTTTTGCAGTGAACCATGTAAATAGGCAAAAGTCAGAACTCATGAATGAAAAACAATAAAGTATGTTTAACAGGTTGTCATGAATAGAAAAAAAAGAGCATACTGTATGTCTACAAGCATAACTAGAATTCCTTTTATAGATTCCAGCATCTAAAATATCTTTAGGGACTCCGGACTGCTGTTCGCTAGGTGATGGGTAATATGCACTGTATTGATGTGTTTTCCTTCATGTTCTAGTAATGTTTAACATATTTTTACATAATCCTGCTAATGTTTTCGGAAACAGCAACCTTGTATTATACCAAAGATAAATATAGTAGAATCAGTTGAAGACAGATTAACATAAATTTAATATCATGTAACAATGAGTGCAATGTTTAGGATTACCATAAATAGTAGATAATCCTGTGCTCTCTACAGATGAATGAACACTCTTTGCCTGTATCTCACTAAGGGGTCTATGTTTCCTAAAAGCCCGGTAAATTTGACAGTATGTTTCCGCATGTTATCGCTGCGAATATTTTTCTGCCAAAATATTTGCAGCGACTAAGTTTACTTAACAGCGATGCGCTCAGAAGTCATTGTGATCACTTGCGGTAACTACGCTGACGAACCAGCTTATGTTAGCGAGTTGCAAATTTTCTGGCAACAAATTAAGTTTGTGAATATTTATGCTATAAAATAGTCTTGTTATATGATGTTTTTTATGGCATGATTCATGGCCAGATATGTATCTTCAACACTGCTAAACTATATAGATATCAACAACACAGTAAACAGATTGCACCCAATCAAACATGTATGCATCATATAAATCCACAATTCAATACACCCAGTCACAAGACTTACCCCAATATAATCATATAAATAAAATTCATAAACAAGTTTTACCAATAAATCTGTGTTCATCATATAAATGTAGTTTAATCTAGGCTGACAAAGTCTTTGGTCCCTCCTAGCCATAAAAAATTGTCTTTCATCTGAAAAAGCTGCTGTAGCAGAAGACAAAAGAATAATCCAAAACATCTTTGATTATCCTTTCATTTCTATTTTCTCCTGTCAGGAATGGCAACAGGAACAGAATGATGGGTAAAACAAGGTGTTATGTCCTGTCCCCTTAAGAATTTTCTGGCAAAAAAATAAATTACCGCCACTATATACATGTCGGAAAATGTTGCCAATATTCTGCCATTAATTTTGTCTTTCGTACATTTCGCTGTTTAGTAAACCAAGCATTAATGTGTATGTAGCGTTATTTTCAGTAAATGCTATAACTTGTGCAAGAAAATTTGCAAATTTATATTTACCACAGGTTAGTAAACTGGCAAAAACGTATTCGGCGGCAAATTTGTCTATATTTTGTGTGCATATTTTTACTGCGCTTTAGTAAACGGACACCTCTATACTGTGAACTTATCATCATCATCATTATTGTTGTTATATTTACTGCACATTCAACTTGCTAAACTGTAATCTATACTGCCAACTCAGGTGCCACCCTCTGTCCACACTCTTGGCTCAAACACTGTCTAATGCACTGTCCCCTATTCATGGGACATGCCACAGGTCTCTGTGCTATGATTGCACCATTTTTTTGCAATTTGCACACTGTGTAGTGCATTGACCTCAAGTATATCCATACATTCAGTATATCTGAAGCGTACACTACACTATATAGCATACAGTATATATCATCTGTTATATCATCTGTTCTAGTAAATATATTCCAACATTTGGGGGGTTGTTTATCAAAATCTGAAAAGTTCTCACTATTTTTCAGACATTCATAGCATGGCCACTTACATGAATGGATAAAAGGGTCGTTTAGTTAGGTACAACCATGAAAAGGGGTTTTGCCATCAGTTTTCAACTTGAATAAAGCATTTCCTGGAGATGTCAATGTCAATTGTTTTTCATCAATTGTTATTGCTCTAAATAGTCCATAACATATAAACAGGCATATAGCTGCTTGAATAGGAGTCATCCTTGAAGGCACCTGGCTCTCCTTGAGTACAAACATAGAGAAAAATAAGGAAGATTAATCAATGCACATTCTCTGGTCCCCTGTCTCATAAGTAATCTAATAGTTATGCAAGTGCATGTATTTACAAAAACAGGGGCTATTAGTTAAAAAGTTATGATCATAAAATTGGTAAGCCACCATACCATGTCAAGGTAAACCCCATAAGGTGGTCTCTAACTATTTACCTCCGGTCATAGTATTCAAAAGCTGCCACCTCCCTGCATGGTATCATGGTGCATTGATCAATCCCCTTCTTTTTCTCTATGTTTGTAGTTAATTTGGCCAGATCAGTAGCATTTAAATATAATTTTACTTAACCTTGGAGTGCTCTCACTACCCCCACTTTTTCTCCTTGACAGCATCACTAAGACAGCTTATACAATATTAAAACTGCATAGTTGATGCAGGGGGCTCACCAATGGACTTTTTGCCCAAAGTTTCACATTTAAAATAACATGTCTCCCACTATCCTAGGACATTCACTCTCTATTTTGAAGAGCTGGAGTGTTCTATCTCTATTTTATTCCGTCTCCCATAGAGTCCATTATAATCGAGTAATCCAATTTTTTAAAAATTATTTTGTTTTTCTCTATAATGATAAAACAGTATCAATGAATCCTTATTGGAAGCAAAACGGCTTATACCAGTTTATTTGGTTTACTTAGGGTTTTTTTTATTTTTAAAGGGGAAAAACTATTTTTTGTGAAAAAAAAATTACTCAAACTCAAAGTTCATGTAGAAGTCAATGGAAGATATCCTGATCTGCACTGGGTTTTCGAAAAGGTCATGGTATTTGGGCGTCAAATCAAAAAAGTCTCGGTATTCAGATTTTTTCACGATTTTATTGAGGTTTTTCAAACACAAGAAATTTTCAGCAACATTTATTAATAAATAAGGGGAATTGGGTCGTTTCTGAAAATTATGAGAAATTTTCGGATTTTGATAAATAACCACCTAAATGCTTACATAATTTTCTAGTGGACTTAAGGGATGAAGGTCCCTAGCATTCTGGATAACAGGTCCCATACCTGTATATTGTATAAGGCTCACTTTTTTGGTCATTATGTACAGAATGCATTACATACAGAAATAACTATGTTGATCGATTAATTGTAGAATACAATACTGGCATTTTTTCATTATTTTATTGTCTGGTGATACTCACTTTTACAGTATTATAGGTTCCAGGAGCTGGTCTTGAAACAGTCTTCTTTTTTATAGAAAATAACATGTTATATATTCTGTATGCCATTATAGCAAATGTTCAAACTTCTCAGAATGGGTGCTTCTCGTTTATAAATTTTCTATTTGATATGGTTCTATCAAAGTATAAAATAAGTGACTGACCAAAATAGGGTTCTGACACTTTCTTTGTGATAAATCTCACTGAATGGTATTGTATATGAAGAAAATATTGGACTCTGAGAAATAATTGAATTTTAATATGAATGTATGATTTATCAATGGCAGTAATCTGCTGTTGCACCTTGTTTAATATTATTAATTAATATATTTAAATAATATATGAAATATATAATACAGTGCAAGCTCTTTAAGGGGCAGATTTATTAAGGGTCGATCTGTAAATTTCAAATATTTTTGGTGACATTCGAATTTTAATCCCCCTGTGTGAGATTTATGACACCTCGGCCATGGAAACAGTCCTAATTAAAAAATTTACCACCTATAACCTGACGAGTTCATGTACAAGTCAATGGCAGAGGTCCATTGAGCCTTTTGGAGATGTTAATATCCTTCCTGGCATTCAAGTTTTTTTTTTCATAGAAAAACTCAATTCGTATGAATCGAATACGATTAGAATTTTCGGGTCGATCAAATATTATACATTAACATTTTTTTCTTAAATAACCTCCCAGTCGAATTGTGAGTATATTCGAATTAAAAAAAATTCGAATTCGAAATTCGACCTTTGTTAAAAGTAGAACTTTACTTTCCTTATCATATACAGTATGTGGTATATTTAAGCATTAGCACTGACTTATTTACAGTATCCCAACTTGTTCAGTTTTGTTATGAACCCCCAGTAAGACTTTAGTGCTCTGAATGATGACAACATGTTGCAGCAGAGCCACAATGTTTCTTTTGTATGCTCAGCACAAGTGCCCATCAATCACTATCAAAGTGACAACAGGCAGCAACATTTTGATCCTCACAGACAGCCACAGATGGCAGAATACATAGAAACATTTCTGCACTGTATTTACGCTTAAGCAATAACTATATAATAATGTCAAACATTTTAAATATTTCTTAAGAATGAAAAAAAAGATTGATTCATTGTCATTTGTCAACAATTTATCATGGCTACAGGAGAAAAAATTGTATTAACTATTTGCAATCAATCTTTTTAGCCTTTTAAATTAATAGATGCTTTAATATTTATTTCAAGAATTAATGATTATCTTTTTCTTTTATTTACAAAAAAAGCACTGGACTACACACCTCATTGTACAAACAACAAATACTTTTTTGAAATGTTATTCCTTTGTACAAAAACTCTTCTAATCTCTATTAAAAGTCTATAAACTGGAAATGATTTTGGAGAAAAGTGTTTTCTCCTCAAATTGAATCTTATCCATGATTTTTCACATGATAGACCTCTTTTTCTCACTGAATTGAATCTGTCTTATTGTTTGAGGTCCAGTTCATTATCTGTCTGCTTTCATTTGGAATATAATCTGCTTCCTTTGCTGAATGTCTAGGGCATGTTATATTGTTGCCTTTGATATTTCATATATGTAAATTATAAAATGTTAAGCTTTAACAAACTTTTTAACACTCTAAAGTGATAAGCAATGTCAGCAGAGTATTGTAGGGAATATGTAGGCATATCCTTGAGGAGAAATTTAGCTTGATCTAAATATAACCAACCCATGTAATGTACAATTGCTGTACTGTACCTTAAAGAGGTGGTTCACCTGTAATGTAACTTTTATTATGTTACAGAATGGAAAATTCTAAGCAACTTTTCAATTGGTTTTCATTATTTGTTTTGCTATAGTTTTATAGGTATTTGCCTTTTTCTTTTGACTCTTTGAAGCTTTCTAATGGGGGTCGCTGACCCTTTCTAAAAATCAAATGCTCTGTAAGGCTACAAATGTATTGTTATTTGCTACTTTTTATTACTCATCTTTCTATTCAGCCCTCTCTTATTCATATTCCAGTCTCTTAATTAAATCAATGCATGGTTGCTAGAGTAATTTGGAATCTAGTTACCAGATTGCTTAAAATGCAAATGGAAAAGCTGCTGACAAAAAAGCTAAATAACTCAAAAACCACAAATAATAAAAAATGAAAACCAACTGCAAATTATCTCAGAATATTACTCTCTTGTTACGTTCGGCACCCTAAATCCAGAAACAGTACTAGGCTGCCTGGTCTCGGCTCTTGCTTCTGCCTTTAACGGCTGCCTTTCACCTCGGGAAGAACCCTCGGCTAATTGGATGCTGCCAGGTCTTACTAAGAGAGGAGCAAAGCTAAAGGTTCTGGACGAGCAAAGGGGCACGATCGTTTCACAAGGATACTGGAATGGAAGACCACTCAACTTGGAAGACAGGCCAGATAATAGGCAGGCCGGGCCAGCACAAGCAGATACAAGAATAGTCAAAACAGGCCGGGTCTGTGCGTGGAAAGTTCAAGGAATGGTCATACAGGCTAGGATCAGGATTGGAGAGCATAGAATAGTCAGGCAGGCAGGGTTCAGCTTGGAGAGATCAGAATAATCAGGCAGGCAATAGTCAGATTGGAGAGTTCAGAATAAACAGGCAGGCAAGGGTCAGAATACAGAGTTCAGAATAGTCAGGTAACAGGCAAGGTCAAAACCAGAAGGAACAAACAGGAATCACGTAGAACAAAGCACCTAGGAACTACCAAATAGAACCTCCAACGGGCAATGAGCTCAACACTGAAATCCCCTTTTACAGTTTTAATTTCACGCCATTGCACCTTGAAGGCATCACGCCACACACCACCACTCAGACTGGAGGGGCTACAAAGTCCTCAGCATTTGAATACCTTACCTCAATAGTACTCCACAAAGGTGGACAGCAGCACATACTTTAATCAAATTAAAAACTACAATCTTTATTGGCTTTACATTTAAAACAGACAGAGAGACCAAGCCCTTTGTCCTTCTGCCTATTTTTTTACTTCCATGTCCAATTGTGTGTCAGACCAGTACATGTTATCCAGAATGCTTGGGACCTGGGGTTTTCCGGATAATTAGGATCTTCTTAACTTAAGTCTACTAGAAAATCCTGTAAACAGTACTGTTTTATTACAGAGAAAAGGGAAATCAATTTTAAAAATTTGGATTATTTGTATAAAATGGAGTCTATGGGAGATGGCCTTTCCATAATTTGAAGTTTTCTGGATAATGGGTTTTCATATTACGGATCCCATACCTGTATAAGATATAAGGGATAAATAATATCAGCAGGTAGTAAAATATTAGCTAACAAGTAGGATACAATTATGCAATGTTATTTTATATACTGTATATTAGTGGTTTTAGAGGTTTGAACCATGACTTAACTCAAAAACTCTAAAACCATGAATGTCAATGAACTAAAAAAAAGCACTGAACAATGGGCTAAAGTATATGAATACCTAGAAAACCGCATAAAATTTAAGTATTTCAGACAAATCCTAGCAGAAAAAAAACCTGAAAACCTTTTTAAATCGAATTGATTTGAAGCTGATCAGCGCAGCTCCCACTGACTTCTATAGCAGTTCGACAACTTTTACTCTGCAAAGTTTTGTTTTAGAGGTTATCATGGTTTTTACACTTAATGAATATAGAATGTTTAGAGCTTTTTAAAAATTTAGGAAAACCACAAATTTTTCAGGATTCGGATAACAAATTTTGATTGTTAGTAAATGGGCCCCTTGGTCACATACACTATATAGACTTTTTGCTCATTGATCTTGCCATGGCAATAGTGTGTGTTTTGATAATGTTTTTTGTGTTTTATCAAATGTGCTAAATCAGTTATTTTCTCCAGTGTATACAATAGAGGAGTCTAAGTTCCCAGGCTCACTTCATAGCTGCACTGATGGCTCAGCTCAGTCTAGCCAGTGGCTGACTCACGATATGATTCATAAAGCTTTAATAAAAATGAATGTAAACAAGGCTCCAGGGCCTGATAACATACCCCCCCCCCCCGGGTACTAAGAGAACTTAGTTCAGTTTTAGACCAGCCCCTGTCTGATTTTCTCAGATTTGCTTTTATCTGGTATGGTACCTATGGATTGGAGAAAAGCTGATGTAATTCGATCTCAGCCTGGCAATCATAGGCCAGTAAGTTTTGACATGTGGTGGACAAATTATTTGAAGGTTTGTTAAGGGATCACATTCAAAATGAATGGCATGATGAGCAGCAAGCAGCATGGCTTTATGAAGGATAGGTCATGTCAGACAAATTTGATTGCTTTTTATGATGAGATAAGTAAGATGCTGGACAGTGGGGGGGGGGTGGTAGATGTGATCTATTTGGATTTTGCCAAAGCTTTTGATACTGTGCCCTACAAACGACCGCTTTCTAAACTAAGGTCTGTTGGGCTTAATGAAGTCGTTTGCACATGGATAGGAAACTGGCTACAGGATCGGGTACAGAGGGTTGTTGTTAATGATATATTCTCTAATTGGAGTAAGGTTCTTAGTGGGGTCCCTCAGGGCTCTGTACTGGGTCCACTTTTATTTAATTTGTTCATTAGTGTCTTAGGGGAGGGTATTGTAAGTGATGTATCAGTGTTTACACAAACTATCCAGCCCAATTAATTCCATCCAGGATGAAGCATCCTTGCAACAGGATCTTAACTGGCAATCTGGCCATCTTAATGGCAAATGAGATTCAATGTGGAAAAATGTAAGGTCATGTACCTGGGATGTAAAAATATCCAAGCCACGCATACCTTTAATGGGACTGCAATATTCATAATGGAAAAGAAGTCCTTTGAGTCCTTGTAGATAATAAACTTGGCTGTAGTAAGCAATGCCAGTCAGCAGCATTAAGGGCAAATAAGGTCTTGAGCTGTATTAAAAGGGACATTGATTCATGGCAGGAAGGGGTCATTCTTCCACTGTATAGAGTACTGGTAAGGCCCCATCTAGAATACGCCGTACAGTTTTGGTCTCCAGTGCTAAAACGGAATATTATTGTATTAGAGAGGGTACAGAGAAGGGCAACTAAGCTGGTAAAAAGTATGGAAAATCTTAGCAATGAGGAAAGACTGGCCAAATTGGGGGTGTTCACGCTGGAGAAGAGACACTTAAGGGGTGATATGATAACTATGTATAAATATATAACGGGATCATATAATAATCTCTCTAATGCTTTATTTACCAGTAGGTCTTTCCAGCTGACACAAGGTCACCCATTACAATTAGAAGAAAAGAGGTTCTGCCTAAATATTCGGAAGGGTTTTTTTACAGTGAGAGCTGTGAAGATGTGGAATTCTCTCCCTGAATCAGTTGTACAGGCTGATACATTAGATAGCTTTAAGAAGGGGTTGGATGGCTTTTTAGCAAGTGAGGGAATATAGGGGTATGGAAGATAGCTCATAGGACAAGTTGATCCAGGGACTAGTCCGATTGCCATTTTGGAGTCAGGAAGGCATTTTTCCCCCTCTTAGGCAAATTGGAGAGGCTTCAAATGGGGTTTTTTGCCTTCCTCTGGATCAACTAGCAGTTACTGTAGGCAGGTTATAATAGAGTTAAAAGGTTGAACCTGATTGACGTGTGTATTTTTTCAACCTTTTTTCAATGGAGTGCTTCCACAACCTTTCCTTTTTTCTTTTTTCAACCTAACTTACTATGTTACAATCGAAGATGGTCTTTCCATAATTCAGCATTTTCTGGAAAACGGGTTTCCAAATAACTGATCCCATACCTGTACTTTAAAAGGCATAAATACAAACAGGGGTACGTTTGTTTTATACAGTATTAGACAGCGAGAATTAATGCTTCAGTACATAGTAGGAATGAGGTCTCTGCCCTGAAGAGCTAACAGTCAAAAACTTCAACTGCTAATAAATAGTTATTCATGCAAAAGATAATAGATTCCTCAAACAGTCATGAGGCAAATTTACTAAAGGGCAAAGTTGCCGTCGCTAGTGAAAATTCATCAAAAAGACAATCCACAGGGACATCGCTAATTTACTAACAGGCGTAAAGAACTATTCTCTAGCAAAAGAGCTCAGCACTAACTAAGTTTCAAGCCCTTTCAACAGGTGAACAATTGTTACTCAAATTACACAAATTCATCAAAGTGCAATTTTTTCACTACGTTACCCCTTTTGCCGGAGTCTGCTTTGCCAGGTTATACCTGGCGAACTAATAAAATGAAGCTACATTCTGCTCAACATTATGTGACATCATATCCTGTATTTTCATATTTTAAAGTGGGATTATGTTTAAAAGTTGTAACTGTTAAATATATATATATTAACCATTTGAGGGTCATGGCAAATTTGTTTTAGGATGGGCTCATGTCTAGGACAATAGAGGATATCTTTTGTCTTTCCTTTGCTCCCTTGGACATTTTTAATATATTGCCACTTAAAGCAATTTCCCCAACATCACTAATAAAGACATATATTTGATCTATATGTACATGTAATTGTGTTAACGATGTATTGCTAGGTAGAATTGAATGCAAGCGAAAGCCAGCTTTCGTCTGCTGAGACGTAACTCCGCATTTTGATGAAGTGTATGTACTGCAAATTAACATCTGATGAAGTTGTGTGAAGTGTGGTGGTGCCTTCTGAGGTGAAAATATGTCCTTTGGTAAATTTCCCTCATTGAGTCAGAACTTTAAGCATGGGGTTGGACACTTTCCTCCTACCGACCGTCTAACTTGGCAGTCTGTTTGTATACCTCTGTGTTCACAGCTTGAGTTAATGATCATGCCACAAAATTATGCAGTGTGCAAGATTCAGACACAGTGCAACTGCATCAAATTCAGCACCCACATTGCACCTGAAATGATGCCTCTATTGTGTGGAGAAAAATAAGTAGTTGTGCCTAACATTGCACTTTGCTCACAGCTTCAGGGTAAGTGAATGAGCCCTAATTTCTCCTTATCAGAAGATCAGGATTTTGGGAGGTGTTTGTGGTGAGGGAACAGGGGGACCTATATATTTCATTTTTTTATCTTTAGCAATAGAAAAGCTAGATGTAATGTGTTATATTTGCATGGCCAGTTATTAAAAAAAAACTATTTGACATTTTATAAACAGAAGAAACCCAGTAAGGATGCTCTTTACACTGCAAAAATAATTAACCATTTAATAAATGTGAAATTGTACTTCACAAGGAGCTGTTCTTTATAACTCCCTTTTGTCCAGTGTCTCACTCATTATACTGAAGGATATGAAAGTGAGTTGGAGCAATAAATTGATGTGCAGGAAAAAGGCACAGGAAACTGGGTTTAGGAGTAGATTAATTATAATACTTATATCACATCAGGTAACTGCACAAAGCAAATACAATTATTAGAAATTTGTTTTTAAAGTTAGTCACTATCTGACCTGCAACCTTTTTACAAAAGGCAAATTCTAATACTAAGAAGTATAATCTGCAAATTTCCAAGATGTATTTCAATATCTCCTTACAGCTTTCACAATTTATAAGATGCTGGCAGGTAGTTCAGCTCAAACATTTACTAGCAAAAATGACAAACAGTATCAGGTGATGATCCCATTTAGGCAGGTTCATGGGGTTGCTCCTTTGGCCTTGAGAAAAACTTAGCAGGAGGCAGTTGTTTATAGTGTATCACGTAGGAGTAAAATGAGAGCTAAACTAAGCTTTAGGTTATCTAAATAAATGAGAGATTGTTAAATCGTGAAAATATTTGGAGAAAACGAATAAAATATGGAAGGGGATTCCAGGAAAGAGGGTGCAGATCTAGGAATGTCTTGAATGCTCTTATGTGGGATGACAAAGGAAAAGATCTTTGGAATACGAGATCTTTAGAATAAGAGAGAGAGTGGCTTGGTGATTTTACATATATAGAATAGGGCAGCGTTGTGAACAGCTTCAAATTTTAGTGTCAATATCCTTAATAGTAGCAGAAGCAAGTATATACTGTAGGTAGTCAGCATGGCAAGGCATAGGTAGAGTGATTGGAGAAGTGCATGACCCTGGCTTCAGTGACACAATACTGAGCCCTACAGGAATATCAATTTAGGGCCCCATAAACCATCTGTAAATTGAACTATTTTACCAACAGTGGATTCTCTATGCTCCTGGGGCTCCTAGGTAATTTATTATGGACAACAGCAGTCATATTCTGTGGAGGAGAAGGCAAATCAGTAAAAAATTACAGTAGTCAATATGTGAATTAGAATTTTGGGAACACCTGGCCTCAAAGATTGTAAAGTCAGTGACTATCAGTGATTTATATAATGTTATTTGTGTTAAAGGAGAAGCAAACCCAAAAGTTAAAAATACCCCTACCCTACATAGACCCCCCCTCCCTCCTCCCCCCAGCCTAAGTGTTACCTTGGGAAAATGCCCCTACATTTTTATTTACCCCACAGTGCAGATTCAGGCATCAGAGTTCACAGGCTCCATCGTCAGCCGCTAAAGTAACCTTCGAAATGAGGCCGTCGCTTCGGCAATTTTCGTAAGTTTTGGCATATACGCAGTTGTCGCAAAACATAAAATTGCTCCAACTGCACATGCACCACTCTGCTGGTCTCATTCTGAAGATTACCGAAGAAGATGGTGCCCATGAGGGGTAAGTAAAAAATTAGGGGCATTTACTTAGGCTGAGAACTTTTAATTATATATAAATGTATAGAAAATGGCCTCTTTTTAGGAATAACAAATAAATCCACAAATAAATCATTACAGGGTTAGGGTCTAGCTGAAAAAATTGCTTTGCCATGCTCCCGACATATACCTTCTTTGGAAAGATTTTATCTTGACCCTGGACCCTAATATATATTACAAATTTAGCCACAGGACCACCTTTCTCCTTTTGTAAGCATTCTTTTACCCTCACTTCGCCACTTCCTGTTATGACTGCATTTGGATACTATATTTTGTAAATGATGGTATGAACATTATGTTATTGTAGTATATTTACAAATTTTGTTCTTTCTTGTAAACAAAAGTCAGATAGGGTAGCACAAATACAGATACTAAGGGAAGCACTGAAGCTTGGCATATACAGTATACATATTTATTTAACAGGTCCAGTTGCATTTAAATTCAATGAGACAATCAAAAATGCCAGATTTCCCTTATTTTGTGTTAATAAATAAGGTACCAAGGTACAATCTTTCCCCTATTCCCTGAACTAGTTTGGTTCTTGTGGCTGATAAAAGCTAGGGAGAGAAGGGCTGCACTAAAAAGGTAGGTGTCCATGCACACAGGATGGGGGAAAGAAACTGGAAAAGTAAACATATGTAAATAGGGTAAAAGTGGCCATAGACGATACATTTATGAAGTCTCCTGGAAAAAATGTTTCTAGGAAAGATCGTTAGTTTAAATACACATGTGTAGAGCTGATTTGTCAGCTATACAAGTAGAAACAATGGAATTCTACCTGTATCTGCCGATTCAGCACTAACAATGGCCTTCAAAGGTGCTCGATCAAAATTTTCCAGCCAGCCGGATCGACGAGTCGACCGATATCCAAATCTTCTGCACTGAATATCGTACGATATTATTGGTGCATCTATGGCCACTTTAAGAGTGGAAGATGGTCATAGAGGAGATCAGGGATAGCCAGTAAAAGCAGACATCTTTAGCTTGTGGGGCTGATTTTAAGGAGTATAATAAGCATGTAATAATGATAGAAAGGACTAAGAAAAGGGCAGACTGAGCAATGTGTATGTTAGGGAGATCAATTAGGTACTAGGGAGAAGGTACTAGAGAAGGGAGAAAATGTAAACCTCTTTAAAAGGGATGAGGGATCAAGATGAACATACAGTGAAAACAACTAGAAAGAAAATGGAAATCGCCTGGGAGAAGGCACACGCAACACTTCGTTTTCTGAAGTAGCCAGAAGTTGCCTCACGAGGAAACGCTGTTCGGGGAGATTGTTAACCCAAAGAAGAGGAGATTTGTCGCAGGGGCGACTAATCTCCCTGAATCTGCTTGTTTGGCCAGACCCTAACGTGTCACCAATGCCAATAAATGACTTCTGCTTGCCAGATTATGTAGCTGCAGTGCTATCTTTTTTTTGTATAAATTTAATCCTGCTTGTAGTATGGGTAGAGACAAAAGCTGACAGTCCCCAATTTCTACATCTGGATACTGGAGAGCAGGTTTTACTGACTATGAGGGGCAAGTTATAACTTGGTATAATCTCATTCTCAGAAAGTGAAATTGGGGCAATAGGAATGATTCTATTTCTTTATAGCAGTGGCATTAGTACCGGCACGCAGTGCTGTATCAGTCTGCCATTGGATACATTACCCCACTCTCTGTAATATGCTCCACTGATAACACTGAGAGCTTCACAACTATTCACTATGCTCACATCAGTCTTCTGTATTTAGAGAATGGAAGGCTCTGCATATACAGAATATGTTAGTCCTTCAAAGATAAAGAAAGGCTGATTGCTGAGATTGTAATTCCTATAGCATGTACAGTTTAGGGGATGACTTAAAAATTCAGGTTCACCATTTCACCATTACCATAGATTTTTTCTGATCTAACTTGGGGTAGACTGTTGTAAACTAACTGCTGACTGGTTGCTGCTAGCAACTGCACTTGTTCGGTTTAGAAACAGTAGTAGTACATCAGTAGTGTTTTGAATACATTCCAACTTTGTCTTTCAATAGGTTTGACTAAAATGCATTTTTCAGGCCAATATTCCACCCCTAAATTCCAACACTACATTCTAAATTTCCACAGTGCATCATAGGGCTGCATAGATGTCAGTGCAACCCCTACACACCATATTTTTGTCTGTGTTACTATTTCAAGAAGAATGGTGGAATAAATGTGGGTGAGGCAGAAATTATGCACATCTCAGATCCTGGCCCGTAGGCTTGAATGGGTTATACTCAATGGCAAGCATCAGCAGAATGTGAGAAATGCATGGGACTTTCCCAAGTCTACTAAATATAGTGCATCACATATCATATATCTTAATTTCTGTTGATGTATGGAAACTATGGCACATTGTACACATCTTTTGATGTGGCAAAAGCCGCCTTATGCAACTACTTTTATTATGTGAATTTTTTTAACATTTTTTTTTAACTATTCAAATGTACTCACAACTTGAATGGGGGTGGGGTTATTTAAGAAGAATCTCGAACATCTAACATTCGATCGAATAGGAACGACCTGAAAATATGAATCAAATTCAAATCGAGTTTTCCTCTGAAAAAAAAACTAGTCAGGAAGGCTATTAACATCTTCAAATGGTTCAACGGACCTCTGCCATTGACTTCTACATGAATTCAGAAGGTTTTGGTTGGCGAAGTATCGAATCAGAACAGTTTCCAGGGTTGAGGTGTGATAAATCTCACATTTCAATTCAAATTTGAGTTGGTGGTTTTAAATTTCGAAATTGTTTTGACCAAAAAAAAGTCAAAATTCTAATTTGAATTTACCCCTAGGTGTTCTATTAGCATAACATTCTCTAATAAAATAACATTTACACTTGGCATGGCAAGTATATAGTAAACTAAACAGGTGCAAACTTGCATGTTTTTCTTACTTTGCACCCAGTCCAGCTGATATCACCTACAGGAGCAGAGCCTTGCACTCTGTGACCTGCAAATCTGGACTGGTTATCATGAGTACTGTCTTGGTGCAAATTTGTAAATGAGCCCCATTTTTGTCTGTGACTTTCTTCTTGTTTTCTAAAGTGCAGGAATATTCAGCCTTCACCAAACCAACTGTTAAAGAACTACAAAAGCTTGTGGAGAATGGGTATTTTTTAGCCACTGGAATTCACAAGGTTGCCTATTCTACTTCTATATTCATCAAGAGTGTGAAATTAAATGACTGTATGGGTATGAGAATACATTTTCATCTATATTAATGTAAAAAAAGACCATAATAAATAAAGCTTAAACTGTATAGGCAGATTAATATTTTTATAATAATTTGTAATTGAGTTTTTTTTATTTTTTTTATTTATTATTATATTTAAATAATAATTTATTTAAATCATTATTTTTATTATTTGTGTTTTTATTATGTCACTTTTTGTTCAGCAACTCTACAGGAATTTCAACCACTATCTGGTGGCTAGGATTCAAATGACCTTAGCACACAGGCAGTGGTTTGAATGACAGACTATTGTATGAATAGTAGAGGGCCTGAATAGAAAAACAATAAAAATGAATAACAATATAAATGTAGCCTCACAGAGCAATATTTTTTTGCTGCCCCCTTTGAAAGTTGGAAAAAGTCAGAAGAAGAAGGCAAGTAATTAAGAATCTATTAAAAAGAAATAATGAAGATTGCAGCCAGTGGCGTAACTACTACTACTTCTACTACTACTAGAAAGCAGACCCTGTGGCTGCAGAGGGCCCCAGGAAATATAGGGGCCCCATAAGGCCCTAATTCATATATAATTTCAATAAATATTGGTAAAACAGGTCAACATTAGTGATGGGGGAATTTATTCGAAAGGCTCAAATTTGGCAAAGCTGTTTTGCCAGTGGCAAATAAATTCATGAATTTGCCATGAAAAATTTGGCGTCAATGCTGGCGTTTTTCTGACGCCGGCACTGATTTAGACGGCACCAATTTAGACAAAAAATGGACCCCGGTTGACTTTAATGGGCGCGGGCGCTCATTTTGACGCTGACGAATTGTCGCTGGTGTCAAAATCGCAGTTTTGTGAATTTCTCGCCAGTTCCGCTAATTTCGTGGTGAAACTGGACAAATTCACCCATCACTAGTCAACATCTTAGCTTTTTTTGGGGGTCCTGAAAAATAATTTGATGTGGGGCCCAGTAATATCTAGTTACGCCACTAGTTCAAACCACTGTTGTACTGGTTATGTACAGCAATCCAATACCTTTTGATAAACTCACTCCTCACAGTTATGTTTAAAAAGCATGCTCCTTTTGCCAGCTCCTGTTATTGCACAACTCATTAGAAGTTGTGGGGCTCATTTTACTAACATAGGTGCTAAAATGCACCAGTGCAATAACCCATAGCAAGGGATAGCATCTTTGAATTAATTTCCTAAATTGTTTAAGACTGTTCCAAGATAAATGCTGATAGGTTGTTATTAGAAACTAAGTGAGCCTTAAAGTCCAATTTATAAAAAGTCAAATTTGTGAAATGTTAGAGTCTCTTTTCTACTTTGAATAAACTCAAAATCCTTATTAAACGTTAGGGGGTTATTTACTAAAACTCAAAATGCTCTCAATATTTTATTAAAACAAATTCGACCAAACTCCCACAATGTTACCTTATTTATCAATAAAATAATATGAAAAATTCAGTGCGGGAAAAGACTTGTTAAAATCAGGAAAAAATTCTAATCAAAACTTAAAACTTTGAATAAAATTGTGAACATTTTTTACTAAACATGTTATTTTCAATAGGTTGAAAAATTCGAAAAACATGCAGTTTTTGGCAGTTTTAGATGAAAAGTCTTACGTGCAAGAATTTTTTAGTGCTTAATAAATTTTGTACATACAAGTTTTTGGATCCAATCGCAAATAAGTTTGATTCGTGAAAAAAATTTAAATTCAAATGTTACTAGTAGGGATGGACGAATTTTTTCGCCTTGTTTCACCAAAACACACAACGCCCATAGACTTGTATGGTGTTGTGCGTCAAAATAAAAAGACGCGCTCAAAGTTTTGAGCATTTCGCCGGCGGTGAATTTTTGACGAAACGGGTCAAATTCGCCCATCCCTAGTTACTAAAATACCCCCCCATGTATATGACCTTGTAATATGACTACATAAAATTATATTTGCATATTTTTACAAGCTTGGCAATAAAGCTGGTGTTAATCCAGAAGCATTGTATAATATAAGAATTAATTTGCTATATTAAATGAAGCAGATTCCAACTTGCCAAAATTCTAAACATCACTTGTGTGCTGAGCACCAATATTTTCATGCAGAATCTGACAGACGACAGCTGCTGATTGTGGGACAGCTGCAGAAAAATATTGCCTTTAGTAATGAAACCCTTTATCAAAATGAAGATTTCTATTGAGGGTTTAGTTTCACTAAGAGATTTATATATATATATATATATATATATATATATATATATATATATATATATATATAAAGATATAGTTAAGAGCACTCACGGGTATTGTGAAAAAGGCTTTTATTGGAGTATTACAATCTACCCCACATCAACGCGTTTCGGTTCTCTCTGAACCGTCGTCAGGATGCACACAGAAGTCATCACGTGATACATAAATACAAACATCAACCAATCAGTGAACAGTGTTAATTAATTAATCATGCTGGTGAGTGTGTTCTGCATTAACGTGTCAGCATCAATTACAATATTCACTATCAAAAGTCAAAATACGTGTATAAAATGTAATGTATATGGAAAAAAATTAACCACATTAAAAAACATTAAAAATGGTGAATCATCAAATTCTTTAAAAACATGTAAAGACTGTGCAAATAACAAATTGCCAAACCAGGATTGTCAAGGATATCCATATATTAAAACTGAAAACATGGAAAAAATTGAAAACATGGCAATTCTTCAAAAAATATTTTAAAAATATTTTTAAAAAATATTTTTTAAGAAATAAGTTAATTAACCAGATGCAGCGGAGTTAGAGGGTGCATTCTTACTGAGTTGATAGCAACACCTCCCAAGCCTTATAGGATTCTACCAAAATGCTAGCCTATTCATATCCATGTATATATCCATGGTTCAATGATTACCAAGTATCAATATGCTTGGGCTACTTATTCCTGGTTGTTACACCTACAGGGCACAGCCAGTATATCAAACTGCACCAATCACCTATACTTATGCTGCCTGTATATATCCCAGATATTCAACAGTCTATAGAACATATTAAACCATTATTTCAATTTTAATTAGTACCTATGTTATTAACATTATTTTTACTCGACTCCTTGGGACCCCGTTTAAAATGCAATGTAAGTGTCACAAATGTCACCAATCACAGTGCACGCTTGTCATGTAGAACATTCCCCTACCTATAACCCAAAAATAAATCCAAAAAATCCGTACTGCCACCCTTCTCAAGGAAGTACAGTACTAATTAAACTTCAAAAAATCTGAAAAAATCCAGAAAAAGAAAAATGGAAAAAAGGAAGGACGGACAAATGTTACTTTTATACAAAACAGGCCCCTAGGAGCCACTGTGTCTAAAGTCCGGATCCACTTGGCCTCCCTCTGAAGCAATAATCTCCCCCTGTCGCCTCCACGTTTAAGTGGAGGAACATGATCAATTAGTATACATCGAATAGAGGGGAGCGAATGCCCAAAGTTTACACAATGTCTTGCAAGTGGGGTGTCCGCTTTACCTGAAGTAAGAGCAATGCGTATGGTGGATCTGTGATTGTTCATGCGTATCCGAAACGTTGTAGTACATTTCCCTATATAAAACAAACCGCAGGGGCAGATAATGCAGTACACCACATATTCAGAAAGGCAGGTTAATCTATATCGTATTTCATATCTCCTGCCGCTGTGTGGATGAGAAAAGTGAGATCCAGTTAAAAGAAAACCGCATGTAATACATACACTGCACCTGTAACAGCCCATCTTATTAAATTTCAACCATGGCTGTGGCTGGGTAGTTGCCCGCATCATATGCAAATCTGTAACCATCAGTATGTCACGTAGAGCCCGACCTTTACGGTAAGCGCACCTCTGTGGTTTCGCTTTAGTAAATGGTAAGTTGTTGTCCAATTGTAATATTGGCCAATTCTTTCTGATAGCTGTATTGACGTGTTTGCTTGTAGGCGAAAAATTTTAGACAAAAATGAAGGAGTCATCCTTGTTAGGATGACTCCTTCATTTTTGTCTCTAATTTTTCGCCTACAAGCAAACACGTCAGTACAGCTATCAGAAAGAATTGGCCAATATTACAATTGGACAACAACTTACCATTTACTAAAGCGAAACCACCGAGGTGCGCTTACCGTAAAGGGCGGGGTCTACGTGACATACTGATGGTTACAGATTTGCATATGATGCGGGCAACTACCCAGCCACAGCCATGGTTGAAATTTAATAAGATGGGCTGTTACAGGTGCAGTGGATGTATTACATGCGGTTTTCTTTTAACTGGATCTCACTTTTCTCATCCACACAGCGGCAGGAGATATGAAATACGATATAGATTAACCTGCCTTTCTGAATATGTGGTGTACTGCATTATCTGCCCCTGCGGTTTGTATTATATAGGGAAATGTACTACAACGTTTCGGATACGCATGAACAATCACAGATCCACCATACGCATTGCTCTTACTTCAGGTAAAGCGGACACCCCACTTGCAAGACATTGTGTAAACTTTGGGCATTCGCTCCCCTCTATTCGATGTATACTAAGTGATCATGTTCCTCCACTTAAACGTGGAGGCGACAGGGGGAGATTATTGCTTCAGAGGGAGGCCAAGTGGATCCGGACTTTAGACACAGTGGCTCCTAGGGGCCTTAATGAGATGTATTCACTGGCCTGTTTTGTATAAAAGTAACATTTGTCCGTCCTTCCTTTTTTCCTTTTTTCTTTTTCTGGATTTTTTCAGATTTTTTGGATTTATTTTTGGGTTATAGGTAGGGGAATGTTCTACATGACAAGCGTGCACTGTGATTGGTGACATTTGTGACACTTACATTGCATTTTAAACGGGGTCCCAAGGAGTCGAGTAAAAATAATGTTAATAACATAGGTACTAATTAAAATTGAAATAATGGTTTAATATGTTCTGTAGACTGTTGAATATCTGGGATATATACAGGCAGCATAAGTATAGGTGATTGGTGCAGTTTGATATTCTGGCTGTGACCTGTAGGTGTAACAACCAGGAATAAGTAGCCCAAGCATATTGATACTTGGTAATCATTGAACCATGGATATATACATGGATATGAATAGGCTAGCATTTTGGTAGAATCCTATAAGGCTTGGGAGGTGTTGCTATCAACTCAGTAAGAATGCACCCTCTAACTCCGCTGCATCTGGTTAATTAACTTATTTCTTAAAAAATATTTTTAAAAAATATTTTTAAAATATTTTTTGAAGAATTGCCATGTTTTCAATTTTTTCCATGTTTTCAGTTTTAATATATGGATATCCTTGACAATCCTGGTTTGGCAATTTGTTATTTGCACAGTCTTTACATGTTTTTAAAGAATTTGATGATTCACCATTTTTAATGTTTTTTAATGTGGTTAATTTTTTTCCATATACATTACATTTTATACACGTATTTTGACTTTTGAAGTGAATATTGTAATTGATGCTGACACGTTAATGCAGAACACACTCACCAGCATGATTAATTAATCAACACTGTTCACTGATTGGTTGATGTTTGTATTTATGTATCACGTGATGACTTCTGTGTGCATCCTGACGATGGTTCAGAGAGAACCGAAACGCGTTGATGTGGGGTAGATTGTAATACTCCAATAAAAGCCTTTTTCACAATACCCGTGAGTGCTCTTAACTATATCTTTTTGCTATTTCTTGAAGCAGCACCAGTGAGTGCCGGTTCAACAAACTGACTATATATATATATATATTTATAGAGATATATATATAGCTATATATATATATATATATATATATATATATATATATATATATATATATATATATATATATATATATATATATATATATATATATATACACACATAGATATTAGGAATCATAGATCACTGTTGATGTGTACACACAAACCCTGACACTTTGAGTAGCTTTTCTTTCTGCGATCACAACAAAACAAAAGGAAATTGGCACCGACACGTTTGTGCACAGATCCACAGATCAATAGAGATTAATGGTGCCATTTTTTATTTGCCTTACTCTCTGTTAAATGAAAAATTAAAATGGCACAGCAAGGTGACACTTAAAATGTGACTCCTTAATCAATAGCATCAAAGTTGTATTAAGTCTAAGCTTCCAGAGAAATAGAATTTCCTTTACCACCCCAAGGACAGAGTTTGCTGCCAGATCAGAGCAACAGGTGCAGTTTGTAGTTCTTAGTCTTTTGAGTGTTTCTCTGGCACGGAGTCACTTTTACAGCAGCTAAACCCCAGCTGCTTGGACACATGCATATGAAAGTATTGTGCCTTCATTTCTTATATAAACAGTCATCTGGAGAGAGGAGGCTGGAGATTTGTGACATTTATTACAAGAAGTGGATTTTCTTGAAGAAATTAAATGTTGAATGTTAAATAATTATAGTAGATGGGGCACCTGGCAACACGGAGAGGCCTGTTTATCAATGTTCTGATTTTAGTGGTTTTAGAGGTTTTAGAAATCAAGGGAAAAAACTCACCTTCTCTAAAGTCAGGAATGCCAAGTAATATTCTAAAAAAGCCTCATATAAAAAGCACAAACTAATATAAATGCAGAACTAATGCGAATACTAATCCGAAAGCTAATCAGGAAACCTCAAAATACTTTAATTTTTCATGCAAATATAAATAAAAAGACCCAAAAACCTCTAAAAGCTTGAATTAAAACAACATTTTATCATTGGAAAAAGGCAAGTCCCACTGACTTCTACATGAACTCAACAGCTTTACAATGATGAGCAAATCTGATCTGTGTCGCTGAAAGCCCAAAGTTTGCCAAATGCATTGAAGTCAAGGGGCATTTTTTACACGCATTTTTTCTAACCACACAGCTTATTTTTACTATACATTAGAGCTTTTCATGGATAAATGTGGTGAAATATTTTGTTTATCCATAAATTCCATAAAAAACTGCATATTTACCCTCCCTGTCATTCGCAAAGGAGCCCTGTAATCTCTACTTGTGGGTGGATAGGGTCATTTACACAAACAGGGCATACAATGGCTGGCCATAGATTAGACACACTGTTTGTTATTAAAATACACAATGTTTATTATTATTAAAATATCTTGCAATTGTTCTGAAACCATTCACTGTATTTAAAGCTTCATATTCATATATCTTTGGAAATGGCAAACTACAGGTGTTTTTTACATTTATAAATAACTTCTTTTGTTATGCAATGTGTACTTGTTTGCGTGTGTATGTTTGTGTCTTGAGAGAAGTCTCTTGCCCACTGAGCTAGTGGGGTCAGATAGTTTGGAGGGAACAGAAAAGCAGCAGAATGATGAGTCAGTTAGCTGGGTGACAGTTTGAAAATCTAGTGTGGGCAAAAGGAAAAGGGAGACTGCTCTGGGGTTTATACATCATAATAGATTTGTCAGATTATGTGAAGAAGATGGGAGTGTGAACTCTGGATTGGCAGTTCTAGATGGGGCTGATCTCTCTAACAGGCCAGAAACCAGTTTCTCTAGTAGTGGTGGGGGAGGAGAGTAGAGCTAGGCCAAAACAGATTGCAGTTATAGGGGATTCAATTATTAGTAGAGGGCCTGAATAGAAAAAAAATAAAAATGAATAACAATATAAATGTAGCCTCACAGAGCAATATTTTTTTGCTGCCCCTTTTGAAAGTTGGAAAAAGTCAGAAGAAGAGGGCAAGTAATTAAGAAACTAATAAAAAGAAATAATGAAGATTGCAGCCAGTGGCGTAAATACTACTACTACTACTACTAGAAAGCAGACCCTGCGGTTGCAGAGGGCCCCAGGAAATATAGGGGCCCCATAAGGCCCTAATGCATATATAATTTCAATAAATATTGGTAAAACAGGTCAACATTAGTGATGGGGGAATTTATTCGAAAGGTTCGAATTTGGCGAATTTGTCTGTTTTGCCAGCGGCAAATAAATTTGTGAATTTGCAGTGAAAAAAACGCTGGCGTCAAAGTTTTTCCAACGCTGGCACAGATTTAGACAATAAATGGACACCCATTGACTTTAATGGGCGCGGTGCCCATTTTGAAGCTGGCGAATTGTCGCTGGCGTCAAAATCTCAGTTTTGTGAATTTTTCGCCAGTTCTGTGAATTTCGTGGCGAAACGGGACAAAGTCACCCATCACTAGTCAACATCTAGTCAACATCCTTATTTGCTTTGCAGAAAAAGATTTAGATTTTCACAAATTTTTTGGACTTTTTCATCCGATTTTCACGATTTTTTCATAATTTTTACCCGAAAACTCACAAAACTTCGGGGTATTGCCTGAAACCCAGCGCACATCAAAAAATCATTGGGACTTCTCCCATTGACTTATATGCAATCTCGACAGGTCTGAGATGCCGGGTTTTCAGATTCTGACTTTTCCCATCCTCGGGGTTTAATAAATTCCGAAAAATTTGTGATTTTTTAAAAGTCGGATTTAATAAAAAAAATGTATGGATTTTTCGTGATTTTTGCATTCTGAGTTTAGTAAATAACCCCCTCAGTGTTAGGGTGGTCAGCATTAGGGGGACTTATTAAGGGTCAGTCATTTATCTGATCAGTCTGCAAAGGGGCTTCTGGGCAAAAAAGCTCACCAAGTACTACAGTTGGTGCAAAGCTGAAATAAACAATTTATTTTAAATGTAATTTTATGTTGAAAAATGGGATGCTTCAGTGGCTAAAAACATGGAAGGATGCTATTCAGTAAGCATAGTGTTAAGCCAAATAAGCAACCCAACAAAAAAAAAACACCTTTAGTGGGAAATTTCTGATTCCCACTTTAAATTCATAAGACTCACTAGATATAATTTCATATATTCTTTCTCATGCATACAATATTGATCAGTACAATGATACTCTTCCCCCTACATTAAAGTGCTCAGTGACTTCAACCAGCTACAAGCATAGCACAGGTCTATGACTTTCAAGCAAAGTTCTTAATGTTAGGAATTATCTAGGCACTTAGTTATAGTAGGGTGCAGTAAATTTGCAGCAAGACAATAAACAAAAATATTGAGAAGAGCACAGCTACTCTAGCCCTAGCAATATACGATACAGTGGCTCAACAATACATAACACAATACCCCCAGCGTACATTTCTTCCAGCAACGTGGTGGCAACAGTAAGGCACAGGCCACACATCTATTCCCAGTAAGCTGTGCCTCTGCACATTACAGTAGGAATAAGATAAAGGATAAAGCTAATACAGAAAGGCCAATCTGTATGAAGCTCAAATGTAAACAAGAGAATGAACAGAATTAATAAAAATAAGAACAATTTGGAAAACCAGGTACATACTGAAGTAAAAGGCACTAATCATAAAAGTAGACAGTGCAAATAAGTGAAATAGTTGACAGTGTTTCAAAAGTGCATTTGAACCGGACCTTCCGATTGTAAAAGTATTACTATGAAATAGAAATTGTTGGGATCTAAATACTCAGCTGTTTAACTGTTAGTACAGATGGTGTTAAAAGGGGTGCGTGGTGTCACACAATCATTGTGGTCATGTTACAGAGCTGCTGTAGCTAGTGTTACACGGAGGAAAATGGCTTATATTGCATTCCTCCTATACCCTCCACTTTTATTATTGCTACAGTTGGTATTGTCAGTATCCTGGAAACAACAGAATGTCACTTTATATAAAAGATATAATATTTAGTGCAAAAGCTATAGACACAGGAGCAGAGATTTCCCCTTTAGCTCTTGAATCACATGCTAATCTGTAGTGCTCTTGAAGATGAAGGTGTCATGTTCATACACACAAACTATCACGGCAAGTATGTAAAGCGCCCCAAAAGGTATCAACAAAGGAGACTGGCACCTGCTTATGTACAAATGTTGCACAATTAGAAACATGCAAACACAGTAATGCTAAAAGGTGTTTATATGTTACTGTATTAAAGAAGTCTTTCAGAACAACTAGACCCTAAAATGTATTTGGTGTGAGTTTTAGCTGTGCTAAGTGTTAAAATGTCTATCCCCCCACCCATTACAATTTGCCATCAAAGTGCCTCTGAGCTTTTTTTCCCTTTGGCACACCACATTATAGAATGAATGAAGTATTGACAGACGCACAAATTCTTGGCTTGCTGCAGCTCCACTTGTGTAACAGGGATTAGTGGAGCTGGGATAAGGCACGGCTGTAAGGTGTTAGATTTATAATGTGATATAATAATACTATGCAGAAGGAGATTTGTTTTTGGGGTTCACTACAGCAGCAAGCCAAACATGGGCATTGTTTTCCCAACTAAAGTATATAGTGTTCACTGTGGGTGTACAAAGGGCTACCAAGTTTAGAGGTTTATTTTAAGTTAATTTGATTCTTGGCAGGAAATGTAACAGACTATCTAAATCCCTCCATTTCTGATATATGAGAAAGAGTTGGTTTTGTAATCAAGAATATGGTATTTTAATTCATGCCAAGATGCCAAAGTAGACCACCCACTGCAGCCTCATCCTTGCCAGGCAGGCAAATAGATGTTTCATCTTAAAGAATTTAATCTCAAGAAATTCCTCTTACAGCCCTGGCTCTTACATTTTATGCACCAGAGCAGTCATAAGGGAAGAAATATCTCTGTATTTTCCTTGAGTCTGGAAGAAAATACTAGAAAGCCTTGGGGGGAGCTAATCTGAATGATTAACTGCTATATGCTAAAGACTGGGAATACATGTTAAAGTATATGTGCAAGGTTTAGGTCTCCTTTAATTTTAATGCTCTGTCTCTACAAGTGGTAATCATTTATGCCATCATTCTGGCTAGTATAAGAATATTGTCTATACAGAAAAGGCTAGGAAAATTAAAATATAGCTTGTGACAATTACATGTATGCATTACTAAATATTGCTTCCTGCTAGATGTGCAGGCTCCAGTGTAGACACTTGTATACAATGGGGATATAATGAGTTCCTATCAGCTCTCAAAATTTGCCTCAAAGGGGGAAAAATTCCTTTCTGATTCCAAGATGGCAATTGGACCAGTCACTGGATCAACTTGTACTATGTTCTATTTCCCATAACCCTGTATTCCCTCACTTGCTAAAAAGTCATCTAACCCCTTCTTAAAGCTATCTAATGTATCAGCTGTATGACAGCTAAGGGAGAAAACTCCACATCTTCATAGCTCATACTGTAAAAAAAAACACTTCTGAATATTTAACCAGCACCTCTTTTCTTGTTATCGGAATGGGTGACCTTGTGTCAGTTGGAAAAACATACTGGCAAATAAAGCATTAGAGAGATTATTATATGATCACTTTATATATTTATACATAGTTATCATATCACCCCATAAGTGCCTCTTCTCCAGCGTGAACAACCCCCAACTTGACTAGTCTTTCCTCATAGCTAAGATTTTCCATACCTTTTACCAGCTTAGTTGCCCTTCTCGGTACCCTCTCTAATTTAATAATGTCCTGTTTTGAGCTGGTACGTACACCATATTCTAGATAGGGCCTTACCAGCGCTCTGTACAGTGGAAAAATAACCTCCTCCTCCTGCAAATCTATACCCCTTTTAATACAGTTCAAAACCTAATTTGTCCTTGATGCTGCTGACATTGCTTGCTACAGCCAAGTTTATTATCTACAAGGACTCCAAGGTCCTTTTCCGTTATGGATTTGCCTTGTTCAATCCCATTAAGAGTATACTGTAAGTGGCTTGGATATTTTTACATCTCAGGTGCATGACTTTACATTTATCAACATTGAATCTCATCTGCCACTTAGCTGCCCAGATTGGCAGTTTGTCAAGATCCTGTTGCACGGATGTCGAATCCTGGATGGAATTAATTGGGCTGCATAGTTTTGTGTCGTCTGCAAACACTGATATACTGTATTACTTACAATGCCCTCCCCTAAGTCATTAATGAATAAGTTAAATAAAAGTGGACCCAATACCGAGCCCTGAGGATTTTAGAAAACGCGTATGTTTGGTAAGGACAGTATCCCTAATCAGTGGTTTAAAAGTCATGAAGGTTGAGAAGTTTTGTTGATGGAAGGTGTGATCATTAGGGATGTAGCGAACTGTTCGCCGGCGAACTTGTTCGCACGAACTTCGACCGTTCGCGTCCGCCGAATGTTCGCGAACGTCGCGCGACGTTCGCATTTTGAGTTCGCGTTCCATTCGAATACAAATCGTTCGACCATTCGAATTCCTTCGACCGCTAAAAATCGAACGATTTCCATTCGTTCGAACGATTGTAAGCATTCGATCGAATGAAAAGCATTCGATCGAATGCTTCGATCGTTCGATTCGAATGAAAATCGTACGATCGAACGATTAAAATCCTTCGATTGTTCGAATCGAACGATTTTAGCGGGTGTTCGAAGTTCGTGAACTGTTCGCGAACGTTCGCATTTTTTGCCGGTGTTCGCGAACGGCGTTCGCGAACACCAAATCGGCAGTTCGCTACATCCCTAGTGATCATAAGGAAAGTGAATAGGGAAGATTTGTTGACAAGACCTTACATACTGAAAAGTGTCCTAGGGTTTAGCATATGGTTAAACAGATTACTGAGAAGGGGATGGGGGAAGATCCAGACATCATAATAGACATTGTGGCACATTTACTAAAGGGTGAATTGTGTTGTTGTTGTTGTTGTTGTTTTTGTTTTTTTTAAATTTACCAAAATGACAATTTGCAATGACATTGCCTATTTACTGAAAGGCTAGTAAGACAATACACTAGTAAAAAAGCTAAGCATAAAAGAAGTTCTGCGCCATTTTGTCAGCCGAAAGATTGTCATTCCACAAATTTATCAAAGCATGAACTTTTCTATACATTTCCCTTTTCGCCAAAGTCTATTTTGCCAGGTTCTGGCTGGTGAATTGATAAGATGAAGCTACATCCTCAACATTACTATTGTAATAACCTGCTTGGAGATGAACCTGGGACCTGGTGATTATGTGCTGTCTGTCTTTCTGCTGCACTATGTGAGCAGGCAGCTAAGGCCCTGGTTCACTCCTCTTGCTTTCCATGAAATTGCAAGTAGGCTTGGCCTGTTTCATTAACCTGCCTATAAAACCCCCCTGCTCTGCACTGATTCATTGCCCAATGTAGGTCTATCCTTAGGTCCTGGGTGCATTTCTAGTGTTCTGATCAGGTTCATTGACCTTGTCTGTCCCTGATCATCCCAAGTATGTCTGTCCTGACCTTCGCTTGTATTTTGACTACTCTTTCGGATTCTCCTCTGTACTGCAATACTGTTGGTTTTTGACCCGGCCTGTGACACTGACTACGTTCTTGTCTACTGATTCAGTACTGCTCTGTCTGATTGGTATCGACCGGCCTGTCCCTTGACCACACTCCTTGTGCCCTGTTCCTCCTATAAATGTTTGGTTCCCTAGCCTGCCTAGAACTCTCTCTTTGGTCTTCTCACATTAAAACCTGGCTGCATCCAAGTAGCAGAGAGCTTCCTCCCGAAGTGAAAAGCGGTGGTTATAGGCAGAAGAGTGAGCCGAGAACGGGGCCTTGGGGTTTATTCTGGATTTGGGATACAATACGTTACAACTTTGTCAGTGACATAGATGTCCTGTACTCCTGTTTTTTAACCATTTAAAGCTCATGCCACATTTGTTTTAGGGTAGCCCCATGTCTAGGACAATAGAGGATCTCCTTTCTCTTTATTTTGCTTCCTTGGCCACTTCCAGCAATTTCACCAATATCACTAATAAGTACATACATATGACCTTTGTGTAGCCTCCATAATTAAACTGACGAGAGAGTAAATATGTTAACGAAGTTTCGCTAGGAAGAAAGTAATGCTAGAGAAAAATCTGATTTCCGAAGAGAAAATTCGGACGTAAGTAAATCTGCCCAATTGTAACTAATGACGAAGCCTATAACAAGTGTTTCCAAGGTAATATTTTTAGTTTTTTAAATTTGCTACTATGACCTGTATAAGAAAATTGCTTTTAAGCAAAGACGGGTGATGTTGTTATCAATCATTGTAGCTCAATTAAAATGTAAGGAAGAAAATGTGCTTGAAGAAACATGTATGAGCAAAGTGCTTTAGAACATAACTTAATTTCCATTCCTTAATGTCTAAATTTCCAAAAATCTTTTTGATCTTCAAAATGCAATTCCACGAGGCCGGTGTTGAAAGGGTTAAAAAATACAACTGAGAGGGGACAGACTGAAAAACCAATTAGGAGCAGGCACTCAATGAAGGCACACTTCCACCAGGCAAATAGCTCAAAGTGAAGAAAGTTTATTGTGTCCACAGCCTTATGCATTTTGTGTCATAAACACTTAATCATAGGTCCGTGAAGTGTTAACCTTCTGCCATGTACCCAGATGGCTTTAAATTTATCCGGGCAACCCCTGCATTAATGAGTTTTTTCCAAAATTTCAATGCAGGTGGCTCCATGGATTTCCATTGTAACAGTATTGCTTTGCGTAATAAAGCAGTTGCAGGTAAAATAGCTTAGCTAAAGGCCTCGGTAGTAGTATTCCCACAATACCCAAAAGACAAAGGCTGGGTGAATATATATTAGGAAGTGCTAAGGATGTTTCAGCATAATTAAGTACCTCCCTCCAGAAGCCCTGTATTTTTGGGAAATCCCAAAAAACATGACTAAAGGTGCCCACAGCCCTGAGCCACTTGGGACACTGGTCCGAGACCCCTGCGTAGATCCTGCCTAATCTATGGGGAGTGAGGTAAACTTATTCCCCTGAGGAAGCCGTAGACACGGCAAAACGCGTCGGGCTGGCATAGGTGGACAGTGGGATACCTAGCTCCCATTCAGTACCTACGTAGACAGGCAGAATTGGGTCAGAGCGATTCACTGGAAGGGAGGGAGCGGGCAAAGGCGTGTTACCTTGCATACACGCTGGCTTATTATCATTACTAATAGCCAAGGCAGATACTAAGAATCTGCATTCCAATACCACAGGTCCACTCTTTGCAGTTTTTAAATTATGTATGTTTTTATGGACATGGTCCAGCACTGTCAGCAGAGGAGGCAGACAGTGGGTGTGTTTTGATATGAGCATTTTTATTGGCTGATTAGAATAAAAGTTACATTTTAAATAGTTACTTTCACACTTGAGAGGCTGCTGACTGAACTAGTTTGCTTGTAAGAGACTGAAGGTCATATTTCTTCAATGTGTCCTGCTATCAGTCTCTTTACCCTATATTTCCTGTATTCTAATATTTTTTTCAAACTTGCGGAACAGCAGCCACTATGAACTGACTGGTTTAGTTTGTATTGTACTAATTGTATTGTATCTAATTGATTGCATCAGAATAATATACATGTAGGTTAGTGTTTTTACTAGATCGGTATAGCTCCAGAGTGGTCTCTGTAAACACTAGTGGCCTATGGGGGAATTGAGGGTACCTAAACAGCATGTTTATTGGAAGGTGAAATTGGTTTTGTAGCAACTGGAATTGTTTACATGCCCCGTTTTCTATGATGTCTCCTTATGTTTTGACTCCTGCAGCCGCCCATCTAGCTATATCTAGCTAGTCAGTAAATGGATCAGAGCTTGGAGGGAATTCTTAGAGTCTGCCAAATATAAGAGCATGTCAACAGCATATATTGACACTTTCTCTTCTATGTCTCCTAGTTGGAGCCCCATAATTTCTCTGCCCTCCTGTATCTTAATCGTTAGGCTAGGGCAAAGAGCATCGGTGACGATGGACAACCCTGCTTAGTCCCCCATTTCAGTTGTACCACTGGTGAGAGCATACCAGCCACCAAGACTCTAGCTTGAGGCCGTGCATATAGTGCCTTGACCCATCCTACAAATCTGGGACCAAAGCCAAACAGACTAAGGACTTTCCATAGATAAGGCCAATATACAGTGTCAAAAGCGTTTTCTGTGTCTAGGGCTACTACTATCTTGGGGTTTGAGTTTTGATGGCGAACACCCTAGCTGGCATAAACCTGGTCTGGTCTGGGTGTATCAGCACCCCTATCACTCCCTGCAGCCTCAATGCTAATATTTTTGCAAAGATCTTAACATCACAGTCAAGCAATGATATGGGCCTGTACGATTCACATCTGTGAGGAGGTTTACCTTCTTTTGGAATCAGGATAATGTGTGCCTCATAGCAGATGTCAGGGAGGTGGGAAGTTGGTGTCACATTGTTGTATGTTGAGCACAATTTGGGTGCAATTAATTCAGAATGTAGTTTATACCATTCGGATGGGAGGTCATCGGGGCCTGGGGCTTTCCTCCTGGTAAACTGTTTATGGCCTCCTTGACCTCCTCCATTAAAACATCCCTATCCCTAAGTTAGCCTCTGTCTCTGTAAAGGTATCTATAGGGTCTAGAAATGCTCCCATGCCAGTGGGTAGCTGGTCTGAGTGAAAGACGTATAAGGTTTGCTAGTGCCTCAACAGTGGTCATAGACCCGTCTTCTAGTTGTAACTCCTTGAGAGCCCAGTAGGGCGTCTCCCACCTGGCAAACATGGCTATAAGTTTACTGCTTTTGTCCCCCTTGTCATACCAGTGAGCTGCCCTATATAGCTCAGTTTGGGTATAATTTTCCATATGCAACAAATTAACATCTCTTTGGCATTCATTCAGCCTATATGCATTCTGATCTCATCCACCAGCGCACTCTCCGCCTGTACCAGTTTGTCCTATGCATGTATCAGGGACTCATGACAAGTCTGTCTGGCCTGTTTAATTAAGGATAAATACATGGCCTCTAGTATAGGCCTTTCCTGCATCCCAGACTACATTGGCCTGAGCTGTGTCCACATTTATATCCCAGTATTGGGATAGTAGGGGGGAGACTTTTTCCACTGTTTATTTGTGCTTTGCCCATTTGGGAGGTAACCTCCATCACTGAATGTGGACCATCCAATCCCAAGTTAAGGAAGCTAATAAGGGGGCATGATCTGAGCATACTCAGGGGAGGAACCTGCTGGTTTTAAGGCCCTGTAACAGATCTGCAGTTACCAGGATCAGGTCAATATGTGACAGGGCTGCTGAGGCACTGGTATAACAGGAGAATTGCCTGACACTATAGTTGAGCCAGGGCCAGGAGTCAGTGAGGCCTAAGGTTGAGGCCCATTGAGCTAATGCCATGTCTCCTGCGTGGGGGGAAGGCTATCAGCATACAGGTCCATTACCATATTAAAGTCGCCTGCCCAGAATGTAGGAATGTGGCCAATCTGGGTAATTTCATGGAGGAGGTGTATGTCAGCTGGGGGAGGTCGATTTACTGTACATTTAACCCTCTATCCGACCTTTAACCAACAGGTACCTGCCCCCTCGGTCTGAGAGTACCTAGTCCAGGCTGAAGTTTAGGGACTTGCGTGTCAGTATTGCAACACCAGTATTGCAAAATTCTGCATGATACAGTATCAGTATCCATTGTCTTTTTAGTGCTCTAATTTGTTGCCCTATTGGTTTACTGTTGCATTATTATATCAGCTCCAGTTTTCTCCTGGATATTCAACATTATGTTTTTTTTTTAATTCATCATTCAATCCTCTAGTGTCCCATGACATCATTGTAAAACATGTACATGACATTGTAAAAACATGAAATCATATAATAGCTGTGATCAGGGGCCACATGGGAGCCGCCGCCTACCAGGGTTCTTTAGGTGTGCATCAGGCTCCAAGGTGATCCCCCCAACCCTCCAATCTCCCAAAATCCCCCAGCTCATTAGACAGAAAAACAGTTAAAAAAAAGAGTAGGAAGAAAGCATTAAGAACCACTTTCCTAAGATCATTTGGTGAGCAAACAGATTCTCATGTGTTGTGTTTTGCAGCCAAAGAGCTAACATGTTATAGTTCATTGCAAGAATCTTGTTTTTATGTATATGTCCACAGTCTTGGTTGTTAGAGTGAAATAACTAGGGTGTGATGCTATTATGCTTTAAAATATATGTATATTAGTGGGGCACCAAAAGACTGTAAACAGTTAGACAGAGAAGATAGGACTATTCAAAATGTTGCTGCCATATGACTATTGTAAATGGAAATTGTTATGACAGTCCTATGTCCTGGCACAAACTCACTGCCAAAAGTCTTTCTTCAGTCCATGTGCACAGTTGTGTTAGACAACAATGCACTGCTGACATCCCATTGTGCCATTTGTCTTTTTCCCGTGCTCTTGATAAATGCCACCTATAATGCAGTTAGGAGCAAACCATTAATTTTTCACTTCATCTAAACAAAATATGAAGACATTATATTCTCAAAGTTTCTAACAAAGATATTCAATGCAACTTACTCCTTACAGTTGATCAACCTGAAGGTATATTTTCCGTTTAGCTAAATAGATTTAGTTTTGCTAGAGACAGCTGCTAAGAGTTAGACTAGGAAAATGTAAGTTTAGTGAAGGACATTCTTATTAAATGAGCTGACAGATGCCCGTGAACCACACAAATTAACACCACCATCTATAAAGTAAAAAGAATATGACTACTAAAGCTCATGCTTAAATAGAACTGCTGGGCTTTTCTTATTGGCCTTAATGACAGGATGTCCTGAAGCAGGTGGGATGAGTCAAGAGCTTACATGCCATTTTCTTTGTTGTTTTCGGTCAAACTGAGATTCTCCCTCAAGGTCAAGAATAATTGCTAAAATGTCACTCACCACTAGAAGTAAATATTTTTAGCTCAGAACACAAAGCCTCTTGAGTGTTATTATTAAGCAACCTCAAACAACTGTAGACTTACATCTTAAAGGAGAAACTACCATAAATGCAATTTGCCATTTTTTTGCTTACTGTGTATTTGTTCATGAGTTTATACCAGCTCATCTTTCTAACTGCCTTGAGGCTTAATTCTTTTGATCCCATTGTTTCTAGGCTGTTACCCACCCTATCCATTGAAATGGCTGGTCATGTATGAAGGTTACCAATGCATATTCACAACATTAAATGTATATGCTGAGAGGAAGGATCAAATGAAAATGAAAAGTAGTAGCATGACTATCATACATCTGCTGTGTATGCATAAATATACACATATGGCTCTGTGTAGTATATTGACTGTTTAAAAGTCCTACCTAGTGCTTTGTAGTTTTCAAAGGTCCCATAGGCCCATTACAATTCCACTTGAAATTGGAGTGCTCTATCTGTTTATACCCTTTCAGGTGCCAGATGCTTGTATAGTATATGGACCAAATTATGCCAAAATGTAGTTCCAATGTACATGGTCACTGTGAAATGTTCAATAGCAATTTAGCAACTTAAAAAAAACAGATTGACCAATTGGATGTATGTCTTTTTGAGTTACCAAATCATGGGTGTATTTAATGGCAAATCACTGTTGGCATTCCATGCATTACAGGCAACCCCTGCCTTTCTTTTGAGGTATATGAAGTTTATCTGGGAGTGAAACTGCTACCACCCTTAACTTTCCATTTATGGTACTGGATTGTGACCTAGGAATTTGTATAAGAATTGTATTTCAGGGGGTTAATTCAAGCCCCCCTCCCCAGGAACTACAGCAGTTACAGTATGTATCACAAGGGATCAAGCCAATGAGCAAATGATGGAGACTTTAAGAGAAATAAAACATGTAGTTATTTCTCATTTGATATTAATACAAGAGAAAAACATAAAGAAACCCTCTTCTTTTAGTTCCCCTCGCCCTCTAAACAGAGAATGCTAAGGGCTTGCTGAGTTCACTGCAAGGCCGCACACATAGTTTAAGCTCAGCAGATGAATACAGAAAGTATTTGGCTCCTGCTATTTGGCAGTTGCCTTTCTCCTATGACTTAGCGACAGGAAGTGCTTGGCATGCCATTCGCAAGCACATTCTCTAAACGTTTTCACAACCTCTGGCTCTGTGCAACAAACATGAACATGATTCTTGAATACTAGTTTTATTTCATTTTGTTTTAATTCTAGTTCAAGTCTCTCTTGGGGGCCCAACTTTAGTCAGGGCCCTTCTCAACATTCAATCATGGTTCCTAGAATATAAAAGTTATCAGTTGCGTTTTACTCCTACTCACATAGTTCCACATGGGTTACTTTAAGACACAACAGTAGCGGAAGAAGTGGGTATTCAAACTAATGAGAACGTTTAACACCGTAAAATGTGGCCTGTGGCAGGAGTTTTATGTCCAGATATGACTGTAACTAAGGTATATGATACCTAGAAAAACACAGCCAATGACAATTTACATCTCAAAAGACTTGTTCCTTAGGTTGACTTCACCTCACAACAAGGTGCTGACTACACTAGTGTTTGCTTCCTTGGCTAAAGCTAAAGTGCTCACCCTGGGGGGTTTATCAATATCTGGGCTAAAAATATTGTCTTATTTTTACAGGTCACAATTCCTATTTGTAGTTTATTTGTTAAAATCTGGGATGGACTTGTAAAGTGGCCAATTCCTAATTGTGCACTGCCTTGTTAACTTTACCCTATTCTGTCTGGGTCTAGGTCACACTATGTGACCTGACTGAATGCAGACCTCTGGACTATTTACAACCCACCCTGATTAATTTTATTATCTCTACAGGTTATCTCTGTTTATCTGTAACTTTCTAAGTTATTGCCCATAAACCCTTTTTCAGTGATCTAACAGTATACATGATGTGCCTTTTGGCGTGATTTTTCAAATTGATTTTAGTTCTTATTCTAAGTAACCTCGAAGCCCAAGACTGTACCATAACATAACATGTTGTTTATAGAACCATCTTCTACCTTATCTAACAGCTAGCCTTGAAACTTGTTATGTTTCTGTACAATCATGTTTCTTTCTGCATACATAAGCAAAATATCCAAGCTTTAAGCAAAAAGGGAAAAAATATTTTCAGCTTGACCTGACTTATATGCTTTTAGAAATAGAAAATGGTATTGAAATGAACCAGAGTTCAGAGGTTATATAGGCCTCAGACTAATTAGGATTCAACAGCATTCTTACGCCCCCTGCCAGGGAGGACCAGCCTAACAGTTTAGGAAGCACTGCCTATGTACATTTATTTGCCTGGATGGTATGTCGTTAGCTGCCATGGACTTGGAGAAATGTACGTGCATCAGCTCCAGGTTTTTGTCCTGGAAAAGCTTGTACTTGGAAATATCTGCTGCCTAATAAGGATTTTATGTTTGCTTAATATTTTTAACCTCTTTTTTACAATACTGATTATCTCACTCATTTATCTGCTAATAAGTGACCATTGATTTGTTGCATTTGTTTCTTAAGAGCAGCTGTGCATGGACATGGATTATGTTCTTTCTATATTTAGTGTATGTTTTGCTTTCAATGGTTATTTTTTTACTTTTAATTTTTATATTACTCCTCTAACAGAAGGATACAGCATTTACGAGAAGTAACACAATAACAGACCTATGGGGATTTAGAAACAAGGGAAGCTTGCATCCACTTTTGGCACAAATTACATCTCGATATAAACTTTTCCGCAAGTCTGAGAAAAACTTTGATTTGTACGCTTTGAATGCGCTATTACTTCGATACTTATGATACTAATTCAATCGAAAATGGATCTATTTGGCCAAAAAAACCTTAGATTTAATTTTGGTTGGTTGGATTCTGTCCTGCAATGCATTCTCCTGATTTTTGTCACCTCTCTGTACCAAAGTTAGCGGGGCTACTTTACTAACAATAATGCTAAAATGCACAGGTGCAGTTACCAATAGCAACTAGTTACTTGTTTTGATCTATCTACTGCAAGCACAAATCATCATCATTTATTTATATAGTGCCAACAAGTTACACAGCACTTTACAATAATTTATAATGAACAGGGGTCTTACAATAATTTAAGAAACAAGGTTTACAGAGTACAAAATAGGATCAGAGGGCCCTGCTTGAAAAAGCTTATAATCAATTTTAAGGGATATGTAAAACTCCTGATTGGTTACTATAAGTCACTGTATGGGTGCAATTTTAAATAACCACAGTTTTCAACTTGATGTCCTGTGCACCTGCCATTGTGTTTACTTTGTTACCTCTGAGCACAACAATAACAGGCGTGAAAAATCCACTGCAACAAACAAAAACCATAGTTGAGGGAAGAGAAGGGTTAGCTAGTGCAGGCAAAACACAATGAACATCAGGCACAGCAGAATTTAAAACTACATTCTGAATTCATTGTTTAATGACATCATGCCCTGGCATATGATAACAAAAAGTAAAACCTGTTCATTTGCATACATTTAAAGGTATTTATGATCTATTTTTATTAATTACTCCTATAAGGTTGATACTAGCGCATTATCCATTATTTCCATGGTGGATGTTTTTTATGCATATTTGCTGCTCCCATTGTAAATTGCATATGTGGAGTTCCATTTGCTAAAGTTTTCGTGACTGTAAATCGTAACTTATCAGCATTCTTAGAAGAGTTATTGATTTCACAACTAGTAGGGAGATGGGAGAGCTGCTTACTGTAAAGGTTCTTTATAATCTGTTTTTTTGTTTTGTTTTTATCTAACATAGCCTTATCCCTGCTGTCTCCTTTTTATACTCACTATAAATACAACCCAACCATGAAATTCCACATGCTGAATATATGATTTATGATAATCCTAATGTTGATTGCACAAGTGTACATATTCCTGGAATGAATCAGATCCATTGGTGAAAAAAGATACAGGGAGTAATGGCATACAGATGACAAAAATAAATAAATGTAGAAAAGAGAGATGGAGAGAAAAAGATACAAAAGCAATACTGTGTGTAGGTTCTAACTATGATATAAGACTAATGGGGTGGTTATATATCTGTCATTTAAACCTTTTCTCCTGGAAAGGGATTCCCCTTTCTTATAAGTGTTCTAACTGACAATTCCCCCTTATTTTTCTGGGTAGGCTTAATTATACAATATAAAGAAGTGGTAACAAAAGCTAAATGAATATAAAGATAATATTAATAATATATTAATGTTAATAATACATAGTTACATTTGTCATATTAGCTCCTGCAAGTCTGCAGTGCATTTATTTATTTGATGTTGCAAAAATTAAAACAAGATCAAAAATGTACTTTACTGTTATGGGATGTAAAGACATTTTCACTCAGCAGCAACAGTCCAAATCAATGCTTTTCAGTATCCTTTGTTCCATCACTCTGACATTTAAAACTGATTAAATCAATGTGACACCAGCTAAACGTAAGTTTCACTCAATTCATGGGTCTGCTGTGGATTCATGTGGTGGGCAGTCATGCACCTGTTTGTCAGTCTCTGTCACCGGGTGTGTCTGTTTGTCTGTTTCTGACACGAGCCTGTAGGACAGCAGCCTTTCTACAGAAGGAATAGAGTATAAGGGGGAAATGTAATAAAATCATCAAAGAGAACAAATTTGTGAATACAAATTTGCATGTTGCAATGTAATATTCTTCATTAGGCTTTTATTGCATTGTGAGTCTTAATTTTGCATTGTGAACTTCTAACACCTGCTTGAAGGTGTCGTAAACTTTTGGAGCAAATGCAACAACAACTTTCATTAAGAAGTTTTATTACATACATTGCGCACTATCGCAAACTATAAAATTCCCAATCGTTATCCTACTGTTGTGTGAGGGGCAAAGTGTCTGCAAAAATGTTTGTTTGCGAACATTTATTTGCATTGCGAACAAATTGTGAATGATTTTTGCATTAGCAACCAATATTACATGAAAAATGTGTAAAGGGTTGAAGTTGGGTCCTAATTAAATCCCTTCTATTATCTGGCTACTGACCAGTAGAGCCAGTTACCCAGCTGGGCTCTCCCCCAGTGTTGTTGGAGAAAAGGTGATGGAAGCTGAAAACACTCAGATTCGGGGAGATTAGTAGCCCAGCGACAAATCTCCTCTTCTTTGGGGCGACTAATCTCCCCGAACTGCTTCCCCTGCCAGCTAGAATGTAAATCGCCAGTGGGATCGCACACGGAGCACTTTGTTTCTTCCTCGTGTTGCCTCACGAGGAAACTTCAGGCGACTTTCGGAAAACGAAGCACTCCGAGTGCCATCCCGCCGGCGATTTACATTCTAGCTGGTGGGAAGGCAGTTCGGAGAGATTAGTTGCTCCAAAGAAGAGGAGATTTGTCACCGGGCGACTAATCTCCTCAAATCTGAGCGTGTGTCTCTGCCCTAACTATAACTCTCAAATACAATGTATGGAGATAATAATAGTCTCTAGTGATTCTTAAACAGATGCATTTGTTAAGCTAGTTATTTGAAGTTCTTGAGATGATTAGATACGTAAATCTTATAGATAGTCCCCTAAATCCAATTACAAAGAAAAAGCTCTGACTATTTTGACTGGTTTCAAACACTTTGTGTTTGATGGATTCTCATTTGAATGCCAGCTTCATAATAAAGGTCATAATAAAGTTCATTCAATTGGTAAACCAAATTATGCCTCGACATGTTAGAGCATGCCATGGTGCCTAGATTAATTCATTATTTGGAAGCTTGGCTCTGTTAATTTATTGAAATGTTTAAAGGTTTGAGAAGCACAGCGAGCATAGTGAGAAGGAAAATAATATAATTAGTCTTTTTTCCCATTGATTTGAGCATTGTTTGTACTACAGGCACCTTAAAACATAAAGAAGGAAGAGACATGTGCATAACTCTAGCAGCCCTGTTCTCAGTTTGTTGAAGCTGATCTTCATTTTATTGGTTTATTGGTTTATTGTCTTTTTTCTGCATCTTTCCAAATGGGGGTCACTGACCTCAAGCAAAAAACAAAATATTGCTCTATGAGTTATTGTTACTTTGTATTATTTTTGTATTATCTTTCTGTTCAGGCCATCTCCTATTCATATTTCAATCTCTCATACAAACTGCTACCCAGGCCCGGACTGGCAATCTGTGGGTTCTGGCAAATGCCAGAGGGGCTGATATAAGGTGCCATAGAAAGTCACTATTTAGTGGGCTGGTGGGGGGCTGATTGGGCCTCTTTGTACATATGCCAGGGCCTATTTTGACTCTCAGTCCAGACCTGCTGCCACCTTATTGTTTTTTTACATTTTATATAATGAGATATATAATGAATGCTCCATAAGTACTATAGTATATATATTGCCCAGTCCATTATTTTCAGGTGCATGGTGTAAAGCTGGCCATCAACGACAATTTTCTTACTTAATTACCAATTTCAGTGTGATCTGACAAAATCACTAAATTATCGGAAGGTTGGTATGCACCAAATGATCGTACATCTGACGATCTTTCTTCTGACATTGGTCAGAAAACTGAGGGGGATGGTTAAACATTTTTTGAAATTTGTTCATTGATGGGATGATAATAATTTACAATTTAGACATTATTTATTTGTGGGGCGGTGCTGGTGTCAACGGTTGTGTATCAAACATTTGTCATTTGGAACTAATGTTTATTGCACTGCATTACATTACCAGTGTTGGACTGGCCCACTAGGATACCAGGAAAACTCTTGGTGGGCCCAGATGTCAGTGGGCCTCTTGCTTCTAACCATTTGGCCTATTTCATGGTCAATCCCAATTTCTTTATGGGAAAAAAGAGGCTTAATTATGGAAGAATAGATTATAGTATGTAGAGAAAAGAGACTAAGAGAATAAGGAGGTTGAGTGAGGAGAGGAGGAATAATAGTATGGAATGTGGGCAATCAGCCTATGGTTTTCTGGTGGGCCCCTGGCATCCCAGTCCAACACTGCACATTACAGAAGTAAAAATATATAGAAGCCCAAATGAAAAAGGACACACAGATTAA
Source organism: Xenopus laevis (assembly GCF_017654675.1). Classification (NCBI taxonomy): domain Eukaryota; kingdom Metazoa; phylum Chordata; class Amphibia; order Anura; family Pipidae; genus Xenopus; species Xenopus laevis. Next base: position 46,689,296 of record NC_054374.1, on the reverse strand, counting down.
AGTAAAATTATATATATAAAAATATATTTTTACTTTTTTCACGTGTTCAATGTTCAACAAAAAAAATTGCAACTAGAGGAATAACAGTATACACTGTATTTTAATTTATCCATAGAACATAGATAACAAAATTGTTTGCAAGTCCCAGATGACCCTTATTATTTTAACAAATAAAGTTAAAGCACGCAGCTACTACTGTTTGTTTTCTTGTTTAGCTTCCTCAATATTCACTATTCAAAAGAAGATGTGAATATTGAATACTGAAGAAAATTTAAAGAAAAGAAACAACTCTGGTTGTTTTGGTGATTTACCAGGGAAATTTCTTCTCTTTTGTATAGACTTCTTACTAAGCAATATTCAAGAAAATATTTAGAATATTGTATAATGGAGAGGAAAACTTTAACACCAGCAATAGTACAGCTTAACATCACTGAGCAAATTCCATGTTTGAAAGAAAGAAAAAAAAGGCATTTTGCTAGCTAATTACATTTTAGAACTGTGACATTAATTGGTATGACCCCCCCATCTCTAAAATAGCATCTAAACACTGCTTCAAATTATAAATGGGAGCTTTGCATTTTTCAATTTGGTCCAGGATGTTGTGCACATTTATATATGCCTCTGCCTTTTCTGCTGCACCCAGAGATTGCTGTGCTGTTGCTGGTACTGTCTGTTGCTGGGTTAAGAGCAGGACCGGAATTAGGGGTAGGCAGACGAGGCACCTGCCTAGGGCGCAAAGATAAGGGGTACTTGGCAGGTACCTATTACCTACCTGCCTACCCCTAGTCCATGTTCGCTACCCTCTTTAGCTCTTCCTCCCCTCTCCTTCACTCCTCTACCTCCTTCCCTCTCCTTCACCCTCCCTTCTCTCCCTCCCCTCCTTCACCCACCCCTCTCTCCCTCCCCTCCTTCACCCACCCCTCCCTCCATATGCCTTCTTGTCTCCCTCCCCTTCCCTGTCTCCCTCCCCTGTCTCCCTCCATGCGCGTCCCGCACAGCACCCAAGAGTAGCTAATCTCCTGCGCGTCACTTGTGCTCATAATTAGGCAGCTGGGAGGCATGCTTTCCTAAGCCCAGGCCTTTTTGGCTTTTCTGCCTGAGTAGGTAGCGGGCCTGAGTAGGTAGCGGGCTTGCCAGCAAAGTTGCCTAGGTTGGCTTGGCCCAGCCCTGAATAATAGGCCATATAGCAGATCATCATGCTCCTCTGTGGGTAAAGAAATTTGAGTGTATGCTTGAAAATGTGTATTGAAAAAAGATATAGACATAAATACCTGTATGAATTAAAGAGATACATACCTGTACTTCTGACCAGGGAATTTGGCCTCTTCTGAGACATCTCATCAAACTGCTCCTTTTCAGGACACACAGCTAAATTTTCACATGCATTTTCTCAGCAACTGCAGGACTTTCAAAGGACAGGAACCTGATTAATATAATGGGTTGAGCATACATACTTAAAAAAATTGTGCTATTGAATTATTATGCAACCAACAGATCACTCTGTGGTACAATTCAATGTCTAAACTTTTAGAGGAATGCAGATATTGCATTTAACACTAGTGATGGGTGAATCGCAAATTCAAAAAACGCATTGAAGTCAATGGGCGTCAAAATAATTTTGATGTGCGAACATTTTCACGTGATCGACAATTTTTATACGCTGGACTCAAATGCATTAAATTCAAGGGGCGGCCGAATAATTTTGAATCACAACAATTTTTATGTGCACGACTATTGTCACCGCAGTTTTGCAAATTAAACCGCTAGCAGCGAAATGCGGAAATGTGTCTGGCGGATTTATTCGCCTATCACTATTTAACACCTGTAGATGTTCTTTCTTTACACAATAATGATTAAAATAAAAATGATGAGATGATGATCGAGAAGTCTCAATTTGCCTGGCAGCAGTAAGCACTTTATTTACTTACTACTGTTCCACCAGACTTAGTTAAAACAGATTTAGCAAAATTCAAATTAGCTTTTTTTTAACACAATTCAAGAAAAAAAGCAAACCTGAATATAATGGAGAATTTTCTTTGGAACCTCGTGGAGGCTTATTTATGAAAGGTCGGTTTTTAGTGATTTTCGAGGTTTTTGAAACCATGACTAAACTCGAAAACTCTAAAATCACAGTTGTACTAGAATTTATTAAAAATTCCAATTATATAAAGTACAAACAAAAAAAAAGTTGCACGATATACAAAAAAATGTGAATACAATGAGCATGAATTTCAAACAATTTGTAGCGATGAAAATCTGAAAACTTCTAACATTCTGATTTGGACAGTGGTCCAAAAGGGTTAGTGCACCTCTGATTAACTTCTACAGCAACTTGACAAATTTAATTTGTGAAGTTTGGCATAAAAGGTTTTTTTCACTTTGAATTTTTAAAGCTTTTTAGAGATATAGAAAAACCACAAATTTTTCGTAAATTTGTTGGGAAAAAATGCAATTGGATTGTTAGTAATGGGCCCAAAGTGTCAGAAATCAGAAATCTATGACAAGTTGGCAGAAAAAAGCATTTCAGTTTTTTATAGACCCATTAAATATGAATGGAACAGTGTGATTCTTATTGGTGTACAATTTTTTTCGGCGAAAAAGTGTGGGTGGAGATGGGCCTCTGTGATGTGAGAGATACACATGCAAACACTAATAGTGTATGACACAACTTGACCACCAGTTATTCATATAAATTATGGTTCATTGGTAACAATAACAATACCACTAATAAGCAGGCAAGTAATATTTGCAATTTGAATTAGAAAGCATGGATGACATGTTAATGATATACTCTATATCTTCTATCTCTTTCTACATGTCATATATCTTCTTTTACCAGCATGCTAAAATAAAACTTTCTGGCTAACCTATCGGGGGGGGGCTAAAATACTCCATTGGTGGAGTTGTAGAATCCACAGAAGGGCTTGGTTAGCTTTCAAAATTAAGATGACCAGCACACCCAATAAAACTGAAATGTTACCTTTTTTGGTAGCAGATAAATGATTCCCCCTACTTGTGCAGCATACATTTAGTTATATGTATTAGTTTTAGTTTAGTTATCATCATCATCATCATCATATATTTATATAGCGCTGTCAAGATACGCAGTGCTTTACTGCAGTTATAGCAAACAGGGAATACATGGTAGATAACAGACAAGGATTACAGAGTACAATAGGGTTTACAAACTAAAAGTTTAGGGTACAATTGAGACATTAGGATTGTATAAACACTTTGTCATTTTTGATACAGCAATGATTAATTAAGGTACATTGAATAAGCCTCTTTAAACAGATGGATCTTTAAGGAGCGCTTGAAAGTTTGGAAGGAAGGAGAAAGTCTGACAGCTTGTGGCAGAGAGTTCCAGAGAAAAGCAGAAGCCCGAGAGAAGTCTTGTAGACGAGAATGGGCAGAAGTGACCAGAGGAGAAGTGAGGCGAAGATCAGAAGCAGAGCGTAGGTTTCGTGAAGGAGTGTATTTGGAGATTAGAGATGAAATATAGGGAGGGGTTTCATTATTAAGGGCCTTGAATGTGAGTGTAAGTAATTTGAATTTGATTCTAGAAGAGATTGGAAGCCAGTGAAGGGACATACATATGGGAGCAGCTGATGTTGAGCGGTGAGCTAGATGAATGAGTCTAGCGGCCGCGTTTAGAACAGATTGGAGTTGTGAAAGGTGACTTGTTGGAATACCTGTGAGGAGTAAGTTGCAGTAATCAAGGCGGGAGATGATGAGAGACTGAATCAGTGTTTTAGTTGATTCTGAACTGAGATAGGGTTGTATTCGAGCAATGTTGCGCAGTTGAATACGGCAAGATTTTGCAAGTGTTTGAATGTGTGGTGAAAAAGACAGATGAGAGTCTAAGATGACTCCTAGGCAGCGTGCCTGTGTAGTGGAATGAAAGGTGGTGTTGTTTACGGTGAGTGATATCTGAGGGACAGGGGAAGATCTTGGAGGAAATATAATGAGTTCTGTTTTAGAAAGGTTCAGTTTCAGGTGGCGCTGTGACATCCAGGAGGAGACAGCAGAGAGACAGTCTGTGACTTGGGAAAGGACAGAATTAGAAAGATCAGGAGTAGACAAGTAGAGTTGGGTGTCATCAGCATAAAGGTGATACTGAAGTCCAAATGACTGAATGAGTTTTCCTAGTGAAGTTGTATAGAGCGAGAACAGCAGGGGGCCAAGAACAGAGCCTTGAGGAACTCCAACAGAGAGTGGGAAAGTAGTAGAAGTAGAGTTAGAGAAGGAAACTTTAAAGGAACGGTCAGACAGATAAGATGTAAACCATGAAAGAGCAGTGTCCCGAATGCCAGATGAGTGTAGAATGTCAAGGAGGAGTGTGTGGTCAACTGTGTCAAAGGCTGCAGAGAGATCTAGAAGGATTAGAATGGAATAATGACCTTTAGACTTTGCCAATAGAAGATCATTGGTTACTTTGGTGAGTGCAGTTTCAGTCGAGTGTGATGGGCGGAAGCCAGATTGCAAGGGGTCGAGGAGGGAGTTGTGAGTGAGATGCTGGATCAGGCGTTTGTAAACAAGCCTTTCTAGTAATTTGGATGCGAATGGAAGAAGGGAGACCGGTCGATAGTTAGTGGGAGAGCTGGGATCAAGGGAAGGTTTTTTGAGGATAGGAGTGATTAGTGCTTGTTTGTATAATGATGGAAAGGTACCAGTAGAGAGTGAAAGATTGAATAGGTGGGTAAGTGCAGGAGAGAGTGTATCAGAGATTGGGTGGAGAAGGCGAGAGGGTATGGGGTCAAGGGAGCAGGTGGTGGGTTTTGAGCTGGCTAGAAGTTTGCTAACTTCATCTAGAGTTGCAGGGTTGAAGGACGGTATGCTCAGTCTAATGAGATCGATTTTTTCATTAAAGAAATGAGCAAGGTCTTGGGCGATAACATTAATAGGTGGAGGAGGTGGAGGGGGGCATAGGAGTGAGTTAAATGTGGCAAACAGCTGCTGTGGTTTGGAGGACATAGTAGATATTAGATAAGAGAAGTATTGTTCTTTGGCTAATGATAGAGCTCGGTTATAGCAGGAGAGCATGAATTTGAAGTGGATGAAGTCAGGATCAGTTCGTGACTTTCTCCACCGTCGCTCAGCTGATCTACTACATCTTCTGAGGTACCGTGTTACACTAGTGTGCCAGGGTTGGGGTTTAGCTGGCCGGCTGTGACGGGTGGTAGAAGGTGCAAGGGAGTCAAGTGCTGTTGAAAGGGCATCGTTGTAAAGAGAAGCTGCCATATTGGGACAGGAGAGAGTATTAATATGAGATATAGATTGTGCTGATACTGTTGATAATTGTTGTGGTTCAAAGGCATTAAGCAAAAATTTGCACACGCACACCTGGCCTCTCCAAACGATTTAAGTACGGTGCCTGGGGTATAGGAGGACGGCCCCTCCACAGTTAATGCATACAAAGTAACTCCAGCACACGTAACAAGCTCAAGGGATTGCTCCCGTGTTTAATGTCAATCCAACAATACAACGTTTCGGGGGCCCCCGAAACGTTGTATTGTTGGATTGACATTAAACACGGGAGCAATCCCTTGAGCTTGTTACGTGTGCTGGAGTTACTTTGTATGCATCAAAGGCATTAAGGTTAAGCAATAGAAACTTTATGTAGGAGATGGCTGGAGAGTGGGTTGCAAGCAAGATGGGTGGTGGATATTAAAGTTTGTACAACAATAGAGGGAGCAGACTCATGCCACACTGTTCCCCCTGGCCCTCATGACAATGGGGTATGCTTCCCCTATAGTTACACTACTGCTGATTTCCTCCTACATTTAAAAAACAAGTCCCTAACAACTGAGGATACGATTCATTCTTAGAGGAAATAAATACCATGATAATAATTTGGCAGCCACAGTGACCATCAATTTATGGTAAATAGTGTACTAAAAATGTTAAAGTCAATACAAAGCAGCAAAATAATCCAACTGAAAATAAATCTATCCACATGGAGGTGACTGCAATTGAAAGTTCTAAATTGATCAATATTTTTATTATGTTTTGGCAGATAGTCTTTCTCTTTCACTTTAATTTGCCTTCTTTATGCTATCCTTGCCCCAAGCTACACTAGGGAATACCTCAAGATTTATTTTACCAAACTGCAACTGAAACCATTACTTTCAAATGGGAGCTGAAACATTTTTTCCTTCATCCACAAAATGCTTTTCACCCCCGAAAACAAAGAAAATGTTGAACCTTGTTGAATCAGCTATCACATTTTTTTAAAGGAGCTGTAAACCCCCTTTTTTTACGACAAAAGACTTCAGGACAGCACCAACAAATTTTTTATATTAAAACGCCTTTATTCGTGCTTCACAGGGGCATCACGGCAAAGTTTCAGGCCACATAAAGGCGTTTTAATATAAAAAATTTGTTGGTGCTGTCCTGAAGTCTTTTGTCGTTTGTGGTGCCAGTGGAAAGTGGCCACTGGAGGACGTGCACCACCCACAAAGAAAGAGTGAAAATCGTTGTGCTGACTGCTTGTCTACTAACCCCCTTTTTTTAAACATGAGTGCAATAAACAGGGCTTATGCTAAACACACTTTTTGCCTCACACAAAAAATCTATGGTTTTTGTTAGACTAAATGGGGAAACAGAAGCTACTTATTGTGGCTGTTTTGTTAGCAGGTGTCCATTATTCAGGCAGTTTATGTGTCCACTGGTAATCTAAATATCTATTTTGAAATATTAACATGGAGTATCTTCAATCTGTCTATTTGCCCTGCAAGAAATAACAAAAATTAAAGACCGATCAAAAGCAATAGGCAATATGTTATTGGAATTTTTTCCTCATCCAATCAGCTGTCACAGGAGGTTTTTTAAAGTTTCATCCCGCTGCTGGTTCATTGCCTGAGCAACCGGTTTTCTTGTAGTTCTAAATCGTTCCTGCAAATTAGAGTGCGGTAGAATGGGTGTTTCTAAAATCTAGTTATCTTCTGAATATTGGTTGTATGACTTAGTGCTTGTTGGTACCGTATTAATGTCCTGTGCATGACCCGGTCTGTGTTCTGACTCTTTGGTTGATTGCCGAAACTAGGGGTAGGCAGAAGATACACGTGCTTATGGTGCAGTGGCATGGGAGTGCGCCAGGTACGCCCCTTCAATGTTAATAAATGCAAGGTTATGCACTTTAGCAAAAATAATATAAATGCTAGTTATACACTAAATGGCAATGTGTTGGGAGCTTCCTTAAATGAGAAGGATTTAGGGGTTTTTGTAGATGACAAGTTGTCTAATTCTGGGTAGAGTCATTCGTTGGCTAGTAAAGCAAATAAAGTTCTGTTATGTATAAAAAAAAGGGCATTAACTCAAGGGATGAAAACATAATTATGCCTTTTTATAGGTCCCTGGTAAGGCCTCATCTGGAGTATGCAGTGCAGTTTTGGACTCCAGTCCTTAAGAGGGATATAAATGAGCTGGAGAGAATGCAGAGACATTAAGGTGCTTGCAAGGGCACATGATTACACTTTACAAGTACATTAGAGGACATTATAGACAAATAGCAGGGGACCTTTTTACCCATAAAGAGAATCACCGTACCAGAGGCCACCCCTTTAGACTAGAAGAAAAGAACTTTCATTTGAGGCAACGTAGGGGGTTCTTCACAGTCAGGACAGTGAGGTTGTGGAATGCACTGCCGGGTGATGTTGTGATGGCTGATTCAGTTAATGCCTTTAAGAGTGGCTTGGATGATTTCTTGGACAGACATAATATCAAAGGCTATTGTGATACTAAACTCTATAGTTAGTATAGATATGGTTATATATAATTTATGTGAGTGTATGGAGGGGTGTGTGGATGTATGCTGGGTTTTCATTTGGAGGGGTTGAACTTGATGGACTTTTTTTTTTTTAACCCAATTTAACTATGTAACTACTATTTCCTAATGCCCTCAGATCCATCTCCCGCTAGAAGGAAGCCCAGATGTGCTCCCTCCCATTACATTACTATGGAACATGTCACAAGATCTCTAAACCAACTAGGAAAAGGGCATTGGTAAAAGAACCAGCCTTCCAGGGCAGTAAAGAATATTAACCCCATGAGTCCCCAACATTTGTAATTAGCAAAACCTCTCCTTTTTTTTTTGTCCCAGCAGGATTAATTAGATAAAGTGCATCTATTTGCCAACAGTACATAACATGAGCAGATTATCATTAACATGGTTATAACAGGATGCAAAGATATATTATTGCCATGAGTTAACCTGATTAACCAATTGCTTATTTATTTGGGTTAAAATAGTTATATTAAATTTGAATCATCATGTTTTGGATCATCTTGAATTCCTGAAGCCAGTAGGGATATAGAATGCAATAAAGGCCAATTCTAATAGGAAGAATTTTACTTGGAAGGGCAAACACTTTTACATACTTTATACAAAGTATGATTTATATTTATTTTTCTTTATCTCTTCTCACAAACATGCTAGTTTTTAGGGTTTCTGGGTTTTTTTGCAGAATTTCATGGTTTGTTAGTATTTTAGATTAATCAAAACACAATGCTGTCTGCAGTGAGTAGCCATTGTTGAAGGGGTCCATTGCTTTTCTAGTTTAATTACCTGATTAACTATCAACAGCTGACCCCTTCATGTTACATTTTTTTCTAATGAAGTCTCACTGCCTTGTCAAACAAAATGCCATCTGTTAGCATTTGTTCTTTGTTCACTCTGCTTTTGACTTAGTTGATATCTTGCCATGTTTTTACCTCCAATAGATTTTTGCAGTAAGATGCTAATGGTAGCTCTCTACAAAAGAGTTACATGCCTGTCATACTAACCTCCTTCTTTGACTGGGCTTCTATGTTTTGTATTCATATTATGCCAGAGCTTATTCTGGTCAGTCTCTAATCTAACAACATATGTACCAACCCTCCCAGCCTTGACCTTCCTCCCTCTATGTCAACCTCTGCATTCTCTGATTAATTAATCGCTCTTTCTCTTTTATGACATTGCTTCAATTAGGTTTTTTTCCATGCCATTAATTCTGCCTGTACCTTATCGGGAGTGATGCTTTTTTTCTGAACTCTCTGCTCTGATCTCCATCAGTGTATTGTTAATGTTTTTCTACACCTACAATACATTTTCCAGTCTTGGAACTAAGGCCATCTAACTTTCTATTGAACCGGAACATAATTTGGATTGTATGGTGAATACAACTGGTTTGTCACTGACATAGAAGCAAGTCACTGACTATTTTTTATCTTTTCAGGAACAATACCAGTATGTGTTACATGTAAAGTATTTTGCCATGGCATGCAAAGCAAATTATCTACTCTCACTATTTGTATATAGCTGACCATTGTACTTCTGGAAATTTGCCCAAGCAATACAGAGGCTCCACTATCAACTATTTGAATGAACAACATCTGAATGAAGCCGTTTTCAAAAACTGTAGATCCCTGTCTGATCAGTAAGAGGAAACTGTATAACAAACCTGCCTATATTTTAGGGGAGGATACATGAGGGGAATTTAATTATATTCCTAGTCTTTTCAAATGCATCTCAGTGCCTGGCCGAACAGAATGGCAACTGAACAGGGAAGAGAAACATTGGAAACATGTTTGTTTCAGCCAGAGATCTCACCTCAGAGGTAATTTTATTTTGTCTTTTCAGCGAGGAAATAAAAGTGTATTTAGATGGGTTTGAAGAAGAGCGGCTGGTATCCAGGATCTGTGAAGTGAATGGAGGAGAGTGATTCCTCCATTCCATTAGGCCACTTCAAGTTAAATGTTTACCCATTCAAGTAGAAGAAGAAGTAGGGTGGTAGGATGTGAGTTTAATGCTGAGGCCCACAAGCTGTGGGAAAAGCAGGAGCTGCCATCCCGTGCATGTGTTTGTACATGCACGAAACTTTTTGACATATAAGCAAAAAAACTTTTTAGAGTTTGTAAGGACTGGGGCATTAGGCTATCACCCCTTTTTATTAGGTAGTGTAAGACAGGTCTAGGATGTAATATTCTGTACTTTGTTTTGTTTGGAAAACCTAAACAATAAAAAAGGTTATATGCTATGCTCCTTATTAAGTGGACTTTGCAATGTTTTTCATATCAGCAAGAATTTGCAACTGTCTTCAACCATTACCTGAAATTACTATGGTGGAGACACATGTACAGTATGTAACTATGGAGACAAAGCTGAGAGGTCATTTAATGATAATATTTATGATATTTGGTGGAGCCTTGTTTAAAAAGACAAGTTAAATCTATGATTGTGAAACACAAATAAACTACAACTGGCATACACCCTCACATCATGGGCTTACATTTTAAAGAGTATGTACAAAGAGTATAAACATAGCGTATGCAAAGGAAGGTATTCATGAAAACTAGTTTATGAGTGACCTATGAGAACTTTACTAGCTCATGACAGGCCTAGATTTTCTTCATGAAGAGGAAATCTATCCTTTTCTGCTCTAGCCAAGTGCTGTTGTAAATTCATGGCTTGGTTTTTAACCAGGTGGGGAGGGCTTTGCTATGACCAGGTGAATGGACTGTGAGCCTTTGCTGTTCCTTTTGTGAACTGTTGCCAATAGACTTGAAGATCAGATGTCCTTTTGTGTGATAAATAAACTGGAAATGAAATGATTGTAATGTCTCTTCTAGCGACAACAGGCAATGATGAACTACTGTATATTGTGTTGCAACTGGTGTTGCAACTTTTGTTGAACTCTCGTTCTGAACTGCACTTTCATAGTATATACTGTATGGCAGAATAGGGATCATCTCAGTAACTGATACTCAGCAGTAGTGATTGGCAAATTTGACCCGTTTCTCTTTGCTGAAAAATTTGCCAAATGCATTTTTTATGGGCAAAAAATTTTTTTGACATTTTTGGGAGTCCAAATTATCATGCAGTTAGTGGGATTCGAACAATCGTACATCTTACGATTTTTCGGCCGACATCTGTCACAAAATTGATCGGCCAGGTTTAAAAATCTTTATCGGTCCCAGTGCAATCTATGTTTGCAGGGCCAAGCAGGCAGCTACACGCAATATCGCCTGAAATGGTCTTTTTAGTTGATGGACACATTATACATTTAAACGATCATTTTGAGATAATCGTGGTCTCACGATAACGATTGGATCTTTTAAAAATCTTTACATCTATGGCCAGCTTTACTGATTTTCCTGTGGACCAAACAACCTAATCACTATGTAGAAATACAGGATTATACCGGTCAGCACTGACCTCTCAGGGCCATCAGTCAACATAATTTTTTTCTTTTGGCCTAAAATAATATGAAATATATAAAAGCCTGGTTCTTGTGTATCAATGCAATGGGTGATACTTATGTTCCTTTAAATCTTTTTGTTCAAGCTTTACAGGTGGCTGCTGTTAGAAAGGCAATTGTACAAGAAGTCCTTTGACTGAAAGTGAATAAAGAAATGTGCCCATTCAAGTATTAAATTAGCTCTAAAGTGTACCGACTGCTGATTTGCCTTTTAACCTAGCACTTGTCAAGCTTTCTTTCTGCAGATTGAAACCTCGTGTTTAATACCCCTACATAAAAGGCAGTGGAGAGTAATTAGGTAAAGTAATTGAATTTCTTTAGAAAACCTAATTGCTGCATATTTAAAGTCAGATTAGTGACCAGACCCCAAGATACCCATATTTACGGAATAAGGATCATGTCAAACAAATGTAATAGTATATCTGACTTTGTAACTAACCTTAACTACAGAAGAACTGGGAGTATTTTCAATTTAATGATTCAAAGTGTTCCTTACATGGAGCCAATATTTAATATATAAAATTATGATCCAACTCTAAATTATCTTAGTGGACACATTAAGAAGAATAGCAGGAACACCATGCAATCAGAACAATGCATTCTAACGTGGAATGGTTAAGTCTGATTGTACAAAGGGCATTCTCATCAGGAAGTCCTCTGGAAAACCAGTATAATACATAGATATTAAAATATTTTATTAGTATTATGGTACGTGGTATAGCTTTCATTCCAACAAATATGTGAGAACAGCTGTGCCAGAAATCCAAGCTTTTTTGTTGCTCTAATGGCTCAGATCAAGTTTACTTTTCTTTTTTGGGTTCTAACCTTGTTAATTTTTCCACACTGATGTGTACTGAAAGAATGATGCCTGATCATTAATTGGAGCTGCTACAATCTTTAATTACAATTTGCTGGCATTACTAGAAGTAGTAGAACTTCTACCTGAAGAAGTAACAATTAGATCCAAGGTACATGACATGACCAAAAGTATACAAGATACTTGCCTCTCTAACATTACTGAGTACTAAATTTGGGGATCCAGCCTGCTTCATGGTTAACTTCTGATTCATCCCATAAACAGATTCAGCAAAAATCTAATTTCTATGAGCCTCACTTTGCATACGGTGTAGAAACAGGAAAAAGCCTTCTGCAAACTATTGCCATAAGGTAAAAAGCAAGGTAGATGACACATTGTATGCTGTAACCTTATTTTATTTCATTGGAACAAGGGGCCTAGTGATGAGCAGGTTGACCCATAACTTGCAGGTGACCCACAGGTTGGGTTGGTTTGAGATTAAATTTGGCCAACCATTGCAGTTTACGTTTGGGGGTGGGTTAGACTGCGGAACTACACTTCTCGACTTCTATACTTCCTGTCTTGTAACCAGAGGTGCGCACAGAAGTAGTGTACATAGCAAGAAGATGTGGGTAACAGTCCTACAATGGCAACATTTTGCAGATTAAGCTTGGGTGCAGGTTAAGGTTTTGCAGGTTAAGATCGAGAGACCTTCATATCACTACAAGGGCCCTAGCCAAGCAATAAAAAAACAGCAAAACAACTAAATATTTATCATTAGCATTATGCATTCAGGCGGATAGTGTCCTACTTGCATCTGCATTACCCATAGTTTTTAGCAGAATTTGCTAATTGGTTGTTTTGTGTTACTAAACCGCTAGCAATCCTTGCAGCTCGTATTATACCCCCTATTGGGAATCACTGAGGGCAGGTTGATTAAGCATCACATATACTGATGCAACACTGTGATAAAAATGAAGTCCATACATCTTAGTGGGGGACTACAAAGCTTATCACAGTGTTGCATCAGTATGTGTGATGCTTAAGTACATACTAATTATTAAGATGGATGGACTTCATTGTTATACTTGCACCAGGTTTTGCACCTGGGGAATGTATTTTAATATTTAAGCCTCTGAGGCAAATGTAACTCTCAGGTCATATTAATGTGCCAAAATTGTACTAGCACAATTTTTTTTTATCCAGACCCACTAAATCCAGCAAATACATTTAACATCCACTAGATAATCATTTCTATTGATTGAGCTTTATATCCACACACAGTATATCTGTATCCAGAAGACTCCTCTGTCAGAACCAAGAATAGTAACTATAGCTCCTGAAACACCATAAATCAACTGTAAATAAAACAAAAGCCAGGTCAAAGAACCAGAGCTAAAATGCTGCAGACACTTTCAGTCTCAGTAAATATAGGGGTCTCAAGGTGCCAGCATTCAACATGATCAGCACTTTTAGCAGATCCCTGCTTGTTTGCACAGCTGCCCATTTGTCTGACCTCACGCTCAGATGGGCAATGTTTTATACTTAACCACAAAGTTCTGGGTAAACATTGAAAAAGCAGAAATATTCTACATAGTACTAGCACAGAGTCGTGTATTAACAGAACACTAGCATTTGTTTGTGAATGTTATAATACTTAATATGAAAATGCACGGTAATTATAAATTCTGGCCAACTGCTTTTCTGAAAATGTGATTTAAAAAAGTATAATTGAAGACTTCTTGTAAATTCTGTGTAATTTCACTACACTGGTCCAATGTAGGGTTGGACTGGCCCTAACTGGGAGAATTCAAATGGGCCCAGGATGGCACAAGTGTGTGTTTCGGGCAGATTTGCATGGAGGAGATGATAGTGGAAGTAATATTTACCACATCAGGGTGTGTGTGACTGATATTATCAGCCATGATGGTTAGAGAGGTCAGTGGTGGTGGGGCCCTTGAAGTCCGGTGGGCCCAAGGGACCCCAATCTGACACTGATCCAATGCCCTCAGGCTTTACATTATTAAGCCTGTGGAAATCGGTGTTGCTTGATTTCCAATCATGGTGAAGTAGGGGACCAGTAGAAGAAACAATACCGGGTGCACACTAATTGCTATTACTGGGGGCTGTTATTTTTTTAGTTATATCATATGGTACTGAGCTTTGAACCCTTGGACACTGGAGTTTAAATGATTCCTGTAAGGGTGGCTTTCTATAAACTGGGTGATGTTCATAGTGATCTGAGAGAGATCAGTGTCTGGTGCAAATTATACCATTCTCCAAAATATTTTAAATTTAGAACTGGTAATTGTAGGTTTATTTAACTAACAGGCACCCATATTGAAAGAGGGGCGTTCTGAAAGCCCCCTACTAGTCAGAATTTTATAGCCATGTCAAATCTTTTAAGGGATTCTGTCATTATTTTTATGGTATACTTTTTATTTCTAAATTACACTGTTTACATTACAAATAGTTCACTCTACCTTTTAAAATGTTATTCTAGAACCAACAAATGTAATATTGTTTCACTGTAATGTTGGTGCAGAGGCAGCCATCTAGCCTGATTTTGGGCTTTGAATAAGAGCTTTAAGTACTGCTTTGAGACAGCTATTGTTTCTTCCCTTCTTATTATATCTAACCATGACCCAAGCCATGTTCCCTAGTGGTAGACGTAATGGCACCCAAGCAGGAAAAGGCATTCCAACTGCAGTCTAGCGGTAAAGACCCAGTTTTTCCAGTTAGTTAAATCATTTGAAGTTTTCAGAAAGTGGAGTGATGCACTGAATCATTTAATTTAATAGTTGCAAAGTATATGGGCATTAATCCCTGGGTACAAGTACAAGAGCAGTAACCGGCGCACAAGTGTACACCTTAGTACTCTTTTAGAAAGCTCTTGCACCCAGAGGTTTATTGCTCTCTGCACAGTGCTGGGTCTTTTCCTATACTGATCCCAAAAGTCACTTGCTATATATCAATATTTATTATTTGAAAAAATAGTTGAATTAAGGCAGATTCCAGGTATGCAAAATATAAATAGGATGAAAATGAGTTTTTTATGCATAAGGGGAGTGCTTGGTATCATGTGATTTTCCTAACTGCAGTTTATTAGTATGTTTCTTAGTAATTATCAGCAACAACATTAATTTAACAGCGGGCAGGAAACAATGAATGAGTCAGCATCCGCAATCCATATCCTAAAGCAGGCTGGATAAAGTTGCTAGCAATAAAACTTTATGGATAGCTGCCCAGAGTAATATATGTCTATATGGCGTATTCCTGCTGGATCATTCATGTGTATTTACTAGCATATGCTACAATTTCACATTTGGTATTTAAAAGTAGACACATACTTATCTTTTTTTCTAACAAGGAAATAAATAATTTGGAAGCATATTAGGGTATTCTTAGTCTCAATATTTAACTGTTTATTGATAACAGTTTTTATAGTGTAATAATGGACACAATTCTAAGGGTAAGGGCACACCTCTCCTCTTCTTTGGGGCGGTTAATCTCCCCAAACGCTTCCCTCTGTCTTGCGCCAGCTGTAATGAAAAGTTGCCTGCGGCATGGCACACACAGCACTTCGTATTGCCTCACGAGGAAACTTCGGGCAACTTCAGAATACGAAGCGTCGCGTGTGCCATGCCACAGGCGACTTTTCATTATAGCCGCTTTGTTTTGTGAGCTGAATAAACACTGACCACCGAATCAATTGCATCAGCTGTATCACAGGTCTCTTGTTTTGCTATATACAGTTTTTGGGCTTTGGGCAGCATTCGGCCCAATACCTGATGGCACCTGACACCCATCTGGTGTTTCAGGCCTGGAGCAGCACTCCATTGTTGGTTTTCATTATAGCCAGCGCAAGACAGAGGGAAGGCGCTCGGGGAGATTAGTCGCCCCAACGAAGAAGCGATTAGTCTCCAGGCGACTAAATCTCCCCGAATCGCCAGGTGTGCCCTTACCCTTAACTTGTTATTGTGCTTAGCAATGTGCCTAATTTTATTAAATGCCCCTCTAATGCTATGAAGCAGGTATACCTCCTGGTAATTAAACCAATAAAACCAAGAATGGAAGGACACAACGTAATCTTCGATCCAATGATGTACTGTGATACATAGGAAGGCCTATTTAACAAAATTCAAATTTGCGAATTTAGAGGTATTTTAAATTCAAATAACTTGAATGTTATTTATTAAAAGAAATTTGAATGTATAAGAAATTGATCTAATAAACCATGGGTCTACAAGTTCTTCAAAAAATGTGAAAAATCTTAATTTTGCCTAGGACAGCTCCCTTTGAGTTTAACATATGCAAGCTTTTAAAGGACAAGGAAAGTCCGAACACAATACTGTGTCCATGTAAAGGCATACCTCAATCCTCTTTCATACTCTTCCTAATTCGCACAATTATGAAGCCATTTAGAAGATATTAATCTTCACTTTCCTCAAAACTGCTGGATAGAGAAAAAAAATACCACTAATGCATCGCTCCCGGTCTAAGCCCAAGATAGCATTATATATTTATATAGTTATAAAAACACAGAAAATCTTTAGTTAATTTTCCCTTTTCTTGTTTAGCAAATGTCTCCATAGTTTTTTAGGCAACCGTGGAAAATACTTTTCATGAAATATTCTCATAGCCCGACAACCTATTATCTTAATATTATCACATCATCTTTAACCCTGAGATTTTCCCTGAATAGCAGTGTTTTTGTAAAACGAGAAGCTGGAATTTGCTAAGATTTATTATTGCTTTTACAGTGTGTAAACTCTCCTCTTATAATAGTCTTGCTCTCATATAAGACACTTTTAAACTCTAAAGAGAATATAACCTAACCATTATGCAGTAAAGCATACTAAGGTGTGTGTTTCTGTATACAAAATATTGTATGTGTGTTTGCTTATGAGGGGGAGCTGCCACAATTGTTGCTCTGCTTAGTACATACCATAGCTGAATCATAAACTGGATAAACAATTAGATTTTAATGTCTGTAGAAAGGAGAAAGGTGTACTATAAAAATTTTTTCGTAAATTTAAGATGTAAGCGGGAGTGCTTAGGAAAAATCCAAGGCCAGGTCAACAATGCACAGTGGGGGGGGTAAGCAATCTGGGAGAGAAATACCTTAGCACATGTGTAATGCTTTATTATTAGTTTATTGGAAGCATGAACTGTTTCCATCCCAAGCTGAAATGCTTGCACATAAATTATTTACTTTAATACCTGATATTGTTTGTGTGAATACATTTGCAGGACTGTAGGCAACCAGGTCTTGAGGATGAAACACCAACAGTGCCTCACATACAAAACTTGGTCATCAGCAAAAAAAAATAAAAAATGACTAGCACTAAAGTAAGTAATTACTAGCACTAAATTGCCCTTAAAAGGGCAGTCTAACTCACTTCATTGTGAGTTCAATTCAAGAAATTGTCCTGAACATACTTTATATATATATGTGGACTTTGATATATTTTGAACTAAACAGGGAAGTTGGAACTACTTTCAGCTTTGTTATTCTTGCCAGAAACTGTGGGAGAGCAGAAGGTAGGTAATTAAGTTTCCAGTGCGCAGATATACCCAAATTATAAAGCACTATTGCTTAATATAAACCAAAACAGTCACAACAAAGGAGAGGGAGTTTTATTTTACGCAGAGCTCATTATCTCTATTTAAACAAACAACATAAGACGAAGCAGGAAGAATTTAGTGTGGCCACCAACGCACCGATAATATTGTATGAAAAACCTGGATATCGGTTGGCTCATCAATTGGGCTGGCTAGAAATTTTTGATTGGGCGCCTTTGAAGGCTACTGTTACTGCTGTGTCTTCAGATACTTCTTCTATTGTTTCTACCTGTTTATCTGATGATTCAGCTCTAACATGTCACCAATGGTCACAGGACAGGCCATGATTGTTACGGTCAACTACAGTGCAAAAAGTATGGCATAATACTTTTCCACCACATTCTATTTATTATCTTCATGTTGAGGATATTTTCTTCATGTTGAGGAAAAGTGTAAATATAAGTACACTTTCCTTTCAAAATTTAAAAAGCATATTTTATATAAATAAAACATATTTTATATAAAAACAACAAGTGATAAATTATGAATCATTATGAATTAAAAGTAAGGAGATTAATGTTGCATGTGGCCATTAGTGATATGCTAATCTGAACCCTCATGAGTCAGCTTTGAACCCCCATACAAAACTCCGAGTAACTACTGAAGAAGTAGAACCCTGCTGGGGGAACTGTAACTTTTTTCCTTGGTAATAATGCCAGTGCTTAAAAACATACGTTACTGAAGAGGTTTAATGCCAGTTAAGAAATCTAGTGATGTATAACAGGGTTCCTTCCCTTAAACTCTTCCATTTGCTCCAAAGCTGTCCAAAGTAGACATCTAAGCTTAATTCCAGATACAAAAATAGTGATTTCTCCAGGGATATAATAGCCATCTTGCTGATATCTAAAATAATGGCCTTACTGTGCAATGTTTTAATTGATAGCTAGAAAAAAGAGAACTAAAGAAAACTGTTTAATGTTTCTAGTGATGAGCAAAAGCACAGAGAACCATTCTCTAGTATAAGGTTGGCCACTGTGTATGAGCTGCATTTGTCAAGAAGCCAGCCCTTTTGCTTGTAGACTACATTCGCCAGGGTACTTTTTAATAATATGCTTGACTATTATTTGCAATGTAGCCCTACAACAGTGCCTAAAAGGTAGAGCAAGATCTACCAGTAGACCTTAAGCTGGTGATCAGTAGATCTCAAGACACTGTCAACAAACATTTACTAAGGGCTCCATCTTTAAAACAGCTTGTCTAAATCATGCTCTTGTTTCATGTTTTTCATTCAGATATTTATTATGTTAAGGTTACATAAGAAATAGTTGTTTGTGAAATATAGCAATATACATTTCCCATAAATCAGTATTTAAGTAATATTTTCCATGGAACTGAATACTAACAATGCTTTTATGGATGTCGAGCCTCGTGGGAAAACATCACTAAAAGTAGACCTCACATTAGAAAAGTATGGGCACTCCTGCCCTACAACATTAGGTTTGAGCAACAAAATAGTTATCCTAAGGGACATATAAGGAAAGATGTGCATGTTTGTTCCAGCTAAGGATTAATCCTCTCATATCTGGTTTTGGCTTTGGGGCAATGCTGTGCTGAAGACTGGTCGCTAGCATTACGTCAGCAATGCAATTGAAAGTGAGGATGTGCTGGCTTCATTTCTGCTTAGCGCAAATTCGCTAGAGGTCTTGCACTCAGGTTATTTTACATACGGCGGGAAATTTAAAGTTAAATGGATGTCTTTATGTTATATGTTGCAGTAAATACATTACATTTCCACTGTTAATTATACATCTACAGGGAACCTGTTATTATTGACCTTTATGTATACAGTGCCAACATATGGGGTGCCGTTTGTCTGTATACAAAACTATCCCTAATACACATAATTAATGTCTCTCATGGTATATAAGTATTTGTGACCATACACAGATAAAAAAATATACAAAAGACTTATTTCTATTAAAGAATGAACGGGGAGAGACTTAACTCTCCCATACATGGGAGTGTGACAGCTCTTTTTTTTTCTGGTTAAAGTTTTTGCTTCAAGTGTTTTTTCACCTTGTAAACTGGCCTATTTTCCGATTGGTCAATATTTCAATCCCTGTCTTCTGATTGGTCGCTTCAAAAAAAGTCGCGAAAGCCGGCTATAAAAAGGCATGCCGATCGGTCTTCATTCTTCTACGGCGGCCGATGGGAGAGGATCGTTCTGGAAATGGCTGAAGAGGATTCCGGCGGCAGACTTCGCAACATCCTTCGATAGATCCAGGCGAAGGCGGGACATAAAGACATCCAGACGCTCCGTCAGCAGTGCCAGCTTGCATCAGCGACGACTCCAGAGGTGACGTCACTTCCGACTTCTGAACCTCCGGGATCGCCGTCAGAGGAAGCCGCATAATCTTCAGGAGCCGCTTCCGACGTCGCCATTCAGCGCACTCTAGCTACGCGTGGACCAGTAAAGAGGCAGGTCATCCTGACCAGGAGGGCCACCAGAGGAAAAAAAAACGGCGAAGAAAAGAACACAGATGACGTCAGCTGTCTCCGCCAAAAAGAGGATCGTCGCTGACCCACCTCAAGCAGGAGTTTGGCCATCGGCTTCCCCCCCTTCATCGCGAGCGAGTTCCACCACTGCTGAAAGTGGTGGGCCGCTCCAACAAATCAGCTGTAACACTTCAGGGCCCTTTCCTTCCACAGTACAGGGGGAGGTCTGGCAGTTGCAAGCTCCTACTCCGGGCATCATGTCGGCCTTCACAGCTACCCAGAGCCGGGGCCCTCCAGCTGTAACACTACACTACACTACACTACTACCCGGTTCTGCCATCTGGTGGCAGAGGACGCCCCTTTTCATCATCTGCCATAAACAGCGCACCCCAGCCTGCTGGTCCTACCCCTCAGGAGGAGCCGCAACCCATCCAAGTGATTGGTAACTATACTGCCAATGATTTCACAAAGTCTTTGTTAGCTTTGTTAACCCCTGGTGCGGCGACAACGCATATAAGCACATCCATCTATTCAAATGTATTGTGTGAGAAACACACGCTATTAGATCCAGGGCTATTTAAGCACATAGACATTATTCCTGAAGCATATAAAGCCTATGGGGCTTCCTGGTTTTTGTATAATGATAAATATAGACAGAAGATGTCCATTCAGAGGTCAATACTGCCATTCGTTGTATCAAAGATTTGTCTCAGTGGTAGGGACCCCAGTAAGTCTGATAACCCCAGTAAAGTTACCAGATATGCGCCAGTACCTAGAGCTATACCCATAGCGCCAGATGGCGTGCCTCTTAGAGAGGGGTATTGAAGCTGGCTTTTGGATACCATCAGCAGACCCTGTAACCCTCATATCATTTCCAAAGAATTTAAAATCAATTTAAAATCAGTTTAAACCCAAAAGTAGTAAAAGAAAAAATTGGGAAGGAACTAGAATTGGGCAGAATAGATGGCCCTTTTGAAGATCCTCCATTCAAGGATTTCAGGTTTTTGCCGGTTAAGTACCTAAGAAGGAGCCAGGAAGCTATTGTTTGATTCACCATTTATCTTATCCTTGGGGGGCATCTGTCAATGATGGAATTGGTCAGGAATTATCTTCAGTTTCATATACAACCTTTGACCAAGCAATATCGTTAATTCAGGAATATGGTCAAGGTTCATTATTGGCTAAAAGCGACATCCAATCTGCGTCCAGGCTACTGCCAATAAACCCTGATTGTTATAAACTTTTAGGCTTTCACTATGAAGGCAGTTTCTATTTTGACAGATGCCTCCCGATGGGCTGTTCCCTATCGTGCTTTTATTTTGAAGCCTTTGCTTCTTTTTTGCAATGGATAGTTCAAAGGAAAATAGGCTCTAAGGGGGTCATTCATTATTTAGATGATTTCCTATTTGTAGGTCCTGCAGGTTCCAGTTCATGTGCAATTTTGTTAAAGGGATACTGTCATGGGAAAAAAAAAATTTCAAAATGAATCAGTGCTGCTCCAGCAGAATTCTGCACTGAAATCCATTTCTCAAAAGAGCAAAAAGATTTTTTTATATTCAATTTTGAAATCTGACATGGGGCTAGGCATATTGTCAATTTCCCAGCTGCCCCAAGTCACCTGACTTGTGTTCTGATAAACTTCAATCACTCTTCACTGCTGTACTGCAAGTTAGAGTGATATCGCCCCCCTCCCTTTTTCCTCCCAGCAGCCAAACAAAAGAACAATGGGAAGGTAACCAGATAGCAGCTCCCTAACACAAGATAACAGCTGCCTGGTAGATCTAAGAACAACACTCAATAGTAAAAACCCATGTCCCACTGAGACACATTCAGTTACATTGAGAAGGAAAAACAGCAGCCTGCCAGAAAGCATTTCTCTCCTAAAGTGCAGGCACAAGTCACATGACTGGGGGCAGCTGGGAAATTGACAAAATGTCTAGCCCCATGTCAGATTTCAAAATTGAATATAAAAAAATCTGTTTGCTCTTCTGAGAAATGGATTTCATCATCATCATCATCATTTATTTATATAGCGCTGTCAAGATACGCAGTGCTTTACTGCAGTTATAGCAAACAGGGAATAAATGGTGGCTAACAGACAAGGATTACAGAGTACAATGGGGTTTACAAACTAAAAGGTTAGGGTACAATTGAGACATTAGGATTATATAAACACTTTGTCATTTTTGATACAGCAATGATTAATTAAGGTACAACGAATAGGCCTCTTTAAACAGATGGGTCTTTAAGGAGCGCTTGAAAGTTTGGAAGGAAGGAGAAAGTCTGACAGCTTGTGGCAGAGAGTTCCAGAGAAAAGCAGAAGCCCGAGAGAAGTCTTGTAGACGAGAATGGGCAGAAGTGACCAGAGGAGAAGTGAGGCGAAGATCAGAAGCAGAGCGTAGGTTTCGTGAAGGAGTGTATTTGGAGATTAGAGATGAAATATAGGGAGGGGTTTCATTATTAAGGGCCTTGAATGTGAGTGTAAGTAATTTGGATTTCAGTGCAGAATTCTGCTGGAGTAGCACTATAAACTGATACATTTTGAAAAAAACATGTTTTCCGATGACAGGATCCCTTTAAGTACTTTAACTTGGTTTGCAAGGAAATTTGGCATTCCGCTAGCTGTGGACAAAACTATATCCCCTACTACAACTTTGGAATTCCTTGGTATTCAGATAGACACTGTAAATCGTGAATTTTGCTTACCCAAAGTAAAAGTAGCTAAGCTTAGAAACATTCTAAATTCTGCTTTTAAAATAAAAAAACTGGCATTTAAGAATCCCTCAGGTAGATAAAGATGACCTTATCGTTTGGCAGGAATTTCTTGAGAATTTCAATGGCATTACTTATTGGCAGGGAGAATGCAGCATGGAACCTGTATACAGATGCGGCTGCTACAGCAGTATTTGGTGCAATCTTCGGCACACATTGGATTACGAATGCGTGGCCATCATTCTGGGCAGAGCTTACCAAAAATCTAGTGTTGCTTGAATTTTTTCCATTGCTAGTTGTATTGGAGGTGTGGGGCCTTCAATTGGCTAATAAACATATTGTTTGGCACTGCGATAATATGGGGGTGGTTCACGTAGTGAATAACCTCTCTTCTAACTCCCCCACAGTACTGAGATTACTTAAACAGGCAGTATTCCGAGCTCTAAAATTTAACATTTTGATCCAAGCAAAACATATCCCTGGTTGTAACAATGTTGTGGCTGACGCATTATCTCGATTTCAGTTCAACGAGTTCTGGGAAATCGCCAATTACTTGGACAAGGAAGGAACACCCTGCCTGCAGCATCTGTGGAATTTAGTATTGCCAGAATTTCAAAATGGTTAAGTATGTCATTGGCAGACAAAACTTGGCATGCTTACATCGCAAGCTGGAATGAGTGGATGAAGTTCAAAGCAAGTATACCCAAAGATCGTTATCAAGGGGACAATGATGTCCTATTGTCTTTTGTACTGGAGCAAGTTGAGGCTCAGTACTCTCTTTCAGCTATAAAGAAAAAAATTAGCAGGCATAGCTTTCTTTTTAAAGGTTCAGGGTGAAGCTGACATAACTAAATCCTTTTTGATCAAACAAATCCTTTGTGGTGTTGGTAGGATAACACAAGCTGTTGACATTAGGAGACCCATCACATTGTCATTGTTGAAGGATTTAGTTTTAGTTCTACCTCAAATATGCTATTCTCAGTTTGAAACAATCCTGTTTACTTTGTTGTTTTCGGTGTCTTTCTTTCTCCTTCGAGTAAGTCTCTCATAGTAAAAGCTCCCATCGGGATATTGGAAGGGATGACATTCATTTGGTTGATAATAAATTAAAAATTATACTGAAAATACTTAAAGGAGTTGTCAATAAATTAGGTATACCACCTGACCACTATAACACACATTCTTTCTGCATTGGAGCTGCCATGCAAGCCTCATTGATGGGTTTAGGGGAAGAGTTCATCAAAAAGCTAGGCAGATGGAACTCCTCTAGATATCAACTTTATGTTAGACCTACCCTTGTTTAGTAAGTTTTATCTTCTTTTTCGTTTACAGTTTCTCCCCCATTGGTTTGGATTATTGGACACTCTTTCGTCTGCAGAGCAAGAGCAGAACCGCAAACCTACACAACAAATTAGGCATTAAAGATGTTAGAATTGTTTGGATGGGCATCCGAGGCCTTAAATGGACAGATTTATTACCAATAATTTTGCAAATGAAAGCTCGTTGGGGTTTCCAGCAATTATTCTGATCCATTTATCTGGGAATGACATAGGAAAGGGCAGAAATATTGACTTAATTAGGCAATATAAAAAGAGACCTCGCTCAGATCAAATTTATTTTTCCTAATACTGTGATAATTTGATCTGAAGTTGTGCCCAGATTAGTCTGGCTTCAAGATGCAGGCTTTCATCCCCTTGAGAGATGCCGTAAAAAAACTTAATTTTGCTATTTAAAATTTTTCCAAAACAGTTAATATTTTGGTTTATAGGCACTATGAGCTGGAACAAGGTTATGAAGGTTTGTATTGCTCTGACAGGGTACATTTGTCAGAGATTGGTTTTGACATTCTGAACATGGGATTCCAAAATGCAATAGATAGAGCTTTACATGTGTGGGGAATGGTAATGGTTTAATTGGCCTTGACGTGCGGGTATGCCCCTGGCTAGGTGGTAAATAGGCGGGCTTAAGGATAATTATTGTTAATCTTTAAGGCGGTCTGCTGCAGAGATCTGATGCAGAGGCTGGCTGGGAAGATATGTATGAGCAGGTATTATTATTATTAGCAATGGTTACTGTTCTGATTGATGTGATACTTAATTAACAACAGCTGCGGCCATTCTCCACCATGTAGGTGTCTGTGTCTATTATTTGGTTGTTATGTCATAATTTTGTTGTTGGTAAGTAAGTAATGCTGTCTGCAACTCCCATGAGAACAAAATCTGGTTAGTGCACAAAAGGATGTCATTATATTACGAACTCCATTCTGTACATTTTAACAAGCGATCTGTGTTCAATCAGTGGCCAGTAGATGGCAATGTTCTAAAGTATAAAGTCCTGGGCAGCCGTGTGCTCAGGGTCCATTTTGTGTTAGCCATGGCCTGAGCAGGCAGGGCTCCAGTGGAACCTAGACAGGTCAGGTCTAGAAAGAATAGGCTACTCACCTTAAGAGGTAACTATGTTAGCCTATGGGGACCTTCTAATGCATTTTTCTAAGTTTTTTGTAGTCGAAGTAAAATCGTTCAATCGATCGCTGAAATCGTTCAATCAAACTATTTTACTTCAACCGCAAAACGGTCAAATTCGGTAAAAAAAACTTTGACTTTGATATTCGAAGTCGAAGTATAGCCATTCGATAGTCGAATTTCGAAGTATATTTCTCTTCGAAATTCGGCCTTTGATAAATCTGCAAGTGTTAAGACTTAGGGATGTGAGGTTCCCCTCAGATTCCACTTAGGGAAAAGGCTGAAAACTGTGTGTAACCTGAGCACTTACTGTTGTACATGTTCTCTTCCCTGTGGGGACTGATACTGACCAAAGGTGCTGTAAGTATATGACTATCCACTGTTGCTGTATGATCCTGTTTGCTCTGTATGTACATTCCTTTGTGGATGCTCCTGTTCAATAAACATGTTCTTTGGTTAAGTTATTAGAACTACTGGCGCCCAATTATCGTACCCTGCACCAAGTTACAGTTGTACTACAACCTGCCTCCACAACGTTTGAGAGGGCTTATCCGTAAGAATTAAGATCTCATCCAAAGCACAGTATAGAGGGGAAGCCTATACTGTAGATAGAGAACGCTGCAATCAATGCACTATAGCACTACACCTGGAATTTTCAAATTATATAAGATAGTGAAATAGGGGGGGTGCTTATGCGGCTCCCCACACCCACCCCGCATCAACTTGGAAAAGGTGCAAAAGGAGTATAAAAATATGGCAACATGGTCCTTTCTTTGCACTTTGTGCCTGGCCAGTTATCAGTTAATGAGCCCTATAATTTTATGCTTTAGTCATACCAGTGCTACAATTCTCAAATTTGCTTGGATCTCACCAAAAAGTGGACCATATTATGAAGAAGTTTGGGCAGATATATACACCAATTTTCTTGCACCTTTCATTTTCATTGTAGCATCTGAATTTCCCAACAAGTCATGTGCACCAAAGCAATGAAAATCCTGTGAAAGTCAACAGAGATACAATAGTGGAGATTTGAGAAGCAAATATCATTATTCATAACAAACAGAGTAGAATCTCAGCCACCATCAGCCCATCCCTTATTAATGGCTAGAGATTCTTTGTTCAGTAACAAAAGATGTATTTATATGTCATACTGAAATGCTTGACCTTATAAACTATGTTTCTGAGGTAGGATAGCTAATTGCATTTAGTGTAGTATATATGTGATTATATGAATTATCAGTGTTTTCTGACAAAAGAATGACTGAGCTACCTGAGTTATTGTAATAAAAGAACAAAGTTTGTGACTTTTATTATATTACCCCACTACGTAGGAAACATAGTTGTAAAATGTGGAAGTCCATGGAAACTGTCACAGATTATGACAGTATTAATGGAATTTTTTACCATCTGAAATCCAGAAATGCCAATGCCTAGTCATTAAAAAACAATTCTCTATTCCAGCTTAAGTAATTTTTTCTATGTAGGCATCCAATTGCCGCCTCCCAAAAACTGCCACCCTTGACACTAAGGGGGTGATTTATCAAGGTTCTAATTTTAATTCTTGCCAAAATTCTACATTTTTTTGCACAAAAACTCACAAATACAAATTATATTTTTGAAAACTTGAATGTCTAGTATTTCTTAAGCAAAAAAACCTTGAAAACTTGATTTAAAAAAATCTGCATGTAAAAGCTAGCGAGTTCATGTAGAAGTCAGTGGGAGCTGTCCTAGGCAAAATTCAACCCAATTTTTTAATTAGAGTTTTCAAGTTTGTCAACTGACAAATTCAAGTTTTTTTAAGCCTATAAACTCAAAAAATTCAAAGTATTTTAGTTTTTAAGCCTATAAACTCGAACAATTTTTCACGATTGTATTCACTCCAGTTTTTTCATTTTGATTTTTGTCATAAATAAGCAAACATTCAAGCTTTTTGAAATTGTGAGCTCACAAGCATCACAAATTTTATTTTTGATAAATCCACCCATAAATCTTCCATCATGATTTAGCCCTTGATAATATGCCAAGTATGCTGGCAGTTGAAGTCCAGCAACACTTGGATAGACTAACACTGCTATAAAAGGTTTAGCTACCCTTTAACTAAAACCCAGAGAGAGAAGTTTCTATTTAAAAAATAAGTACTTTCCTGTCTATTAATGGCATATAAAATTAAATCAAATGCCTAATTAGAAATAATACATTTGTCCTTTAAGTTAACTATATGTTTAACTTATTTTTAGGATCATACTACGTTAATTTTCAGCTAAATTAGACAAGCAACATATGAATATTTTATAGCGTTGCTGGATGTCTGTTTAATTATGTAAGCAAGCTATTCCCCATCCTTTGGGAAACTTCTCATTATTTTTATCATTATATACCAATTTACTTTTAGTCTCCCTGGACAATTACAAACTTAATTTTTAGCACGTCACACCTTCTTGTCTCCAATTAATCCTACAATATTAAGTTAAGAAAGGTGAATACAATATTGAACAAATTTGTAGCTCTCTTTTAGAAGGCTCTCTTTTTTCAATTTTTATGAAATTAAATTGATGTTAGTTAGGAATTAATTTGCAATTGGACAGTTACATGCCTCCACTATGTACAATCCTAGGAAATTTCATGATTAATCCAAATTCATACTGTTAAAATCACATACAGGTGTTTCCTGGCCCAAGCTGTATCCGTGGTTTGTGATTTTAACAGTATGAATTTGGATTGATCATGAAATTTCTTAGGATTGTACTTTAATTCCTTGGAATTGCCTTTATAGTGACATAAACTTTATAATGAGGGGCAATGGAACCCCTTCTCAAACAGTTTTTGATGTTGTTCACTCAGTGATTATAGCTTATAAGCTAGAACAGGGATAAAACCAGAACATGCAGGATTCTCTAGAATTTCACTCTTGGGGGTAGGGATTGGTTTGCATTTCTCATTTCCTATTTACAGTAGTAACCACTGATAATGCAATAAAACCCCATGCTTTCCATGTTGTTTATTATAAATGTACAACTTTTGGCTTAAAAGGGGCATTTAGTTCTTGATTCTGAGTTTGGGATTCTTCTTCAGTAGATAAAGAAAGATAGATAAATTAAACATGTAATGAACTTAATAGGGAACTCTGGATAGCAGTGTGCAGAATAGTTTTTATGTTTTTATCTCTAATTTAGCATTTTGCAGGGTAACTGATTCCAAAAGCCAGGTAGTGGATAATATATAAGAAGTAGGCCTTCTGGTTGGTGGAGAGATTAATATTTCAAAAGCCAAAATATAGATATGAATTGAATCATTTCTTTGATTCCTCTTCTAGCAACAAACAAAGAGGCAAATTCCCTAAGCGGCAAAAATTCGGCATCGACGGCTTCCCAGCCATCGCAACACTTCGCCAGGTGTAAATTCGCTAGGACAATGCTAATTCACTAAAGTGCGAAGTTGCGTCCAGGGAATGGAACGCTGGTGAATTTTCGCTGTGGCCACAATTTCAGTTGCTCATACTAATCTTTGGCAGCAGATCTTGTAATTCTGCATAGATAAGATGCATAATAAGCTTTTCTGCACAGAATCTGATCAAGTTTCTCTGTGACGGGAAAATGACATGTTGCCAGTGGCCAACTCATACAAGGCGACACCGAATGACCACCAGTCCACGCCATCATTGAAATCCTTCAGTGATACCATCTTCAAGAGGAACAGCAGATTATTTTGTTCAACAGAAATAAAATGACAGTCAATCTACCACCCATGTCCGTGCCATGAAAATTGTACAGAATTAGTCAGATTACTTTTACAGGGAGGCTAAAACAATATATTAATAAAAAGTAACAAACTATAAACTAGGTATTCTATTTTAATACATTCTGAGCGTGCATGACATACATAAATATGCAGCATGTTGTATTTAAAAAAAAGTCAAAAAACGTAATCAATGGAAATGATAATCAATGGAAATGAAATTGTGTCTATGACATTGGGAATCTTTTTATTCTCTCCATTCAAGTTGTACTCCAGCAGTACTAGGTTTAAGGTATGAATATATTACTCAACGTTTCATACCTCTGGGCTCTGTATCCAAGTGTTCCTGCAGGGTCATGGTGGATCTTGAGACCAAACATGTTTTAAAGAGAGGATTCACATGGCCCTCTTCATCCAGCTATACTATACTATATTGTAGTTGGCTTGATTCAACTACAATATAGAAGTATGGACAGTTTATGTAGTATGAGAAAAAGGGAAAAGGGTTCTGAAAGAGTGAGTTAAGCTGCTGTATAAAGTTAATTATGTTAAAACATCACAAAAGAATAAAGCAGCCACATAGCGAAAGAAACCGAGCTAAATGGTGCAAACATAAGAGGAAATGGTACCTCTTATTGACTCATGTTCATAATCATGTTATCATAGTTTCTAATTTCACAAAATAACAGATCTTAATTTATACAGTTGAATCACTAAATTCAAAGTATTTGAATATTTTTTATATGAAAAAATAACATATTTTAGTCCTATATATTGTTTATTATCAAACAGTAACAGCCATATCCTCTTCGTTATATATGAGACTTTTATCTTTTTGAATTAATGTGGTTTGAATAAGGCAAAGCCACATGATGCTATTTTGCCTTATTTTGAGAAATGTGCAATTTATAGTGTGATTATGGTTTCTGAATGATAAGAAGGATCGTCTTTTAATACACTCAGGTACATTTTGTAGTTAAAGTTAATTAACTGGCATCAATAATATTACATACAATTTCCATTCACTTTTGCTTTTATTTTTTATTTTTGTTAAAGAGCAATCTGCAGCATTTGGATTTTTTCAGAATTGTAGTATTTTGATATTTTGGTTTAAGTTCTACATTAAAAATCTAAACATTTTGCAAGGAGGTAATTAGCATTTAACAAAACCTTAGGGTTGTTTTGGAGAAGGGAATTTGCTGTCTAGGTGCTGCAAATCTATAGTCAATATAAAGTGTTGGTGCAGAAAGTTCAAATGTAATCCTTTCCGTGGCCTGTACTTGGTGCTCTGGAGCATATCTGGCTTTGAGTTTAGTGATGGGCGAATTTGCGCCGTTTCGATTCGCCTAAAAATTTGCGAATTTTGCGCGAAATGGCGAAAAATTCACAAAACTGCACAGGCGTCTCGTTTTCAACGCCGGCGCCCGTTTTTTTGACGCCGGCGTTTTTCCGTGAATTTTCACGGGCGTTTCGCGAATTTATTCGCTGGCGGCGAATCACGCAAATTCGCCGCGAATTCGCGCCTGGCGAATAAATTCGCCCATCACTAATTGAGTTATGTGCCAGCCCCCCCCCCACCAAGTTAAGTGATATTTTCCAGCCCAGAGTTGGTCTTCTGACAAAATGCTACACTCTCAGTTGCTGCAGTTAACAGAGACTACTAAAAGTTGCACAACCTCCAAATTGTGTGAATACCTGAACCTGTATGTACCATAGTTTAGTGTGCTACATCAATTTTTATTAATAAAGGTTTGAAAACCTGCATGTGCTTGACAAATAAAGGCACTTATTGATGCTAGTTTCAGAATGTGGTCCTCCTTCATGTTGGCTTTGCTCTTCTTCTAATCCCTCTTTTGTGTAAATTGCCACAAGTTTCATCTTGCCTGGAAAAGAAGCCAGCTTCACCTAAGAATAGAAAAAACCCCCGAGAATTATGGGTATAGTATGAAAATTGAGCTGAGTTAATAATTGGTTGTAGTATTAGAACACTGAAGGATTTGCTTCTGAATTTCTCAGATTTTATATTTTTATTGCTGAGAAACAATGGATCATAGAGATTAGGAAACTTGTACTTGAAATACCAGGGCCTGTTTTGATTCCTAGAGTGTAGGACTGACCAGACCAGAGATGACTTTGACGTAGTTGGCCAGCTTAAATGTATTGCAATATATGGACAAACAATCCCTGTTTTGTTTAAAAGGTAAGGCATTTTTTAAGTAGCTGTATGCACAAAATGTTTCAATGTCTTAAGTACTATATATTGATAATGGGTTGAGTGCAAAGGACCTCATGTATTTGTCTGTATGAATTTTGTGGTCACAGCCTCATTGCACCCCTGCTTCATGGTTTAAAAATTTGTGTTGAGCACAACTTCCCCTTTTTAGTTATACTACCTGCTCAACTTCTCATAAAAAGAAACTTCAATTAGTCTGGCAAGATCTTTTATGCACAAACTCATAGTATTATTATTTGCAATGAAATAAAGTATCTTATCCCTTAATACCCCTTCCTACCACTAATGTCAGACTAATTGGCCTATAGTTTTGAGACTAAGAACGTTTGAATAGCAGCACCACATTTTTCACAATTCGCCAGTCTCTCGGCACCATGCCTGATCTCAATGAATCCTGAAAAATCAAGTAAAGAGTTTTGGCAATCGCAGGACTAACCTCTCTAAGTACCCTGGGATGAATACCATCTGGTCCCAAACCTTTGTTTAGCTTTACATTTTCTAGTCTCTCTTGAATTTCCTCATACTTGAAGCATGCATCATTAGTTGTATTACTAGAATTGGTACTATAAAGAAGTGAATCTTCATTAGCTGGTTTCTCATTTGTGTAGACAGATGGAAAATAACAATTCAGGATTTCAGCTTTTTCTCATCAACCAACTGACCCCATCCCCTCAGTTGGTACCACCCCTTCCTGCTTAATTTTTTTATGCTTACATATTTAAAAAATAATTTTGGATTATTTTACTCTTTGCTGCAATACCCTTTTCCAACTAAATTTTAGCTTTTACTTACCCATCTCAACACCGACATTTCTATTAAACCACAAAGGTTTTGTTTTGCGGCTATGTTCTTTGATTACAAGGGGAATATACTTACATATATATTTATTAAGCAGTATTTTAAAGACACACAGTTTTTGTTCTGTGTTTAACCCTGTGAAAAGGCTTTCCACAGTTTGCACATTTAAAATTAAGTGTTATAGTTACTCCGTTATAGAGTTGCCTCTGTAACATAATCTCAAAGGAGACCATGTTATGATCACTATTCTATAAATGCTCACACACGAAATGCTAGAGATGAGTTTAGTAATATTAGTTATTACAAGGTCCAAAAGAGAATCATTCCTAGTAGGTTAACGAGCTGAAATAAAAAGTTGTCATCCAGCATATTTATAAACTTGCTTGTTTTTTTGACTTGGCAACCCCATTACCTTAGTCAGTGTCTGGATAATTGAAGGCAACCATAATAATAACTTATTATTGGGAAGCCACTCTTTGTAAAATAAGCTGGGCTTCATCACTTATACATGGTGGTTTGTAGCATACACCAATAATAATTTTCTTTGTAACCTTTTGCCCAGTTGAAATCTTTACCCAGAGGCATTCCACACCCTCTCCAGAGCCATCCATGGTTATTTCTAATTCAGCCTTTACATATAAACACAAGCCTCCACCCTTTTCAATCCCTCTGTCCTTCCTATAAAAGGTGTAACTATTTTAATTCACAGGCCAGTCACATGTTTGCCTCTCCGAACAAAAAAAAATCACCCTTTGCCTATGCTTTAAATTATCATAAGACTCAGAAGAAAACAAGGTAAAGGGGATGATCAATGCCCAGTGTCTTTGAGCATATTAGCCAGTATAATGAATAAAATGTATACAGTACAACATACAATTTGTACTTTCAAATAACGATCTTTACATCAGTTATAATAATTCCGAATAACCCTCTCTTCAGACTTTTCTTTCTGTTTCTAGACTATGTATAATGTCAGAATATTGAAATTATTGAAATCTAGAAAATGTTAAATAGTTCACCTTTATGAGATCTGTCCTGTCCTGTGACTTGTCTATAAGCAGCAGAGGTCTTTTTTTCTGTGCTCTTCTTCTTACTGTATTTCCACATCTCTGTGTTGCTCAGTCATCTAAAACAACACAGCTAATGACCTCACCATCACTAAATCCCATGGGCTTTCTCATTTTATTCATGCACTCAGCAGTATTTGAGCAAAGAACCAACCTGCTCTTGTTTACAATATCCACTTAGTTATTGAGAAGTAATTGATATCTACATATCATAGGAGGGAGGAAGGACACAGAGATAAAAATTGATGGAAGATTAATAATTACTAAATACTATAGTCTTAGGGGCACATTTACATAGGGGCCCATTTACTTAGCTCGAGTGAAGGAATTTCGAATGGTCGAATATGGCTACTTCGACCATTGAATGGGCTACTTCGACCTTCGACTACGACCTTCGACTTTGAATCGAACGATTCGAACTAAAAATCGTTCGACTATTCGACCATTCGATAGTCAAAGTACTGTCTCTTTAAAAATTTCTTTGACCCCCTAGTTCGCCACCTAAAACCTACCGAGGCCAATGTTAGACTATGGGGAAGGTCCCCATAGGCTTCCTAACAATTTCCTGATCGAAGGAATATCCTTTGATCGATGGATTAAAATCCTTCGAATCGTTCAATT
The DNA here is from genome assembly GCF_017654675.1 of Xenopus laevis. Taxonomy (NCBI): domain Eukaryota; kingdom Metazoa; phylum Chordata; class Amphibia; order Anura; family Pipidae; genus Xenopus; species Xenopus laevis. The sequence continues at coordinate 46,655,574 of NC_054374.1, read as the reverse complement.
CAAAGGATTTAATCGTTCGATCGAACGATTATTCCTTCGATCGTTGGAATAGCGCAAAATCCTTCGACTTCAATATTCGAAGTCGAAGGATTTTACTTCGATGGTCGAATATCGAGGGTTAATTAAACCTCGATATTCGACCCTAGGTAAATGTGCCCCCTAGTGTTGAATATCGAGGGTTAATTAACCCTCGATATTCGACTGTCGAAGTTAAATTTTACCGCAATTCGTTCATCATTGATCGAATGATTAAATCCTTCGAATCGAATGATTCGAAGGATTTTAATGCATCGATCGAACGATTTTTCTTCGACCAAAAAAAGCTTAGAAAGCTTATGGGGACCTTCCCCATAGGCTAACATTGAGGTTCGGTAGGTTTTATGTGGCGAAGTAGGGGGTCGAAGTTTTTATTAATGAGACAGTACTTTGACTATCGAATAGTTGAATAGTCGAACGATTTTTAGTTCGAATCGTTCCATTCGAAGCCGTAGTCAAAGGTTGAAGTAGCCAATTCTATGGTCGAAGTAGCCAAATAAAACTTTGAAATTCTACGTTTTTTGCATTCGAATCCTTCACTCGAGCTAAGTAAATGTGCCCCTTAGTATAGAATGTATGGGAATGTTTTGTAACATTTATAGAAGTATGTTAGGATTGTCCACAGGAAAATGCCTTTAAAGGGAAATAACATACCGTGGACTAGGCACTTCGAGCAGGCTGTGGCTACTGGGATACAATAACATCTCCTTACTGCTCCTTACTCATTTTCCCCTTAATGAATCCCCATTTGGGGTAAACCCAAGAAAGACCCATTATAATGAAAATTTCAGGTCTCAAGCATTCTGAATAACCAGCCCCATACCTGTCTTGTACTCTGATATATGTACTAAATATGGGCTGAAGTTGAACAACATTAGTTCCATTCAAAAAGGTTCTGCAACTCAGTATTTGATATGTGTAAGCTCAAATATTTTCTCCCCATTACCTAAGGTGTTATCCTTACATGATGAGATATCCATTATGCTCTAAAATCCTCTTTTTCCCCTTCCCCTTCCCCCATAAAAAACAAGTTAAACAAGTTTTAAAAATTATTAAAAAATTAAGTCACTTGGGGTTTGAATGGATGTTATGCGATGTGTAATTCCATAGCTATACATGGTGAGAGGGGATATGCTTCCAAGATAGAATATAAAAATAAATGCATGAAGAAGAGGTAAGGCTGATTTGTAAATCTGAATAAGATAGCTTCAATGAACTGCAATGCATGTTGTTTTAATTTATAGGGACCTAAAAGTCATCAATCAAATTAAATAAAATATGTTATGTAGATCTTAAAATAATACACAGGGAGACCCATTTATCAAAATTTAAATTTGTGTAATTTTAGAGTTAAATCAGTTTAAAAAACACAACCTTATTTATTAAAAAAATCAAATACAAAAAACACAACTGAATAAAAACCATGAAAAAATTAAGACATTGAATTTGCATTTTATTCATCATTTTTAAACGGATTGAAAAGCTCAAAAAAATTTGAAGAATGTTAATTCAATAGTTTACATTTTGCCTGGGACAGCTCCCACTGACTTCTACATGACATCGCAATTTATCAGATATGAAGATTTCCATTACAGTTTTTTTTGTTTCTTTTCACGAAATATCAAATGTTTTTTAAACCATTATTCAAAGATTTTTTAAAAAAGATTTGAATCACAAAAAAATCACAAAAAAGGTTGATAAAGAACCCCCTTGAATTATACATTGGCAGTATTTATGTAACTGTAATAGTTTATATTACAGCTCAGTCTATTAAGCCACATTTTTCTAATTACAACCCAGATTATACTATACCTAACATATACATAAGTGTATTGTTGAAGTAATTGACTAATCAATGTTTTATTGCAGGCAGTTTAGACAGTAGGTGATATATAAAGATATACATTGACAAAAATATTGTAAATGCATAATAGAAAAACAACTGTATTTATTTGTGATACAGCTCAGTCTATTAAGTCTACGTTATTCTAATTATAACTCCAAAGATACAATTATAACATTATATTTCGCTGCACCTTATAAATATATGTACGCAATGTTGGCGCAGGGGCCCACCAGAAAACCCTAGACCGTGGGCCCACTTTTCAAACTATTATTCCTCCTTTCCTCACTCAACCTCTTTATTCTCCTAGTCTTTTATATCTACTTACTATATTCTTGCATTATTAATCTTTTTTTCCCCATAAAGAAATAGGGAATGACCATGAAATAGGCTTAATGGTTAGAAGCAAGAAGGCCCACTGACACCCAGGCCCACCGGGAGTTTTCCTGGTATCCCGGTGGGCCAGTCCGATACTGTATGTAGGTGTATAGCTGAAGTAATTGACTAATCAATTTTTTGCTTCAGGAAGTTGAACAATAGGTGATAGAGTAATATATAACTATTATTTCAATACAGACAAAGTCCAATGGTCACATCCCCAGAGGCTGTAATGTCATTATCACCACAAGCATCCTATAACAAGGATTAAAGCTTTCATGATACTAATCTAATTCACATATTGGCACAAACATGTACAGTATGTCAGTAATTAATGACCCTTAAAACTGTATTGGTATTTAGGTACATCAATGTTTTAAATGTGTCTTTATATAGGTGGGAAAGCAAAGATAGCCTAAGAGTCCCAAATAAAGATTTAGTAGTCAAATACTATGCCTTTATGCAGGAGCTTGCTTAAGTGGAAATTTTATTTTTTAGGACTGTGGTTGTCTCTAAAATAAATGGCCATTAAAATGATTTATTGACCATAACAAAAAATTAACTGGGAGACTGCTTTAACAATTGTCACCAGGGAAGCCACGGAAGTCAACATTTGCATCAATTCCAGATCAGAGGTAATCAGTAGAACAGAAAGTATACATTTGCCTTGAACTTTGCTTTTGTTAATTTCTCTGGGTTTTATGACAAATATTTCAATTATTTCTTACTAAGGGCTATTTGACTTTAAGTGACTTCTAGCCGCATGGCCTGGAAACACTGTGCTCTACAAGTTATAAATGGAGATTTAAGAGAAGAGTTTGACCATTAACTAACCTTTTTCAACATAGTCCCAAAGATTACAAAACACTTGCTCAACAAGTTGAGAAGCCCTGCTACACCACGGAGTCCTTAAACAGAGAAGGGCAAGTTGTGCTCACCATTCATTCTTAAACCATTAAATGGGGGTTCAAAAATTGGCGAGCACAACCTTCCCTTGTTTGTTATAGTTTATACAGCTATGATGTAGATCCCACGCTGTCCAGCTATAGTCAGGTGGACCGAGTGGTGGCTAATAAAAGGGCAACCATGTTTGGGAGTTTTAACCATGAAAGCAATTGAGTTGCAGGTTAAACCTAGTCTCTGAGTAAAATGTAGAATGAAAACAGCAGAATTCTTAATGAATCAGATTAAAGTTGAGTGTATCACTGGCCAGACAAGGAATGACTTTGACATAGTTGGCCAGCTTAAATATATTTCAATATATGAACAAACTATCCCTGATTCATTTAAAGGGGAGGCATTTTAGTAGCTTAATGTAGAAAATGTCTCAATGTCTTAAATATATTGATAATGGGTTGAGTGCAGAGGGCCTCTTGTATTTGTACTTAAACAGAGAATATGCTAAATCTTTATCTTTTAACTACTCCTGCATCTCTGCATAACTATGGAAAATTAATAATTTAAAAATATTCACTTCCTACAATTATATATAAGGGGTCAAGTGTATATAGTCATTAAAACAGATATGTCTTATAGTCCTGCTTACAAATTATGCCCTCCATCATTTTCCATTGATCATGGCTCCCAAGATGGATGTGTCCATGAGTGGAATGTGTTTTCATACAACGAACCAATGCCGTCAACATGTGACATCATCACATTGCAGTTTAACACCAAATTTCTAATAGAAATGCTTGGTTATTGCTGGAATATAGCTTTTATCTTAAAAGTTCCTGGGAGTAATCTTAATTGTGTTTTATTGTTGTGTGCTGCTTGCTTCTTTGTTCAGACTCCAACCCCAAGATAAGGACAAGTACATTGCAACTTGACAAACAACATATCATAACAGCAAAAGCTTTTTTTAAGATCAGTCAAAAGATAGATTCCTTCTGAGATTGTGATTTAGTCACTGGCGCTATTTTGTGCAAATTCCCAATGGGCTAGGGGTGACTGAAAAATGTTTATTGAAAACATTTCTATTTGTATTTTTGCAATGTTTTTGCTTGTCTACTCTGAATTGTGCAAAATCCCCGGTCCTGTCTGGGGCCCATTGTTTTCTATGGAGCTTTGAAAGTTATTTAGAAATTAAATTACCATTCCCTTTGAAACTACAGGACAATAGGTGTAATTTATTAACATTTTCAAATCATGACTTTTTTCCCTTATTGTTAAAAAAGTTTTTTTCCATGCAGTTTACTATTATGTTGTTACACTGATCATTTATTCTGCAAAGAATGCTGGAATCTATAATTTTGACACAGTTTTAATAGTGGTTAAGGCCACCTCCAATCATGCAAACACATTTAAGTAATTTAATATTTTAAATAATCGTTGTTTGATTATTCAGGCCAGAGAAGGAGTTATCAAGCCTGTGTTGTATGTTGCAGCCATTCTGAGCGCCAGTGATCCATCAAGTACACATTATGGTTTAGTGATGATCACACCATAAGCATAAGTACTTCTTGATGTTTTCCACTGTTGTTTCAGCCTTAGAATGATAATATCCTGATATAGAATGCACTTTAATTCAACACTTTTGTACTATTTAACATTGTACATAATAATGATTCTTTGCAGAAGACAACACTCTTTTTAGCTTCCCCTTTCATATGACTTTCTATGGAGTGGTCATCTCAGATTGAACCAAGCTTGCTCTACCTGTACAAAGCAACATGGCGTACAATACAAAAATAAATAATTACTTTAACATCGAAAGAGTATGGTTATTATCTTATAGAAATGAAAAGAAGTAAAACCCCTCTCTATTCAATTGGCCACCAATTAAAGAAAATTCAAGTATTAGTGCAGCAGTGTCAGAGTTTATTAACAGTTTCGTTAACGGTTACTAACCCAGTGTTGCTTCAATTATTGGGCAGCCATTGCTGGGTTACCCAATAAAGTGCTATGTGCTAGGTGCTAATAATTCATTAGCAATTAAAAATCATGTAACAGGATTAATTAATATTGTGCTATAAAGTGCTAGTGCTTCAAATGAAATTAAGAAGTTAACTTAAATAACCAGGATTAAATTGACCCAGGTGAGATTAAAGTTAATTCATTATTATATATCACACATTAAAATCCATTCATTATAGAAGATTGTAAATAACTGATTAACTGTTAAAAAGTAAACTTTACTAAATTCATTAAAATTGCTGCAAATCAATTAAGGTAATCTTTGAAGACTGCATGAAAATTGGTGAGTAATAATTAATCCATACACCCCCGTTAAAGTTATAGGGTGTTAAAAAACGTTTGCATGAAATTATTCAAAGGAGACCAGCATTGAAAGAGAAAGGAGGAATAGGAAAATTGTTAGAGGTGGAGAAGTCCCAAGTTCTAGCTGCCTGTATTTTTCTAAGTCTGGGACCCCACACGGAGGAGAAAGTAGGTCACTGGGGACTGTAGTCTCAATTTTACCTTGCTATCTTATAATTCGGAGAGCTAATCTTCCCTATAAAACTACAAATCCCACAGTGCCATTGGATAACAGGTAAGATTATAAAAGAAGAATCAATGCGGTCGCAAGGGTTTAAAATCAATAGGAAATTATTTTGCAATAGTAAAAATAAGGAAAGCGCCCAGGAGACTTCACAAAAAGCGCTTCCCAGTGTGCTAAACCCTTGCGACCGCATTGATTCTTCTTTTATAATCTTACCTGTTATCCAATGGCACTGTGGGATTTGTAGTTTTATAGGGAAGATTAGCTCTCCGAAGATAGCAAGGTAAAATTGAGACTACAGTCCCCAGTGACCTACTTTCTCCTCCGTGTGGGGTCCCAGACTTAGAAAAATACAGGCAGCTAGAACTTGGGACTTCTCCACCTCTAACAATTTTCCTATTCCTCCTTTCTCTTTCAATGCTGGTCTCCTTTGAATAATTTCATGCAAACGTTTTTTAACACCCTATAACTTTAACGGGGGTGTATGGATTAATTATTACTCACCAATTTTCATGCAGTCTTCAAAGATTACCTTAATTGATTTGCAGCAATTTTAATGAATTTAGTAAAGTTTACTTTTTAACAGTTAATCAGTTATTTACAATCTTCTATAATGAATGGATTTTAATGTGTGATATATAATAATGAATTAACTTTAATCTCACCTGGGTCAATTTAATCCTGGTTATTTAAGTTAACTTCTTAATTTCATTTGAAGCACTAGCACTTTATAGCACAATATTAATTAATCCTGTTACATGATTTTTAATTGCTAATGAATTATTAGCACCTAGCACATAGCACTTTATTGGGTAACCCAGCAATGGCTGCCCAATAATTGAAGCAACACTGGGTTAGTAACCGTTAACGAAACTGTTAATAAACTCTGACACTGCTGCACTAATACTTGAATTTTCTTTAATTGGTGGCCAATTGAATAGAGAGGGGTTTTACTTCTTTTCATTTCTATAACACATTATTTTGGTAATCACACCTCTTTCGTTCGGAAAACGTATTGCTTTTTTAGGAAGGTACACTGAACAATTCTTTCTTTATATGGTTATTATCTTGTTAAGGCACATACCATCTGCAAGGAAAAACAAATAGACTTCTAGACTCACTGAACTGTAAAGACTGTTCTGAAATTGTGAATTTTCTCCTTCCATGACTGGTGAAGCTTTGAGCTCAGAACTTTTGGCGTTCACATACCATAACAAAATGTTTTACAAAACAATCTTTTTTTAAGGAATTTTTAATGAAAGTTAAAAATAACCAATATTTTAAGGTAAAGCAACTCCTTCTCCTCCAAACTGAAGCAGCACCATTTAGCATCAATCTCTCTCTCACACACAGCATCTTGTTAACAGGCTATGGCTCAAGAAAAAAAAAAACAAAGTAACAAGTATCATGGAGCAGCTGCCAGAGAGACCTGCAATGAAAACAATGCAGAGGTAGAGAATCAGCAGTTATTAAGATCTTAAAAAACATTATCTTTACCTGGGACAGTTGTTCCCCTGCTTCTCCTCATCATAAATCCGCTGTAAGTCAGATAAGCTTGGCAGTCCTATATCATCCTGAACCTGCTACCTCTCTATAATGGCAACACTGGTACATGCAAAGGGAACTCTAATGTACACCAAGACAGGAGCACTGTACTTATTCCTCTGAACCATGTATAACATAAAGAGCTTATCTTCTGTCCAGGAAGGATGGTAACCGAGCAATAAATCATGCAAGAACAAAATGCACACAAGGTTATCAAGAAGGTGCAACAGGCAATATTGGGTATATATAGGTGCTGGCAAAATGATTAGGGTTTGGGTGCTTGACCATACATGTACTACAGTACATTAATGCTTTGGATCCAGGCACATATTTAATCCAAATTGCTTAGTTCTTAGAGTGAAAAGAATATATATATATATATATATATATATATATATATATATATATATTTTTTTTTTTTTTTTTTTAAAGTACTGTCATTTTTATTTAGCATCAGAATATTAAATGTGTTAGGTTTGAATGGATAGGCTAATGGCATATGATTATTTTCAGGCATTTACAGGCTATATATATGGCACATGAAGCCATTTTGCCTTTTTATTCTCCATTTTTTCCTCAGTACAAGGACAGCATCAAATCACTAGAATTCACCCTGCAAATATGTGTAGAATTAAGACAGTCTGATCTTTTGCCTCAATTCTTTTTAAATCCTATTTAGCAGTGCAAATGAACATTCAGTTTTCTGTAAAACCAGAAACAAAGCTCTCAGAAGGACTCTAAGATTACTTCCGTGTAAAGTCAATAATTGTAAATAATATAAATATGATTGTGCTATGCATAAAATAGACATCGTCTCTCAAATCAATTACGTAAATACTCAGCGACAACATAAACTCTGAGCTGTGACCTTAGCATTGATCAAACTAAACCAGTTACGAGACTCAGATATCAAGATTTCCATTGAACAGCAAGAGATTCTGGAATATACTGTTCATACGTGTAAGGGAGTAGATATCAATTTTCAGATAACATACAAACCTTAAAGGGACAGCATGTAGCTAGGTTTAATAACATAAAAAAATAATACTATTTCAGATCTGAGTAGTATTGGTGTTCACTATACACTTAACAACTGATAATAGATGTTTAGATTATGATAAATTTTTTGAGGACAAAAATATTCTAGTATATATAGTCTAGTGTGCAAGTGTCAAAGCTATAGATACTATTTAACACCAGATACATGTCTTTCAAAAATGATTCAAATGAAAATCCCACCCAACAACTTACTATAACTTTCTGGCTCTATGCAAGGAGCTATTCAAAAATAGCTTAAAGTGATAGTGACACTAAAAAATTTATTTTCAAAATATTAATCTATTTTAAAAGTTACATATAGGTCAAGTTGATCATTTTTTGCTGATAGTTCTGCTTTTGTTAGTAATTATTACTATAATTTCCAGCACTAGAGGGTTGTTTGCAGCGGAAAAAAATATCTAATAAAAAATAAATAACAGAGACTACCAGTGTGAAACTGAATTCTTAAAAATTCGCTACAGGTTACTGCATCCTTTTAACAGTTCCTTTTAACCCTGTACAGAAGTGTTACAACTAGTATGTTGGTTTTAAGGAAACAATAGATTATTTACTCTTCCTAGGAAGTTTTTTTCTTGATAAAGGGTCCAGTTGGGCCCGAAACGTTGCCCTTTGTGTGTTTATATGGGCTAAATAAAACACTGAAGATTTTTCAACATTACTGGTGTGCTACTGGATTTTCTCTATAGGAAGTTTTTTTTCTGACTTAAATAGACACTCAAATTGACAATCTTGACTACTCACTATAGGAGTTATTAAATGCTTCCTCACTGACATGAGAAATGCAATCAATCGTGGAGAAAATGCATATTTCATCCATCACCCATGGGAGCAATATAGGATTTATGTTGTGCAACCAAATGGAGAAATGTTACAGTATGGAATAAATTAAAATTAAGCTAATCAACTGGTTTGATCATCTTGTGAAATGGATGGAGCCATAAAAAAATGGGCATATAGGGCTAATTGGGCATGTGATTCATTTGTGGTTTGATAAAAAATCTAACAAGAGAAAATATAAAAGGAAAATATAGCAGCCTCAATAAAAACCTTGACCTTGACTTGATTAAGTATATTTTGTACTCAAACGGCAATACAACATATTAAACCTCACACACCATGAAGTATGTAGTCTGGCTATGTGTAGTCTAGGGTTCAAATAATCATCTTCAGAATTTATAATGTAGAATACAGATTGAACTGTAATGTACAGACAGCATCAACAGAAGAAGAGGGTCTACAAAATGCAATATCAAATGACTGAAACCAAAGCATGCAATGCAGTATGGCAAAGTAAATGCTACTTTGCATATAAATGTGCATTTTAGCAAAACATAGCTGTGTGGGGGCTAATAACACTTTATAGCTCATTATTGAGAGCTAACTTTTAATTTTGTTTTTAGTTCTGGAGACATAGGTTAAAACAGTTCAGACAAGAGCAACTACAGCCAAGTATGGTCTTGTTAACAATGTATATGAGAAGGATAAAAAGGAAAGTTGCGCTCAGCAAAAATTGTTTGTTTGTCACCTGCAACCTGGTCTGGCCAGTCATACGTTCAGTTTCTTGTAAATCATGTGATTATATATATATATATATATATATATATATATATATATATATATATATATATATATATAGTTAAGGGATAAAGGGATATAAAGGTCCCAGACAGGACTGAAACGTTGACAATAAAAAAATTTCTGAGTTTGACTACATTATGAAGTCCTGGAGTACATCAATTATGGGGAACAACTATATATATATATATATATATATATATATATATATATATATATATTCACAATTATAATGTGAATTATAATGGTTACCTGACATAAAAACGGTTCTGACATTTTTTCTTGAAAATTTTTAAACAAACAATAATGCATACTAATTATTAGCTAGTAAATGTAATTTGCATGTGTATGATGTACTCAAATGAGTGCTCTATTTGGTCTGTCCATCTCTGCATATTTATGTAAGAAATGCATATTGTATTATTTAACACAACTTGGATCATAAGCAACAGCTTATTATGAAAGCATCTTCATTATGAGGATTGAATCATTCAGTTGCTGACACAGATGTTTCATGTAATCTTTTGTTGATAATCATAATCAATATCTGTATTGAGTATTGGCACGGTTACAATAAATGGTATCAAGAGTCAGGCTTCTTCCCCAAAATTGAAATCCTGATTCACTTTACTATGATTGTAGATTCTGTTTCCAGCCCATTACAATATGTGCAACTGTATTATTCAGCTGAAAATGGTGTCCCAACTATAAATGAAACTATTCATGAACTGTACTGCTGTAAGGGTAATGTAAGGGTACTTTCCAGAGAAAATATCAAATTTTTATATTGGCATAGACTTATATGCACAACTATGTATGCCAAGATCGTACAAGAATATTGTAGCTTTCAGGACATAAGAAATACTAGTTCACAATGCAGTCATCAATATACTGTACAAGATCCAATAAGATAAAGAAAATATATTTGTTGTCGGATTCTTGGAAATGTAACTCATCTTTAGCAGACAAATGATTCTTGGCTCCCTGTTAAATGGGATAATGTAGAGAGTGAGTGATATTCTGAGACATTTTGTAACTGGTTTTTAGAATTATTTAGCTTTTTATACAGCAACTCTCCAGTGTGCAATTACAGCAATCTGGTTGCTAGGGTCCAAATTACCCTAGCATCCATGCACTGGTTTGACTGAGAGACCGGAATATTAATAGGAGAGGGTCTGAACAGAGAGATAAGCAATCAAAAGTAACAATAGCAATACAGAGCATTTGAAAATGCTTGAAAGCTGGAAATAGTCAGAAGAAGAAGGAACATAATTCAGAAACTATAACAAAGAAAAGTTGCTTAGAATTAGCCATTCTATAACATACAAAAAGTAAACTTAAACTACCCCTTTAATGTTTTTAATGTTTTCAAAAAATGTTAAGGTCCTTTATTGTAAAGAAATCAAACACTAATGAACTGAAAACCTCGGTGCATTTATTTCATAAAAAGAATGTTAAAGGACCATTAACCATATTTAGAAAAAACTGTTTGAAGTCTTTCTGAAATTAGTACCCTTTGTAAATGCCCTTGTCATTGAAACCAATTTGTTTGTATGCAGGATAGAAATTATTATTAGAAGGGTTTGTGTCAATTGTATATTCTAAAAGTACTAGGTAAAATACTGGCAATAGCTATAGTGTCCCATGAGTCTTATTTATCTTTGAACTTGTTTTATTCATATGAATGGCCAGTGCAACAATGGCTGTTCTAATGCCTTGCTCTCACACCCACAGTCCCATTTCATGTTATTCGTTAAAGGAGAAAAAAGTCATTTTGTACTTGGGGGTGCCAAAAGTTAGGTACCCCCAAGTGAAAGAGGATCACACAGTAGTGCTCGCTGGAATAACTCCGGGCTGGTGCAGTTTTATGCTGATAGGAGTACCGACCTGGGGTTATTCCAGTGAGCACTACAGAGCAATCCTCTTTCTGCTTCTTTGCTCTCTTTCCTGGGGCAGACTCATATGCAGTAGAATAAAATAGCTGGCTTTTTCATTGAAGTTCATCTTTTCGCGCTACTCTGCATGCTCAGCCACGAGCTGAAAGAAGAAGATGGAAGTCAATCGATCCATGGTGCTCGCTGGAATAACCCCGGGCTGGTGCAGTTTTTGCTGATAGGAGCACCAGCCAAGTAAGGTAAGTAAATACAACCACTTGGGGGATGCGTAACTTTTGGCACTCCGCAGTATACAATGACTTTCCATCTCCTTTAAGTGTATAGCTCAAATGGTCCAGTTGGTAGAATCATAGGTCAAGTGAGGAATCCCCAGATCTTTTGCACTTTTAATGATGATTTACAGAACATTTGCCAGACATTGTTTTATTTGCATATTTTCAACTTCTGGCAATTTTTTAAATGATAGAATTTAAAAATTTGCAAAATACTTATAGGGATTTTAAATTTGCTCTTTAATTTTCCATACTTTTTTTCCTTTTCAGAAACAGTTTGTTATGATTGATGCACCAGTCTTCAACGTAAAGAAGTCTTGCTTACATGAGTTGTCAGAATTCCAAGAAGAACCATTATTTACAGGACCTTGTGAAAGTTAGGACATCTTAAAAACTACATGATGTAAGACTTTAAAATGTGAGAATATTTTTAATCAAAGTATCAAAGCTTTAATTCTTGAATGGAATACAACAAATCAATTTTGTAGACTAGGAAAAAAGCAACAGATTTTACTTTGGCATTTTTTGATGCTATAGTATGTTGCATAGTCTCTTTGTGGACTACCGGCTAGGATGCCGGACTAGCATGCAGGGTGTGAGAACTTTTTCCAGTGGGGCCTATGAAAGAGTTAATGAGTGAGGCGAGATAAGCAAGATAATCTAGGATGGGCTGTTAAATATATAGAGCAGGCAGGGGGAGTTTCTCAAAAAGAATTTACAGTGTAAATGGGAGAGCAAGAGCTAATAAATTTCCTCAAACAACAATAAAATCTGTGCAGTAAACAGCACAGGGATCCACCTGCACACTGTCTGTCTTTGCTATCCTCGGCAGTCTGTCTGAATCCACTGTTTTGTAGAACATGCAGAAGAGCACAGATACCTGAATATGTATTTTTTGTAGCAGCTACTTGGGTTGCTGTGAAATCGCAAATGTATAAAATATTTATATGTATATAATGTTTCCCATAGACTTCAGTGAAATCTAGTGGGCAAAAATCAGTGCCTTTGAGGCTATATTAATCAATTACATTTGATCAATGAACCTCTTAAACATGGGGATACCAGGGTTTTTCTCAATAAGAGGTAAAGGTTTTAGGGCTCCAGCTCCTTCATATTAGGTTCTCTGGTGGGTCCTTGATTCTCTGGTGGGCCCTTGGTGTCCCAGTCTGAAACCAGCTGGAAATATATTAATATATGGGCATCGGAAATAGTCTGCCAGGAGATTCTCTTTGTGTATTTGTTTCTGTCTTGGTGTGTTTTTGTGAGTTCACATTGGAACACTTTCATCTTGACCTCTAGCAGACATCAACATATAGCTAAAGTTCCTATGGTCTTTACAGAGATAACAAAGGCAAATGAGTAATCTTTTTAAGTGATATTGCTCAAGGACAGGAAGGTTCTACTGCAAACAACTGGGTGTATATTGAGCAAGAGTTATAAATAACCCTACAGAAGACAAATGTAATTGGATATTGGAAAAAAAAAAAAAAAAACAAAGTATCCAAATAGAGATAGCCAGGAAGATAATACTAAGGTCAGTTATTATTATTATTATTAATAGTAACACATATTTATAAAGCACCAACACATTATACAGCATTGTACACTAAATGGTTGATTTCATGCATTTGAACCCATGTTTTTCTTTAACAAAACATGTATACACTATACAGTATCTACACAGTGATAAATGAGCCTCATTGCTTATAGAGGAAAATTGCCAGCTCTTTTAGATTATCAGCTTTGATTATAAAACGTTTTTCTCCATTTTGGCAATTTCGACTAAGTCTGCTCAGCACTTTCATAAAAGTGAAAAAGGCTTAAAAATGGAAAATAACGTTGCAATTTTATTTGGCAAGAAATTGAATAGAAAATTACTGATGTTTATGTCTAAAAATGTACATTGTACACAACGTTGTTAATTACCATTACAGAGAGTCAATTATCCATCCATGACTAGTGCAGAATTGACTCTCCATTAATCACCATGGGAAAATCGCATAGTTGTGAATGAGTCAATTATTGTCTAATTCTACAAGCAAGTCACTGAAATTAATTCCGTATAGGGAAATATTCTAGCATTTTGTAGTTATGCCAATGAAGGTAAAAAAATATTTTAAAATAGGAAATTCTACTATTTGGCTGTAGGGTGTTATAGGGTGTGTGGAAAGCAAAACACTGCTTTTTGGGGATGTAGAGATGTTCTATCTCAGCATAATAAAAAATATGCAAATAATGTGGCATGGTATTGCAATTTTGGAAAAATATTTTACTAAACCAGAAATGTGAAAATGTTTAAAAACAGTCAAGTTAATATGTTCCTTATAGGAACAAAAAAAGAAATAGCCAGACTACTCTGCTGTATAGCTTACTGCAGCTTCTATATACATGTATGGGACCTGTTATCCAGCATGCTCAGGACCTAAAGCTTTCCAAATAACAGATAATTAAGGTAATTTTCATACCTTAAAGGGCAAGGCAACCCCAAAATAAAATGTTGCCTGATAAAAGAAAACATAATTCTAAGCAATTTTGCAATATACATTTATTAAAAAATGTCTTTTAAAGTTATTAGTAAAAACACTTGTTTGTGAAAACAGCATTTGCTTAACTCCAGGTTGTTACTTTTTGGGGGTTATTTATCAAAGTCCAATTGTATCAACATTTTCTGCTACAATCTCCGATGAAATCCACTTTTTCCCGAAAATTTCCTTTTGGGAAAAATAAAAAATCAGATTCAAACTCGGAAAACCCAGAAAACTTCGGGGTATTCACGAAACCAGTGCACATCAAAAAGTTATTGGGACTTCTTCCTCGACAGGTCTAAGATGCCGGATTTTCTAATTTGGACTTTTCATGATTTTTTAAAAGTCCAATTTTATAGAAAAAAAAAATCAAATTTTTTTGGGGATTTTTGTATTCAGGGTTTAGTAAATAACCCCCTTTATGTTGCAAAAGTCCTGGTTCCCAAAGACAGATCTGTTAATCAGCTGCCTTTTCAACAGTCTGAGCCACCAGGGCAGAGAATAGAAATGTACAGAAAAATACTGCTTTCAATAGCAATACATATACACATAACTTAAAAACCATAGAGAATTTGTAATGAAAGTATACTATAAAGTTGCTTAGAACTATGTTTTCCTTTATTAGGCAAAAAGTTATGTTTTGGGTTGACATTCCCTTTAAGTCTACTAGAAAATCATGTAAACATTAAATAAACCCAATAGGCTGGTTTTGCTTCCAATAAGGATTAATTATATCTTAGTTTGGAATAAGTACAATGTACTGTTTTATTATTACAGAGAAAAGAGAAATAATTATTACAAATGTGGATTATTTGGATAAAATGGAGTCTATGAGAGACAGCCTTTTTTTTTTTTCTGAGTTTTCCAGATACCGGGTTTCAGACTAACAGATTCCATAACTGTACTGCACTCTAGGCTATTACATTTGTATATATGTTTGGAACATATTAATGAAAAACTGAAAGTTGGGTTTATTTTGTATATTTACATTACATTGCCTGAACACTGAATAAGAGAGTCTGTTTGGTGCCTTTCTGAACCTTATTGAACATTACATTGTAATGTAAGAAAAGTCACACATTTTGCACCAGTTCTAGTAACCCTTAACAACCTTAACGTTTCAGGTGGTGACTGGTAAATGAATCCTGTTGATTAGTTGCTATGGGTTACTTGAACTGGGATAAACTGTGTGATGTTTAATAAATGTCATACTAGGTATCCGATCCGCCTGTCAAGATTAGAGTTGCCACCTTTTGCTGGAAAAAAAAAGACAGGCATGCCTATATTTTTTTTCTTTCTTCCCTATTATTAACATTGGCATCAAACATTATTTTTACTGACCAGGCCACTAAATTACCAGCCAGACGGCAACCCTTGCCGAGGCGTGTGTTTTTCCACCTATCACTGACACATTATTACTTGACTGATAACTGCATATTGGCCAGTGTGTTCTGCTTAGAACAAACCACATTTCTAAAAATAAAAGCCCATTTTAAAAGATCATTTAGCCTTCAATTCCACTGGTATTTTACGTGAAACTTACATATCTCAGCTTTCACCAGCTTAAAATGATGTGCCCATAATGTTCACAAGGTCCCCGTCATTGTGTGGGTTTCTCAGGCTCTGTTTGTTTTCCCAGTGCTGTAAATATGTAAGCTCCTAACTCATTTATGAAGGTCACAACCTTCTTTTCCTTCACAGTTAAATATTTTTTTGTAAAACAAATAATATTTAGTGTAAGCATTCTACCGTCGAGCTGTTTCACTGAAATTTCCCATAGGCCTGGTAAATAAAATTGTATCATACTTCTTCTGCTTCTATTAGTGCCTTAGAGAACAAAAGCAATGCCCTTTCACTGTTTCTAATACAGTAGTATAATCACAAATATATTTTAAAAAGTTGCATAGTTGTTTAGTGTGGAGATCTCAATAAATTGCAAATATTTAGCTCGATTGCTGGAGTGTGTGCCATATGCTTTTCTACATTCCATGCATAGTTGTTTACTTGCTGGGCATACAAGCTTTAAATTGTTTGTTTACACACTATTACAAATTATGGAAAACTATTACATATCTCCCAACAATTTGGAAATAAAAAGAGGGATAAAAAAGTTGCTGCTCACCCCCTAATTACCTTGTTCATTTTACAAAATTTTGTAGGTTATGAAAGTTTAAACATATTTCTGTGTTTTTTTACCAAGTTATTACAGTTTTGCTAACAAAGGTGAATTGCCGTTTAAGCTGTGTGTCGAACTTCTCCCAAGACACCTTATGTCTTATATTGTTACAATTACTTATTGTTACCAAAGTATCTTATCTGCAGCTGTGCCTGTTCTGGGCTCTCTGCCAAAAGCCAATTAAGTTAGAAACATTGTTTCCAGTAAAAACGAGGGACTGTGGGTTGAGCTGTCAAAAGAGGGACTGTCCCTCTAAAAACCGGACAGTTGGGAGGTATGCTATTATCTGGGAAACCCCAGGTCCCATGCATTCCAGATAATAGAAGGGATAAGCTATTGTTTTTTTTTACAAATTGTCTCCCAATCCACCCCACAGCCCTGTGATATTTAATGGTACTTAGTTTAACTTACTAACAGAGCTGTCTCTCTGCAGTTTTGTAATGCTTGGCTGGCAATCCCTCGACAGGGAAAAGATGTCTATGCATGGCTGATAAAAACTGCCGACTTGGCACTACAAGGCCAGGTTGGCAGCTTATTGGCTGTGTATGCGGCCTTCCTGATAGTCTCTACATGTCTTTAGTATGATCTGCTAATTCCCTGGGCGAAGAATCACAATTATTTTAGGCCAGCATGTGTGTGAGTAGGGTTGTCACCCAGCCAAGCAAGTAAAATGCCATCTAAGGCTGGGGCCTGTATAGCCTTGTTTGTTACAGTAGCTAACTGGAGCTTGTGAGAGAACAAAAAATGGAGCAGCAGTTCAGGCCATGTAAAGATTTCTATAATAATAATTATTGAAAGGTGCCGCTCTTCATAATTAAACATTTGGTAAACAAGAAGGTGGCAAACGACAAATGTGGGTTCAGCAAATGCATGGTGGAAACACATAAAAGAAACTGGCTGATGGAAAAGTGGGGGTAATAGGATAGAAAAAGAAGACTTACGACAGGGAGAAAAATACTACATAAAATGGTTTGTGGCAGGTTTTCACTGGCCGTGATGGTTGGCCCTTGAGGTCAAGTTCTCTGGTGGGCCTCAGGTACCCCAGTCTAAAATTGATTCCCATAAAGTATTTAAAGGCACTATAATCCAAGAAATTCCATGTGTCACAGTACAGAGCTTGTAGAATACAAAATAAGTAAATAAACAAGAAACAATGATTACTCAATAGTCAGAGACCCCCTAACCTATCTAGATGCATTTCCCAATATGTAGGCAAGACCTATCAAAATATCATTTGCTGTTTTTCCTTGTAAAAATTAATTTGAAGACTTCTGCCTGCTGGAGAAATCTATCTAGGACCTTCCTTTTCGATTCCCTGTGTATCACTTGGAACTGCAGACAAATAGGACCTTATGACAAACAATGCTACTGGAATGCTTCAAAACATCACCAGGTATATGACAATTGATTCTCTGGGTACATGGTTTGATCAGTGGGTTGCATCATTTTTCTCTGCTTCTCAGTCTGCAGTCTGTGAGGTCATGCACTTGTTTCCGATTCTTTTATTTATATTTTTTAGAAATCCCCAAAAAAAGTTTACTTTTTGCAATCCACCAAATCAAAACATAATACGCCAAACAGCTAAAGCCATACTTAGTACGATTAGTAGAGTCTATTTTGGTAAACTGCATGCAAGCTGAGCTGTGGCCCAAGTTTTTCTTATATTGAGCATGAATGATGTGTCAATAACAAAATTAGTTGTATGTGTTCACTATCAATCAATTATAAACACTTCTTTGTTTGAAACAGTATTTCAGCCTTCCACGGCTTGGCTGAAACTGGATGTAAACCATAGACAAAAGAATTCGATTTTTTATTTTAGTTAACACAAAAAGAATCTGTAATATGCAAAAGAAAAGCAATACTTTAATATGAGGGGTAATTATTTAGATGGAAAATATGCTAACTATGATGCTTGTTGTGATAAGTTGCTTGGTAAGGCAATAAAAATTAGTCATCTATTGCAAAACATGAAACTGCCCTTTCACTCATTGAGCTGGTTACAAGCATAGCATTTTAGGATAAGCTTTATTTCTGAATAATATAACAGCATGAAGATCAACACAGCAAAATAGAAATAAGGGTTATAATAATCAAAACTCAGATTTTTAAATCATTGTGGATATATTGCCTTGACCTTGCTTAGTTTTCTTATCTCATTCACTCTCATAATTGATTCTGCTAAGGTTTAAGAAAGCCATACAATGACTGACCTTACATGTATCTACAAATTGTATATGGTGTGACTTGGCTGCGCACAGGGCTGATTATGTAGTTAGTTAGTTGTTCTTTGCTATTTGTCCTTGGAGGAGAAGGAAGTAAGTGGCCAGTTTAATATAAATGCCCTTGGATTATAATTAGAGAGCCCTAGGATTTTAATGAGTGAGTGTGTAAAAATGCAATTAAAGGGACATTTCACCTTAAATTTGACCTTCAGTGCCATAATATTCTGAAAAAAAAATTGCAATTGGCTTTAATTTTTTTGTTTATTAACACTCTACCTTTTAATTCTACCTTTCCCCAGACAGAACTTTAGAATGTCTCCTGGTTCTTGAGGTCCCTGATAACTGCAATTGGATAGCAGATGAACCCAGAGACTAGATTTCTATTGTCTTTTTTTTTTATTTTTTGGTTATATCTTTTTTTTTTTAGGTACCCTCATATTCATTCATTCATTCACCCAGACTGACATTCAACTCAATACCTAGTTGCTAGGGTATATGGATTAATAGCAACCAGCTTGAGAACAAAGATACACTACATTACTCAAAGAATCCAGGCACTTGTCAGTCCAACATCTCATTTCCAAGTCAAGGGCTTTATTATGAAGTTGGTCCTTCCTTTGCTGCTCTTCGAGTAAGGCTTTCTAATAGATTTTGGGCAATGTTTGTGGTATTTGCTTTCATTCAACCACAAAATAATTTGTGAGGTTGGGTATACAAATTAGGGAGTAATAATTTAGACCCTTAGGTGTTCAGTTCAGTGTTCTGTGCAGACTAGCTATGTTTTCACTCCCAACTCAGCAATCATTTTGTAGAGACATTACTTTGTGCATGGCAAAATTATTTTGCTAAAACGAGAAACAGGTTTCAAGCAGGAGGATCAAGATTGTCAAGAATTGATATTGTATCTTAAAGTTTTGCTTTTAGTGGAACAAGGGGCCCTAGACCAAACCTTGGAAAAAAGTTCTAGACAATTATTCCTCTTCCACCTTTTAAAGCAGGTAGTGTTCTCCTGGCATCTGCCAAACCCAGACTTTTCCTTCAGACTGCTACATGACGAAATGTAATTTATTACTCCAGAATACTGGTTTCCACTGATGCTAGGTTTGTTTGTCTCTGATTAAAAAAACACTGTATAAGAATGGTTCTTAGGTTGACATTGCTTCCAGAGACAGGTAACTCGTCAGGATGTGGTTCAACTCATCAGTGAGCATTGCAAATGCAGACAAATTGTTGCTAAAAATGTATCCCCATATATTTGATCATGTGGTATACTTAGTCAAGGGACCTGTTGAACAGGGTAGGTTTTAAGAAGCATAGTGGGACTAGTGGGGCCCTTTTTGTAATTTCAATAGATTTGCAAAACAGTGCATATTGAATGTGCAACCACCCTGCATAGCAATCAGTTGCCATTTACATTACACATTTACTACCATTCTTCATCATTCTATACTTTACTATACTGTAAACACACTCTGTTTCTTATTGACTGTCTTCAGTAATGCATATTTATTCTTACATGGGCAGGAGAGCTAACTTTGCAAGGCATCAAGATGAGTTCCATTTTTGTTTGGTGGTTCCAAGTAGTGCAGTGAGTACACACATAGCAAAACCTGTGTTAGCTTATGCATTCCATTGCGGTGAAACACAGGAAAGACCCACAACTTGGGAACTCGTGACAGAAACGTGTGTTTAAGGGCCCTTGGGTATCAGGTATTAATTCCAAGTATTAGGAACAGTTATCAGGGTCAGGTGCAAGAATCAAGGTCAGTCATCAGGATCAGAGGTCAGGAAAAAATTTAATTTTTAGTGTGAGTCCAATGTGTGATCTTAACATTGATAATGCCCTTATATGGAAATAGTACTGTCAGGAACAGGGAGATTCTTCTGTGTGTGTGCATAAACCATAACCATTGCTTCATGGCAGGAGCGGCCCTGAGTTTACTCCAGATTGTTTTGTTGCAGGTGCAAACATATGTCACATTTTGCTGGACACAAATAAGCTGCAGAGGACAGTGACATTTTTGTTTTGGGAGACCTAGAAATTATATAATAAAATCCTGGATTTTATGTTTTCCCAGAATTAACGCTGGTTTTTGTAGTCCCCAGGAAATGTAAAATTGGAGGTTTGACTGTGCATGGCAGTTGGTCTTTTTTAATATAGACAATTCAACCTAAAATAGGGATGGACTAAATCCAATATTTTGTTATTTGACTGAATCCTAAATCCTTTATGAAAGATTCAGCCAAATACTGAACCGAATTCAACCTTAATTTGTATATGAACATGAGGTTAAAAAAGGGTCATGTGACAAAAAGTCATATGATTTTTAGGATTTGGATTCAGTTCAACACGGCACATGGATTCAACCAAATCCTACTGAAAAAGGCCTATTCCTGACCAATTCCTGAACTGAATCCTGGATTTGTGTGTCCCTATCCTAAACCTTCATTGCTAGCTGCCTATAATGAACTGAATATCAGGAATCATGCCACAGGACTGTATCACTGCATTTGGAACCCAAATGTGGATTATTAAATGGCACAGAGCCAAGAGAATGGATCACACAAGAAACATACAGTTTAGTTAAAAATAACTGGAATGTTAAAATTTTGGCAGGTTGCAAATTTTGCTACAGCACCCCATCTGTCATCGCCTTAATACAAAAGTGTTGTTATCACTTTAAACCTTAATCCAATATCTGGTATTACATTTAGTTTTCTACCTTTAGTTCTAAAATACTGTAATCATTCCATCAGGACTCTATTACTCTATAACTAATCCCAGAGTAAAATCCCATGCAATAACTGCTTTAGCAATAATCCTCTAATTTTGGGAGCACATAATCCTGCTATTAGACTCCTTACATGTAAGAGGCACACCTATGAGGCCATGGACTCAGTTCAAACAAATGAGTTAATTCCAGTGCATCAGAGACACAAAGCAGATTATCTACTCATCCACGTGTTAACTTGATACTGGAAAATCTTAATTAGGTTACAATTGAATATCTATCTATCAATAAAATATTCCACCCACTCAGTAAACTAGTAACAATTCTGTGCATTTGTTTATATGGGAGCATTTAGCAAAGATCAATGTGCAGGTGTTGCACTGAGACAAAGATTTTAAAACACCTATATGATCTAATAAATGCATCAGCAGATCACACATGTTATTAATGTAGTAAATACAAATCACCATGCTTTCCTTACTCATAATGCAAAATGTGTTCCCTTCATTTCATTGTAATACTGGTCGCCATTCATGCTATTCCTGTTGTAATTGCGGCCAATGTGTCAAAACAGATGTAATTGAGCTTGATTTTTAATGCAAATTGGGTGTATTTTGTATCTAGCATTTTCAGAGTGGGTTTCAAATGTGGAGTTGACGCCCGAATACTCAAGATTTTTTCGAATTATTGCCCGAAAAAAATATTGTAGGAAATCCAGAGCAGGTCATGATATCTTCCAATTGTAAATCTGGCAATGACTTCTACATGACCATGGCACGTTTGAGATGGTATACTTTTATATTTGGACTTTTAACAGCATTGGGGTTTATTAAATCAAACAAAAAAATAGGGGTTTTTTTCTACAATTTTTTTCCCCCCTTTAAAACTCCGAACAGAAAAAATCAGAGTTTAGTAAACAACCCCCTTAAATTTACCAGGAACAGCTTTTCTGCTGTGCCTGTTAACTTGTTCAGTGCTACCGTCTGAGGCACATCTTTTAACGTGCCTCATTGGAGCAGCTCCCATGCTGCAAACTTGCACTGAAATTTTATGGAGTATTTCAGTAACTCAGTAACAGATGGGTGAGTTAAACCTTACACACTTTGGTTCAACTTTTCTAGTTGCCAATAACAACTGCCAAATTTCCAAGTGTTATGCATAGTTCCCTGTGGTACCAAATTTAGAACTGCAGTCCCCAGAGGGTATGGGGCATATCATAAAGAAGGCAGAGTTTTGGATGGATCAGGACTTTATCTGGATTCAAATAAGTCTATGTATACTATACCAATGTTAGGAAATTTGCAAATTCTTTTTGGGGGGTGTAATAAAAGTCAGTTATGGAAAAACAATGCGAAATGCAAAAAGTTATGCCTTTGCGCAAACAGATTTTGCTTTGCGCGGATTTAATATAGCTTTTGCGAACCCGGAAACTGTTTAGCCACCACTTCCGACAGTGAAGACCGTTTGCGAATTTTAGAGTTTGCGCCAATGGGCAGTAAATATAATAAAACGTCTTACTGAAAAAGTAATTATTTTTGCTCCAAAAGATTATGACACCTTCAAGCACTTCTTAAGCGTGCCCAATTAAAATTTGCAATGTAATAACAGTTTAAGGAACAAGATTACATTGCGAGATGTGGATTTTTATTCTTATTGGTGCAAATTGTTTTGCTCTTTGTGACTTTTATAACATTCCTTTGTGTCCCTGGAAGACCTTACATCATATTTTGCATGCAAGTAGCTAGAACAAATGCTATCAAGGCCAGAATTTAGGGGATCATTTACTAACAATTGCATTGTGTTTTTTTCCCACCAATCTCCAAAAATGTGTGGTTTTCCTATATTTCTTAAAAGCTCTAAAAATTCTAAATACATTTAATGAAAAAAACATAAAAACATTTGGGGGCACATTTACTATTGGTCGAATATCGAGGGTTAATTAACCCTCGATATTCGGCCGTCAAAGTAAAATACTTCGAGTTCGAATATCGAAGTCGATGGATTTACCGCAATTCGTTTGAACGATCGTGGGAAAAATTTATGGATTTTAATCCATCAATCGAACAATTTTCCTTCGATCAGAAATTGCCTAGAAAGCCTATGGGGAAATTGATGCTCGGTAGGTTTTAGGTGGGGAAGTAGGTGGTCGAAGTTTTTTTTAAAGAGACACACATTTTGAACTAAAAATCGTTCGATAGTCGAACGATTTTTAGTTTGAATCGTTCGATTCGAAGTCATAGTCGAAGTAGCCAATTCGATGGTCGAAGTAGCCAAAAAAATTCGAAATTCTAAGTTTTTTTTCTTCTAATCCTTCACTTGAGCTAAGTAAATGTGCCCCTTAATGTCAAATCTTTAATGCCAAACTTCACCAAGGTTGTCGAGGTGCTATAGGATTCAATGGAAGCTACGCTAATCTTATTAGACCACTTTTAATCAAATTGGGCTTTTAGAGGCTTTCAGATTTTTTCTTCAGTAGGAATTGTCCAAAAAAAACTCTTTTAGATCTTTTAGAGGTATTCATACTTTTTTCGGATCGTTCAACACGAACAAAGAGCTGCTGAATAAAAAGCTAAATAACTCAAAAACCTTAAACAATAAAAAATGAAAACCAATTGCAAATTGTCTCAACATACTAAAATTTAACTCAAAGGTGAACAACCCCTTTAATAAATAAGCCTCCACAACTTATATAAATATGTAAGATACACTTTAGTTAGGTCAAACATGGCTGCTGCATTTCATACTATTTAATACAAATATACCGGTAGATAAGAATTTCTTTGGAGAATGAGGAATTATCTTTAGATTTATGTAGTGCAGTGGCCACAGGGTGGGGTTGATTAACAGAATTAGCTCATAAACCTTAGAATTATGCCCAATCCCTTTTAAGGAAGGTCCCTTTTTAGAAAGATTTATGACACATGGCATTGATTATCACTACATTGTTGGTGATACTCACTTGTCCTGTGTCCTGTGTTTATAAAAATAATTTACTGAAAAATTGACTACAGCTATGGCACCTAATTTGGATCACTATACCTTAAATCTGCTAAAAATCATTTAAATATGAATTAAACCCAATCAAATTGTTTTGTCTCCATTAAGGATTAATTATATAATCAGTGTTGCATTGATAAAAGGTGTCATGATCGGCTCGCTAAATCCAGAACAGGTACTAGGCTCCCTGGTCACGGCTTTGCTTCCACCTGTAGCAGCCAACTTTGGCCTTGGGAGGAGCCCTCAGCTACTCAGATGCCACCGGGTTTTAATAAGAGAGGAACCAAGCAAGAGTTCTGGACGAGCAACGGGGCACAATCGTAATCAAGGATTTAGGACGGAAGGCAACACCAACTTCACATGGATCAAAACGGGATAGCGTGGTCAGGCAAGCCGGGTCGGTACAGATAGAGTTTAAGCAAGGTCAGATAGGCAAGGGTCAAATACCAGAATCAATACACAGATAGATTCGCACCCAGAAACTGATCAAATTAGACCTAACAACGGGCAATCACTTCTAGCCCCAGTCCCTTTAAATATTCAAAATTTGCGCCAAATGCAATGACATCTTGAGGCTCGCGACACGTAAAACCCGGAAGAAACCACGTGCTGGGCGTCCTCAGGGCTGCTCTTTTTTGAGCGGACGTAGCTGCCGAAGGGAAACATGTAACCCAGACAGAGTCTTTTGAAAGATGCACTACACATGAGTTAACAGAAGGGAGTTCCTTCAAGGAAGTAACTACACTATTTGAGTAGAAACTGGACAAGAATCTTTACACTTAGATCCCCACTGAATAACCTCCCCAGTTACCCAATCAATGTGGGAGTCATGTACCTGTAACCAAGGTAACCCCAGAATTAACGGAGATGAAGAACCATCAAAAATGTGAAAAGATAATTTCTCAAAATGCATATTGTTTATACACATGTACAATGGCATAGATTTTTGGGTTACCAGACCTGACCTGAGTGTGCTCTTAACGACAGGCACCAAATTCCTAGAAGTGAATTGGGGAGAGGAAACTTCTCAACCTAAATGGAGCTCCCCCTCTCTATTAGGCTAAGTTTTCCCGGCCTCTTAGGACAATATTTAAGGAAATGACCTTTATCCCCACAATATATACACAGACCCTGTGATCGCCTTCGAGCCCTCTCCTCAATGGACAAACAAATGACCCCAAATTGCATGGGTTCCACCTGATGAATATGAAACGAGGGAGTTGGTGATTCATCAGTAGTACATACTGTAGGGAAATATGTACCCCTTTCAGTTCGCCTTTCCCTTTGCATCTTATCAATTTGGATGGCTAACTTCATGAGGTTATCCAAAGTGGATGGAGGATAATTAACCAGGCTGTCTTTGAGTCAGAAAGCCCCACCTGAAATTAGCTATGAAGAGCTGTATCATTCCACCCAGTCTCAACTTACCAGCAGCAGAATTCTGTACAGTACTCCTCAATTACTCTTTTCCCCTGGTGGGGTTTACGAATCACAGAGTCACAGAGCAAAGGTAGAATGATCCAGGTCACTGTATAATATGGCCATGGTAGTAAAAAATACCTCTAGAGAAAAATGGGCAGGGTCAGTGGGGGGTAACCTTATTGCCCAAACTTGCGGGTCACCTTGTAGTAAGGTCATAACGAACCTTACTTCCTCCTCACCAGTAGAAAAAGTGTGAGGGAAAAAAACTGAGGTACAACTTACATGCCTCTTGAAAAATAAAAAACTTACTCCTATCCCCACTAAACTTATCAGGGGATTTTAGCGTCATGAGAACTACCTGTATTACCCAGGGTGGCTAACACCCCATCTGAACTGCATCTAGCCTGTCGGAGAGTGAATGCAGACCTTGAGTTATAAAATCCTGTTTCCTCTCTTGTTCCTCTAGGCGCTGTAGGGGGTAGATCGGAGCAGCTCAGTTTCTCTGAGAAACAGTGGTAGCGTGACCTTCGGCGTCCATTTTCTTTTTTTTCATAGGCCGTGGTACTGTCATGATTGGCTCCCTAAATCCAGAACAGGTGCTAGGCTCCCTGGTCACGGCTCTGCTTCCACCTGTAGCAGCGGCCTTTGGCCTGGGGAGGATCCCTCAGCTACTCAGATGCGCCAGATCTTAATAAGAGAGGAGCCAAGCAAGAGTTCTGGATGAGCAAAGTGGCACAATCATTATCAAGGATTTAGGATGGAAGGCAACACCAACTTCACAATGATCAGATACAGAGAGGTTGGACAACTTTGCACACAAAGGACTGTAAATTAAGTAGTCACCACTGTGTACTGTACATATAAATACGCCAGAGGAGATGGGCAGAGGCTGAAGAGAGAGAGATGGATAACTCACTAGTAGTACCACTGACTTATTCAGCTACTATAGGGACCGTGCACAACGCATAACATAGTAACACATTAACTGAGGTTGAAAAAAGATACACGTCCATTGAGTTCAAGCTTTTATGTCTTAATTAAACCTGCCTAAATGCTAGTTGCTGGGAGAGAAGGAATGTATTTGCTGTCATGCAGAAGGTGGGTAAATAAATGCCTTGCCTACATTTTGGGTGAGCCATTTCCTGACATACATGGATTCCAAGAGAGGAGTCACGTGTCTGTTAAAAAAAAAATCATAAAAAACAGTTGTTGCACCACATAAGGGTTTGATACAAGCACAATTTATTGACTTTATGTTATATAGAATGACGCCAGACTGTCTGACTTGGTGTTTTGACTGCTACTGTCATCAGACGGAAAAAAAGCTGCTGTCAAAATGCTCCTCTTCATTTGTTACCACTTCCCATATTCATCTATAACAGTGGTTTCAAAACTGTGGGATGGCTTAGAGTAGTTACAGGGTGGGGTGCAGCCTTAAACCTAGTTAGGGAAAGATTTGGTAAAAATGCATTTTTGTCTTCCTAGTTAAACCTCTACAGTCCAGACTTGGGGTAAACACCACTGTGCTCTCCTAGATATTCTTGGACATCAATATTTTATATTCATAACCTTCTACTGAGCTACATGGGGCTTGACCAAAAAAATAAACCACCAAGGGGGCCTAAAATAAAAATGCCCACTGATTTATGGGAAATGCTGTGCCTGAAGCACACCACTGCTCAAAAACCAATAATTTGAACATTTCTCAGGTCTGATTGCCATTACTATGTGTGCTAACCATAGATTAATGTTGGAACAGGTGACCAGTGGAGAGGGGCAATTTGTCCACTGCTGTTTCCCACCTGATGGCAGTGGCTCAGTCTGATATTAGCCTTAAACTTTCTTACCTTTCCAGGCTTTAAAGTAATCATTGCTATTTTATAGAAGGGCAGCTGATCATGCCTTAATGCTAAAAAGAATCCAGTGACTGGAAAAATGAAGTAATTACATTTACCCCTCTATGGAACTAGGAAAAATGGCTTTACATTTAAAAAAGAATATAAAATATTTTTAAACATACTACAAAAGGCATCTATAACCTATAAAATTAACATACCCCTTACCGTATAGTATAAGGATATTGGAAGGCTTTAAATATACTAATACAGGTATGGAACCTATTATCCAGAATGTTAGGGACCTGGCATTTTCTGGATAATAGATTTTTCCATAATTTGGATCTTCATACCTTAAGTCTACTAGAAAATCATGTAAATATCATATAAACCCAATAACATTGTTTTGCCTCCAATAAGGATTAATTATATCTTATTTTGGATCAAGCACAAGGTACTGTTTTATTATTACAGAGAAAAAGAAAATCATTTAAAACATTTGGATTATTTGGATGGGAGACGGCTTTTCCATAATTCGGAGCTTTCTGGATAACGGATCCCATACCTGAAATATTTTACAGCAAGGGATATTATTTTATTATAATACACAATTTCAATGAGCTGTGTCATTGTCATCATTATGCACTGATTACAACTAATGACATCACTAAGCTCCATGTATAAGGATATAATTTACAGGATATTCACGGTTCTTGTGTATTCCCTACTTATAATACAGAAAAGCCATGACAATCCTGTAAATTATATCCTGCATAGTAATTCCATTGGTTATTATTGGTGCTTAGTGATGTCATTTGTGCGACAAGACAAAACTTGTGTATTATGAAGAATAATTTAACCCCCAGTGTACAATATACAAAATATTCCAAAGAATACAGGAGTGTAACAAATGCATTATATAATTATAAAAGGTTATAATAGTATAACTGGCAACAGTAGAACTAATGCAATCTGAATGCATGTATTAAAGACGTCAATACAAAAAAAAAAGATGATGGGCTACATACACATAAAAGAGGAAGTACTGCAGAACAAATGGCTTAATAATTGTAATAATAACGGGAGCCTTTCTTGTGTCCATGCTGTGTACTCAGTGGAATAATAATAAGTCTATTAGGCAGCCATTTTGATTTTTGAAAAGCTCTCGATACATAATGAGATGGTTGAGTGCAATGTCACTCATTTGATTAATAAATCCAAGGCACCTTTGATAAAAAACTGCTGAAAAAGCACTGAGTAGCTAAACGTGTTCATTATATAACTGTTTCTTTGATAAGGCATCTAAGGATTAAATTATAAACTGAACCAAAGGTATATCTATATTATTGGCAACCTTCCCAGCTTGTGTCAGTAGGGTATTGCTTCTCTGATGAAATCTTACAGTGTATCATGGTATTATTATATGTTATAAATATATTTGTTATATGTATATATTATAGGGTTTTAACCTTTTTATTAAGGAATCCAAATTAAACCCGTGAGATTGCTTTGCAATCCCAAATATACGTATTTTCACATACACAGTACAGGTATGGGACCTGTTATCTAAAATGCTCGGGATCTAGGGTTTTCCGGATAACGGATCTTTCCATAATTTGGATCTTCATACCTAAATTCTACTAGAAAATAATTTAATGAACCCAATAGGCTGGTTTTGCTTCCAATAAGGATTAATTATGTCTTAGTGTGGATCAAGCACAAGGTACTGTTTTATAATTACAGAGAAAAAGGAAAACTTTAAGGGGCCGATTCACTAAGGGTCGAATTTCGAAGTTAAAAATACTTCGAAATTCGACCCTCGAATTGAAATCCTTCGACTTCGAATATCGAAGTCGAAGGATTTAGCGCTAATCCTGCGATCGATCGATCGAAGGATTTTTCGTTCGATCGAACGATTAAATCCTTCGAATCGTTCGATTCGAAGGATTTTAATCCAACGATCGAAGGAAAATCCTTCGATCAAAAAATCACAGGCAAGCCTATGGGGACCTTCCCCATAGGCTAACATTGACTTCGGTAGCTTTTAGCTGCCGAAGTAGGGGGTCGAAGTTTTTTTTAAAGGGGAAGTACTTCGACTATCGAATGGTCGAATAGTCGAACGATTTTTCGTTCGATTCGTTCGATTTCGTTCGAATTCGAACGAATTTAACCAATTCGATGGTCGAAGTACCCAAAAAATACTTCGAAATTCGAAGTTTTTTCATTCGAATCCTTCACTCGAGCTTAGTGAATCGGCCCCTAAAAATTGTGAATTATTTGATTAAAACGGAATCTATGGGGGATGACCTTCCCATAATTTGGAGCTTTCTGGTTAATGTGTCTCTGGATAACAGATCTGATACCTGTATATGGCATCAATGATTTTATAAAAACATTAAAGCTTACTTGCTTAATTACTGATATATATTACGATACCCCTTCTACATCAGTCAAAATATAGGATACGGGGATAATCTGTTTCCAAAATGCATAGACAGGTGAAACTGAATAGGAAGAATGACCTGTATAACACTCACTTAAAGTCAGATTTACCGCACTTTAGTAAACGGACCCCTATGTCTTCATGGGTTTATTTGCATGGGTGCATAAACAATGGTCTAGCTAAACATGGGTTTCCTCCAATACTCCAAAACAGGAAGGTTAATTGGTCCTTGATACAACTGACCATCGTCAGTAAGATTGTTAGCTCTTCTGGCAAAGCGGATTGTAGCCAAACATGGGTTTCCTCCAATACTCCAAAACAGGAAGCTTAATTGGTCCTTGATAAAAACTGACCATCGTCAGTACGATTGGCAAAGAGACGTAAATGTTGTATAATCTCTGCAAAGTGCTGTGGAATATGTTAGAGGTAGGTATGGGACCTGTTATCCCTGGACCAGGGGTTTTCCATTTGAGGGGACTTTCCATAACATGGATCACCATACATAAAGTCTAGTAAAAAATCCTTTAACATTCAATAAACCCAGTAAGATAGTTTTGCCTAAATATTATATATTAGTCGGGATCACATACAAGGTACTGTTTTAAATAGAAATCATTTTAAAAAAAAAAGTGAATTATTTGATTAAAATAGAGTCCCGTAATTTGGAGCTTTCTGGATAGCAAGTTTCTGGATAGCAGATCCCATGCCTGTATACAACTAAAGAAGTATAGTAATTATAGTCACGTGGTAAATTAGAGTGTTATTGGTCCATGGACCTACCTAAAGCTATATAGTTTTAGAAGTATCCCTGGATAAAGGGAAAAAAGACATAAAGAACAAGCTGACGGGATGTAAAGCAGCTTCATTTTGCTAAAAATCTCTAACACAATCCATTTTTCATTTTGCTAAAACAAGACAATGATTGCAAGCCCAGTATAATATGACAAAGACAAGACACACTGCATATTTTTGCCAAGCTTATTTTGCAGTTGCCTTAAAAGGAAGCACATAGATTAAGCAATGAGTGTAACATTGTTTACACTCCCCTTTGCCTCTGCAGGTTAATGCTCCAACTCTAACAGGATGCTATACCTTTAAGGAAATCTCAGGAGCCTAGTACAGAGGGATCATGTGATGGCTGATTGATTGCAACACTGTTGGGAGCTAGTAAAAGCTGCAAAAGCAGATTAAGCAGAGGTACATTCAAGGCAGGAATGTGCATTTTGGATGACATCCTATGCTGCAGTCTTCATCACGCTGGGATAGTGCTGGGGAGCAGATTGCAAGAGCCTTTCAAGGGCAAAGGGGTGATGCTGTGAATGAGGAATTATAATGTGGGGAGTGAATGGCACTGAAGATGCCAAATGGGATCCTAACAAAGGCATGGTAAGTAGAAATGTGATTTCTTTTTAACACAAATCTGACACACTGAGGAAGGTAACGGCTGCTATGCCTACCAATGCCTACCACTTTCTAAAGGATGCTGATATAGTAAAGTAATAATTGTTCTTGACTTAACTGCTGTCCTGCAGCTGGTTTGAACTACAATTCCCAGAATCTGCTTGTCGTTTAGTGTCATAAAGCACCACTAAGCATTCGGATATTTCTGTATACTTTAAAAACACAAGTGTATTATAAACAATGGACACAGGTGTTTTTTTTTTTTTTAACATAGGGTACTTGTCATTTCAGATAGTAAACAGCATTATGAAATGTACAGATAGGATGCAAGTAAGGGGTTGCATATTATAACCATGACTAATAGGCTTCCACTGCGTTGTGGGATTAATAGGCTCCCACTGGGTTGTGTGATGTAGGTATGAGCATGTAGTATCAGACATGGTACATGGTACATCAATAGCCAGACAATGGAGCTGTTCATTTGCTAACAAAAACGAAGCCCTTCCCTGCCTGTCTCCTTTTCACTGGCCACTCTCGGGAGTCACAGCTTTCCCTGTCTTTGTTGCTCTATCTTACGGATAAGCCTTTCTACAAAATGAAGCACATTACTGCGTTATGCACATTGCTCAGCAAGTTAATTACGGGCATCTCCGTTCAAAAACATCCGGCTCTCAATGGTGTAAAATTATGGGATAAATGTGACCTGATTCTGACCGCTTTTTCCCAGCTCTGATTTCCCAGTTGCCTGACGATAGGAAAAGTGTAAACTAATGTATTCAGGAAAGAGCGCAAGGTGTGAGTGTGGGCTCAGTCTACCGTATGTTCTTGGGTTTTGGGCAATTCAAGGGACAGGGTACATACTGTATGAATATGTGCAGGTAAGGATATAAAGATTAAATACCAAATTTTAATTTAGGACAATTGATGAATAAAGCACTATTTGGGTAATGAATCATCACAATTGTGGCAACAATTCAATGTGATTCACTACCAGACTGACCCAAATTATGTTTAAATAATTAAACATGAAGGTGACACAATAAGCCTCTCATGTCAGGCACTCCAGTAATTGTAACAGAAACTAGGAAACCCCTTAATTGCAATCAAAAAGCCCCATTTTATTGATGACACTAACATTGCTACAGAATAACAATACAGGGTCGAAAATTTGTTTAATGATTGTCCATAAAATTGGCCGTTCCAATCAGCAAACCTTCAGTAAAAGCAGCACACAACCCCCTCACAGAGGTACTTGCAGGTATTGCCTTGTCAGTTACCAGTAATGTCACTGGAGCATTCTATAGCTACCTAGCCACAACTGACATTTGGAGGGAAAAACATGAAAGGCAATTATTTGAAACAGTGCAGTAATACTAGTGATATATCAGGACTGCATTGTACCACCTAATAACCACTATGAGAGGCATGGGCTGCCTCCTGCAGTGCAGATATCTGCTTCAAATGAAGTCCGGCTTGATATGTGGCATCTCAGTGTTCTAAAATTATAATAATTTGAAATCAGGCAGATTTCATGCAAATTAAAAAAACAATATTTAGAAATTACAAATAGATCCAAATCTCTATTTAAGAACAATGCCTAGTGGGCCATGTAATTATTTTCAAATGCAGCATTTTTTCTCCTAAACTAATGAACCTACAATTTGCTCTATGGTGACAGTAGCCCAACCACCTCCACATGAGGTGTATTAAACATGTAAATATTTATTATTGTCTGTTTGCAGCAAAACGAAAAAAAATTGCAATATTATAAGCGTGTTTCCCTGTAATCCAACCAAGCAATACTGTACAATATACGTTGTTATCACGCAATCCCAACAGCTAGGTGTGATAGTGTGATGTGTGAAGTGGGCTCTTACACACAGGCGTTTTTTGCTGCGCTTGCCTGCATTCCGGTTTCTTCCGTTCAGCCATAGGGGAGCGCAGGAGTAAATGCACTCAACTATTGTCAAGGGGGCTGTACTCACACAGATGCATGTAAGTGCCAAATGCAGGTGGAATGCAACATGCTGCGTCCCACCTGCGTTTGGCGTTTACGTGCATCTGTGTGAGTACAGCTCCCTTTACAATAATTGATTGTATTTACTTCTGCGCTCCCCTGCGGCTGTAGGGAAGAAAGTGGAATGCAGGCAAGCGCAGCAAAAAACGCCTGTGTAAGAGCCATAAGTGTAGCTTGTATATGAATATAATATATGTAACACCTATTTGGGCTGCATAGCACACAAATAGTTAAACTGTCCAGCTAGCAGTAGAAGCATGGGTTACACTGCGACTTACACAACAGGGTCAGGGCCTTTGCCATGTGGAAGTGTTCCCTCTATGGTGTAGTGCAACTACATCCCCCAGGCTACTGTGCATACAACAAAAGATGGGCGCCAGGAGGTTCTTGCAGTAAAACAGAAACGGTTTATTTAACTATGCACAAGGCAAGTGACCACAGGTTTAGTACTCACACAGGAGCTGAGGCAATAGCACATTTCTCACACAGACCTGCAGGCATTAGGCATTTCTCACAGAGGAAAGGTCTCCATTAGGCATTTGCAGAATACACATTCATTCCCTAGAGAGACTATGACAAGTCTGCCCTAGTGTAACTATTCCTCATTCACGGGGTTACCTGGTCCCCGACTTCTTCTTCCAAAGCACATGGGCCTTTCTGGGCCTAGCTGTGCCCAGGCGCCCCTGAGCACACCCAGCTGGATCAGCATCCACAGGCCAAAGAGGAAGTGGCCACTCCCTACACACACTATATAGCAGTGTAGCAGGGGAGTGTCATTCTCTCCTGGCAGATCACACTAAGAAAAAGGTGGGGGCCTTAAAGCTGCAGGACAGATTAACCCATAGGGGCCCCTACATATATATAGGTCCTCATGGGATCCCTATTCCTCCTGGGCCCCCCCTGCGGCCGCAGGGTCTGCTTCGTCTGTAGTTATGCCACTGGAGGGAACTTAATATTCTAAATATTTTATAAAGATGTGACTACTTATTTTCCACAAGTTTTGTTTTTCAGGGATGTTTGTTTTTCAGTCTGGTTATTTACTTTGAAGGATCCATTGATTAGACTGAAATATTTGTGTTGCAGTGACAACAGATAGAGGCATAGAACATTTTGGGCTCATGATCTGAACCATATTTTAAAGGTACAGATCAGTGCTAGGCTAGGCTATAGTTGAGCTAGGGATTCTTCACTTACTATCCTTTCCCCTTTTTCAAATACAGGACCAGTTTCAGGAACTATGTTCATTGCACTGAAGTTGGACATCAAATGTATAAGCTATATAGCCATAATGGAAGTAGAATCACCATGGTGGCCAATCACTTAACAGCCCCAATGAACCACATTGCTAGCATGCCCGGGGGTAATTTTCATGAAGTCCATTGCCTCAGTTTGCTGGCCTGACCATGACTTGCAAAATAAAAATGCTGGGTTATCTGTGGGTAATTTCCTTAATAGTTATTCTGCACTTAATAGATTGTGCACAAAATGGAAGTATATATTCACTGTATAATTTGCCTATCCTGCTTAGGGATACTTTGCACAAGCATTCTTCTGATAATCTGTACAAAAGGTCTTGCCTCTGAATGGGCACAGGTAAGGGAGCTAAGATTCTTCCCTGACTTTCCATACAAATGAGGCAAACCTTCTCTCTTCAGCCTGCCAATAAGGTTAAAGTTCAGAATACACAAGTTTGTCTGTCTGATGTTCTGTCTATGTGGAACATCAAAGTTACTGTGTATTTCAAGCTGGTGCTCTGAGAAAATATGTTTTTCTCTAGAGGAGGCAAATCAAAGATTTATGTGGGATAAATGTTAAATTATGGAGATCTATATATATTACTCAGAAGAGCGAATGGTTATGCCCCACTATTAAGAGAGGGCAACCTGCCAGTGTGTGATGAGTTGGGCTTAGACCCAACAACAATCATTCCTCACTAAGCCAATCAGACCCTGGTGGCTGTATGAGGCCTTTTAAAAAACAGTGTTGGTTTCCCTCAAGGGGTGTAGAGATGGATACTTTTAGATACAAAAATTATGTTTTTGGTAAAATGCTGTTAAATACTCAAACTATTATCATTTGAGCCACACTAGTGCAGAGTGTTAAATTGACACTCGTGAAAGCAAATGTTTTAATTAGGCCTAAGATCACAGGCCTGAGATCAATCATGCTGGAAACAGGGGATATATGAGAATAGTTTAGCACCTTGCATGGCCCCTTTGATTGTATGGAAAAGCCTTTCCAACTTATTTGCTTCCAGTAAGGAATGAATAGGATGTTCAATATCAATTAACTAATTAGGGTCACATGAGTAATGTCAGCTCTAATTCTGTGTAGGACAAGTGCACAAAACATCTCTGTTGGCCACAATAAGCAATGTACACAGCACCATAGGGGGATTCATTGTGAGGGTGAATACAAAATTATCCGTGCACTCCGTGTTTGTTTGTGTGTATGTGTGCAGCTGTACTAACTTGTGTGCTCAGGCATGGTGAAAATGTGCTCTTGTGAGTTTAACATCTACATAACAGAATGTATGAGTGTGGTTCATTAGTCACTGTCAGACAAGCCCTTGGTTGTGCTCATTGTACAAGACTATTTGCTGAACGTATTACCTGGCCAACAATGTGGTGTATAATCCTTTAGTCAGCAATGGTTAATAGGCTGCCTGCATCATCCCACCCCCTATGGATTTTGCTAGTGGCTAGATTTACAAGCAAATATCAAAGCAAACACTTACAGTTTATCTACCCATGTGTCGACCACCTACTATGAAGATTTTGCCTTGTGTTTTACCTTGTGGCTTTAACTTTTGTTTATTTGCATGGCGAGGCAATGCAAAGAAAATAACAGAGAGGATAATAATGTAGGGCTGAAAATATATTTTAGGGAGAGTGAATAAAAGCAGTGTCGGACAGGGATGTTTGGAAACCACCCCGTCACAATCCACCCTCCCACCAGACCCACTGCATACTTCTTCTTGTGTCCACAATGTGAAGTTAACACGCCAACATTTGTCATACCCGTGTTTTAGATTATAAATTTCACATATACCCCATTAAATATGCCCCATTTTATATATATATATATATATATATATATATATATATATATATATATATATCTTTCATTTAGTATTGTAGTCAGTGAGCTCCCATCATGGTCCTATTTTTAAGGGTTATGAATCTCGGCTGTATATTCTTCACAGCTGTAAATATGACTCTGCAGTATGAAAAGCTCTTTATATGTTATTTAATATATATATTAATTTTAATGGAACAACCAAGACCACAGTGCTTTATAAAACAAAACTAGTCAAGCCATCTTTTACAACGATTTTTCCACAATTCGGTTTGGCTAGTCATATTTGAATGCTCTAAATTGTATTTTTCTAAAGTCACTTATGTACCACAAAAGCAGACAGCATTATTTAATAATGTACTTTTGAGTTGTGGGAAATCAAAGCTGGTGTTTGTTACACTCGGGGGTTTATTTTTATAAGTCCGAATGGAAAAAACTCAAAAAAATTGAGGTTTTTTTTTTACTATAAAATCTGAATTTTGAGTGGAAAAAACCCCTCAAATTTCTCTGGATTTATTAAAGCCAGATGCTGCAAAAAGTCTGAATCTGAAAATCTGGCATCTCCTGCTGAGGTTGTATAAAAGTCAATGTTAGAGGTCCATATCCATTTGGACGTTTCTGCTCTGGAATTAGCCCGAAAATCCGACTTTTCACATTTTTTTCGCTGAAAGCTCTGAAAAAATTGTATGATTCAGGTTTCCACTCGATTTTATCAAGTTTGTCCCCGATCCGATTTAATCGTGCTTTTTAATAATAAATAAGGTCACATCGTGGATTCTAGTTTGGTTGGACTTTTTTATTTAAGAAAAAATCTGATTTTGATAAATAACCCCCTTAATGTATTTTTAAAATTGTAACTTATTCCAAAACCTATTCCTATACTTTTAAGAAACATTTCAAGGACTGTGTCATGTTAACTATTGCAGTTTGCTTTTACTAGTGCATTTCCTATAGCTCTCTATGGTAACCAGGAACTGGTGTAGAGGGATATTTGACTAAAGATCTTACCTTCTTCAGCAAAAACAATTCACCAGATGACCCATATTGTTTTCTGCAGTCTTCATTATTTAGAAAGATGCCCTGCGCAACAAGAAATGGGAGATATTTAAGGCTACTGCAGTGTCCAGTCTGAACAGCCAGTAGAAGACAGTGAAAAAAAAATGATGGTGATTTGTAACTGTAGTCAAATAGCAGAGTCAAGTCATTAGTGTGAACAAGCCCTAAATTAGTGTTTGCTCCACAAAAAGCATGTCTACAGGAACTTTAATTACAGTATACTGCACAAAATCAAGATCAATGAAAAGCTTTGGAACTGTTCAGAGAACATCCCATGAGGTTAGAGGGAAAATGATAAAGAATGGAATACTCCTTAGGAATTTAAGTCCGGCATGAATAGGAAATAATACATGTTGTAGAAGCTCAGAAAGGAAATTGAACAAGGGAAAGTGCTTTTTAGTAGTAAGACACACAGGAACAAAGACCCAAAAGAACCTTCCACTGACTCCACAGAACACCCCTGAGCTTGTCAGGGCTGCTTGCACTTTTAGGTAATATTATAGGGGCCAATGAAGAGCAGCTTTAAATGTTTTGGACCCCAAGTTTGGGCAAACACTATAAATCTCTGCATGTGCCATTGTGCACAGGGGAATTTATTATTATTGTGTTACTTCTGCACAGGAATGCATATGCTAACAGAGCTCATTCTTTACTATGGGGCCTGTACCCACTGTACTACTGTGACGTGCACAATGTTCAAGAGAATCTACATAGTGTGTCTCGTGTGCATTCAGTCCTTCACTGTGGCCCCTGTAAGAGAACATTGGCACATGGGACAATTCAAGGTGTTTTGTGACCCGAGCTTTTCCAGCTTATCATGTAGACAGCAGTGCTCACAATTGAAAACAATCAATCAAAAATGATTTTCAGGAACATTTTCCCTTAAGGACAATGGCACATGCAGAGATTTTTCATTTCAGTGGTAACTGCAAAACCCAAGGGTGGATAGAGATGCAGGTATATTTTTAATTTTTCTACTAATAAAAATATATTTTTTTAACTGAAAATCTCTGGTCTTGAGGATCTGTTTGAGTGCCAGTCAGCTCTGCTTCCTTGTCTTCTACACATAAATCATTTCAGTCTGCAGCATGCATCTAAGGGCAGGACTACACGGCCGATTCCGCCGTGATCCGACACGCTGTGCAAAATCTCAGAGATCATGTCCGATGCGACGGAAATAAGGTACGGTAAGAAATTCAATTGTCAGATCGCTGTGTCTGCATTCGACAGTCATGTCGCGTTGCATCAACAATGCGACATGATCCGACACTGGCATTACTTACTTTATTTCCGTCGCATCCTACGTGAAGTCGGCGATTTTGCGCAGCGCGTCGGATCGTGGCAGAATCAGCCGTGTAGTCCTGCCCTAAATGAATTGCTAATTAGCCATGCAGGCTGTGTATTCCATATGTGTTCGGTTTTAAAGGGGTGAGGTGGCAACCTTAGCGCATATTGCAATAGCAAATATAACTAAAAAGACTTCTCCTTAAAAAAAGTTTTTTTTTCTTTTGCTTATGATATTCTCTAATTTTCTTTAATATATATCTATGCAGCATAAAATTATTATTATGAAGCATAAAATCAAACTCCATTGTCAGGGTGTTGTACCTGTACTCTATTCTAATATATTATTTTCATCCTGCAAGTTCTCTTGCAAACTCCAGATTCTACATATTACCAAAAAACTATATACATTCTTATACAGTGCTATAAACCTTCTGAACACCTCACAGAGCAGTCTACCAAGAATTCACCAATAGGATTATTTTTTTTGATACTGTTACTGTCATTTCCTTCTAGTTACAATAATACTGAAATGTGAAACTGACCCATCTCACAATATGACAACCCAGAGTGCTGCTCTGATTTATAGCATCACTGTTTCAATTTATGGACCATGAGGTAAAGAAGCAACTATTACCTGCCCATAAATATGTCACCCTCAGAGTGATCTGACGCAGCTGAACACCTGTTAGTGTAGTATACAACTGTACTTCTACTTATTCATTTATCAGGACATAAGAAGTCTCTAAGGTATTTTTTGACTTTATACATTCATGGAATTCCTTTGTTAAGTTTAATAGCTTTTTGATTGTAGTAGGGGACTGTATTATTCTTTATAATCTGCAAATGCCTGTTTATCACAAATATTAGTTATGTGGTAAAAACCAATATCTCTCTTTAATTATTCTGACCTTCTCACTGGCCAGCTTCACTGTTAGGACTTCACTAACATGCATAACTCCCAGCACCTTCATTTGTACAATTCCCAGTACTAGCCACCCCTCTTCTGGTTCCCTACAGTTTTCAATGCCCATGCTGCTACCCTCTCCACCCTGGACATTCTATCAGCTTCCCATCCATCTCCTATGCCTGCCTCCTAGAACCAGGCATCCTGTTCCCTCTTCACCATGTTGCCTATTGATAAATATCTGACTCCCCCCCCATCAGCAGCTATATTTTCTTTCTGAATGACAGCACCAGGACCCCTTCACCACTCTTCCTCTTTTTAGGATTACCGATAGCAGGGTTTACAATTAATACAATGGGCTTATTCTCAGAGCAGCAACAATAGGAGCATAGACAAATGACCTGAGGAAAGAGAGGAGCACTGGCAAGTCTTTTCTATGGGCTGATATTAATACTGATCTCACTGTACCCAGGTCCCAGCTTCCCTTCTAAAACCTCTCAGTGCTCAGTGATGCTGCCCTTTTATTTATTTATTTATTTTTTCTAAGAACACCATTGATAATGTGTCCAATTTGGGATTTGCTGTACATTACTATAATCATATAACATTTATTTCAATCTGTACAGGTCATGCAAGTCATACAGTTTTGCACAAATGTATCTTTTCTTCACAAACATTAGATATTCCCAAGTAGCCCGTGATATACAGTATGCAATCTGGATGATGATCTCTTTATTCTTTAAGAGATGTCTAAAAGCTGTAATATATGGCATTGTATTTTCTTTATCTACTCTGTACCTTGTTTTGTTACTAGTTATTACGAATGCTATCTTTTATGGTATTTAAATAACTTAGTTCAAGGGTGGATAATGAACAATATCTATCTGTACACTTTCCTTCCCAGGTCGAAGCTTAAGGAAGTCTCTTTGGACTGAAGCAGCATGGGAATCCCAGCCTCGCTTGTTGTTTACATTGTCATCGAGGCAGTGATAGCTTTGATTTCTGTACTTGGAAATATACTGGTAATCTGGGCTGTGATTGTCAACCAAGCCCTCAGAGACACCACTTTCTTTTTCATTGTGTCACTTGCCGTGGCTGATATCGCTGTAGGTGCCTTGGTCATCCCACTTGCCATCATAATAAGCATTGGACTGGAGACAGAGTTTTATAGCTGTCTTATGGTGGTCTGCATAGTGCTTATTTTGACTCAAAGCTCCATTTTAGCACTACTAGCCATTGCTGTGGACAGGTATCTCAGAGTCAAGATCCCAACCAGGTTAGTAGATCAATATTTTGAATGAACCAATAATTCGTAATACTAGCTTGATTTTAGAAAACACTGAAATTCAAATATCTCTTGCAATTTTCAAAACATAACATTGCATTACATAAGCAATTGTAAAATCAGCAACTTTTTGTATGTCTGTAAATTATTTGATTTAGCATCCTTTTTTGTTAAGGTTAATACTAACGTATAGTGTTTTGCTAATTCTGTTTCCAAAGAAATGTGCTGTAAGGCAGGCCATCAGAGGCTTATTTACCATCTGACAAATACCATATATTGGGCCAGACCCGCTCCCGCGAACGTCCGGCTCCCAATAGAAAACAATAATGCCAATTGTTCGTACATGCGTGCCGCGTGCTGGCATTCGCATATGTGTACCAGCGTTCACTCATGTGCGTAGGGGGCCCTGGAAGTTTGTAACCTGGTGGGACCCCCAATGCTCCAGTCTGACCCTGAGCACTTGAAAGCCTGTGCCTAGGGCTGCAGCTCTAAGGGGGAGGCCCTCAGATGCTTATACAGGACATAAATTATACATTGACCTTTATAAATGACAATTACAGACAATTACAGAATTTAAAATGCATATGAGTTCATAGAAAAAGCTGATTATTGGTGTAAATTGTAGCACAGATTTCATTTTGACTTTTTGGGATACTGGGTTTCCAGATATGGGATCCAATACCTGTGTTAAAACTCCTGACACAACAGCTTAGTTACTTCGAGGATTCTGCCTTTTTCAGCAGGATTCGGATTCGGCCGAATCCTTCTGCCTGGCCGAACCAAATTGAATTTGCATATGCAAATTAGGGGTGCGGAGGGAAATCACGTGACTATTTGTCACAAAACAAGGAAGTAAAAAATGTTTTCCCCTTCCCACCCCTAATTTGCATATGAAATTAGAATTAGGTTCGGTATCCAAAATTGTGGATTCGGTGCATCCCTACTTTTTACATTAAGATAATCTAACTTATTTATGGTAATTCATTTAATTTACATTAGGTTTGAAGCACTGCCACGTAATTTTGTAATACGGAAATAAATGTAATAACAAGCAAAGTTTGCTTCAAGTATAATAATCCTTAGAGACCAATAAAAAGTTTGCTTTCAATCATCAGCAACTGGAACCCCTTACTTGGCACCCTTTACCTCCTAGCCATTCCCAGGGTCCTGCTTCTTCTATAGTTTTATAAGATTTCTAAGGATCATTAATGCTGAGGGCTGAAGTTTATGGATGGAGCACACATCTGTGTAATGTACTTGTTTTCTCGCCTTGAATGAGGAAGCATAAAAAAACATATAGCTCTATATGCTACTTTATATTTTAAGCACAACCCTTATTTAAGATACACCCAAGTTATCAAGCATTAATGAAACAGAAGGGTTTACTACCCCTTTCATATGTTTTGCAGCTGGTGTCCATATCCAAATACATGTTCCCATTGTTATCACTTAAAGGAACAGTAACATCAAAAAATGAAAGTGTTTTCAAGTAATGAAAATATCATGTACTGTTGCCCTGCACTGGTAAAACTGATCTGTTTGCTTTATAAACACTACTATAGTTTATATTAAAAAATCCGCTGTTTAGCAATGTCAGAAATTGAATAAAGGCTATATGGCACAGTTTAACTAATGGATAACAGATAACACCATTATGTTCTACAGAGCTTATCTGCTGTATAACCTGAGCCTTTCAGCTTTGAATGGCTGCCACCATTGCTACACAGCAGCTTATTTATATAAACCGTAGTGTTTTTGAAGCAAACACACCAGTTTTACCAGTGCAGGGCAACATTGCATTATATTTTTATTACTTAAAAGGATTACAT
This sequence comes from Xenopus laevis, assembly GCF_017654675.1. Lineage (NCBI taxonomy): Eukaryota > Metazoa > Chordata > Amphibia > Anura > Pipidae > Xenopus > Xenopus laevis. Next base: position 46,612,317 of record NC_054374.1, on the reverse strand, counting down.
TTTTTGACGTTACTGTTCCTTTAATATTAATTATGGTTATTTGGCAATTTATTAGGTGTAAAGTTTGCTTATGGTCTAGTAACCCATAGCAACCAATTACCTGTTGCCTTCAGGTCAAGTAACACATAACAGACAATAAATGCTTTTGCTGATTGGTTTGGTTGCTATTGTTACTAGACATGGAGCAAACAATAGACCTGTTAATAAAACCACTGCTCTCTGATGTAGATCCTTTATACTGAAAATGCCAAAGTAATATGCTTCTAAAAGATGTCCGGGGTAATCTGGATTTCACATATTTCTCCTTATGAGCAGCAACAGCAAAGTGAATATTCCATGTATTGTTGGTGCATGACTACAATTCCAGGGTAAAAATGTTTATATTTTCTCATTACATTGACGTAGCTAGAGTAATACCATTGGGAGTGAGGATCACATTCATAGCAGCATATTTAATTAAAATGATTCAAAAGCAATGCTCATAAGAAACAATGTGAAGAATGCAAAATGTCAACTAGTAGATGGCCCCTATTATTCAAACACAGTTTGACGTGTAAGCAATTATGAGACCAGTGACAGAGAAAGAAGAGCAGATGTATGGAGCACAATAAAATGTGAGAAGATGAGGCACTGAGGTGACAAAGGATATCTAAAAACAGTAACAGATTAAAAAGCAGTTGTAGACAGAAAACAGCAGAAAAAAAACATGTATCGGAGACATCTTACTAGATGTCCTCAACATTTTGATGAGTATAAACACATGGCAAATTTTAAACAAATAAAAAAAAAATTATATATTTAGTAGTCATGAAATATTAATGATCTGGTTTCTAAACAAATGCACAAATGAAAATGAATGCAAATGAACACTGGATTCCAAATATGGCTTTAAGGATGAAACTAAGGATGAAATTAAAATGCATTGCAGTAATTCGTATAGAGCCTACAGTTAAAAGCATCATATAGATGTGATGATAGCATTTTTGATATGGAATACATGGACATGGAAACCTAAATGGCTAAGGCTAAAATTTAAAGAGCTGAATATTCCATAGATTCTAAAGGCCAAACACTTTCTGAAACAAATCTCAAAACAATTGTTGAAATTAAAAATAGAAATGCTAATAATTATCAATTGTACTTTCAAAATACATTTTTATTTCCTTTTTTAAAATTTTTTTAGCATGTAAGCATGAAAAATCTTCATTTGTAAATTTTATTTCTACCTTTGGTGAAAGTTTGTGTCAAGAGATGACTTGTGGGTCTTGAAAGAAACTAAGATTTTATTGAAAATTCCCTCATTATGCGCATTATGGTCATAGAGGACAGAACTTTCCCTCGAAAAAAGGGACAAACGACACATTTTTAATTATATTTTTTTGCAGAATTAGCGTTTTCCTTAAGTGTACAGGTATGACATCCCTTATCCTGAAATTTGTTATATTGAAAGCTCTGAATTATGGAAAGGCCATCTCCTATAGAGCCCGTTTAGGCAAATAATGCTAATTTTCGAAAATTATTTCCTTTTTCACTGTACAAATAAAACAATAACTTGTACAGATCTGGGACCTTTTATCCAGAATGCTTGGGACCTGGGGTTCTCCGGATCTTTCCATAATTTGGATCTCCGTACTTGTAGTCTACTAAAAAAACATTGAAACATTCTGGTTTTGCCATCAATACGGATTAATTATATCTTAGTTGGGATCAAGTATAAGGTACTGTTTTAGTGTTACAGAGAAAAAGGAAATCATTTTTAAAAATCTGAATTATTTGATTATAAATGAGTCTATGAGAGACACCATCCTGCAATTCAGAGCTTTCTGGATAACGGGTTACCAGATAATGGATCCCATACCTGTACTTGATGGTAGCTAAGCTGCATGAATCCATATTTATGGCAAAACAATCCTATTAGGTTTATTTAATGTTTCAAGGATTTATAGTTGACTTAAGGTAGGGTGATCCAAATTAACGAAAACCCTGTTTTAAGCATTAAGCTACTAAAAAATGGCCTCCCTTTAAACAAAACAGGGATTGTTTGTATATTGAAACTTGTTAACTAAGTAATCTCTGGTTCGGCCAGTCCTACATTAACTTTCTTCTGATTCATTAAAGGAGAAGGAAACCCTGTACAACAAAAACCCTGTACCCTCCACCCCATGTAGACCCCCCTCCCTCCTCCCCCAGGCTAACTGCCCCCGGAGAAATGTCCCATACTTTACACTTACCCCATGTCACAGATTCTGGCAGCGGACTTCACGGCATCCATCTTCTGGGTCCTCGGGAAGCTGACTGGGAGATCGGCAATCTCCGTCAATCCAACTGCATATGCGCCAACATACTGATCTCCCAGTCAGCTTACCGAGGACCCGGAAGATGGATGCCGTGAAGTCCGCTGCCAGAATCTGCGATGAGGGGTAAGTAAAAAGTATGCAGCATTTCCCTGCGGGGGGGGCGTTAGCCTGGGGGAGGAGGGAGGGGGGTCTACGTGGGGAGGGGGTATGGGTTTTTTCTACAGGGTTTCCTTCTCCTTTAAGAATTCTACTGTTTTGTTATACATTTTTACAGGGACTAAATTTTACCTGCAACATTGTTTTTCTAGGTAAAAACTCCAAAGTAGTTACCATTTTATTGCCCACCAATGGGATCACCTGACTGTAGTTAAGGAATAATAGGAGTTACATCATGGAGCTGGCCACTGCTGTTGTATTATAAGCCATACTAAAAAGGGAAAGTTGCACTCACCACCAACAATTTTAAACCACTAGATGGGGTGCAATGAAGGTGTGACAGAAGGTCATATGCAGTATTATCAAGGACATTAAGACATTTTTTTGTACTTTGTGCTGTAGAAAGAAAAATTGTTGTTATGCAGAGAGAGAATTTTGCGTTACAACCCATCATTTCACATATATTCTGACCTTCCCACCTTTTTGCATACAATTAAAAAAAATATGTGCACATGTGTAAAATTTGAGGGAAAGCTGCTAAGAAGTGAAGCTGTGATCTGAGTTTGGATGATATCAGATTTTTAAAAGCGTCCCCAACTCCAGCTAATTATTTATTTGAATTTAAAACGAATTGAAAATTTGTTGAAATTGAAAACTAAAGTAAGAAAGGTGGTCGCTGAATAGAAAGCACAGGTTTAATTAAGTCAGCAATTACACATACAGTATGTGCACATATGAAAATGCAATATGAAGAAGATGGAGGACAGCAGTCCTATGCTGCAAAGTTAATTTTACTACATGTTTCGGGCAAGCATGGTATGGTAGCAAATTATGCACTATATGTGAGAGTAGAAATGAAGGAATTATTTTTTGGATTTTAAAATCATATTTATCAAATTAACTCTAACTTTTACTGATTGATAAATACACTTCTAAAAATAAGGAATGGATTGCAAATGGGTGAGTTTTGCTATGGTGAGCTCTAATCTCACATTTTGATTAATCTGTCACTTAGGGGCCGATTCATCAAGCTCGAGTGAAGGATTCGAAGTAAAAAAACTTCGAATTTCGAAGTGTTTTTTGGGCTACTTCGACCATCGAATGGGCTACTTCGACCTTCGACTACGACTTCGTATCGAAGGATTCGAACTAAAAATCGTTCGACTATTCGACCATTCGATAGTCGAAGTACTGTCTCTTTAAAAAAAACTTCGACCCCCTAGTTCGGCAGCTAAAAGCTACCGAAGTCAATGTTAGCCTATGGGGAAGGTCCCCATAGGCTTGCCTAAGTTTTTTTGATCGAAGGATATTCCTTCGATCGTTGGATTTAAATCCTTCGAATCGTTCGATTCGAAGGATTTAATCGTTCGATCGAAGGAATAATCCTTCGATCATACGATCGCAGAATTTGCGCTAAATCCTTCGACTTCGATATTCGAAGTCGAAGGATTTCAATTCCTAGTCGAATATCGAGGGTTAATTAACCCTCGATATTCGACCCTTGATGAATCAGCCCCTTAGTGTTGAAATCGATCTCTGTCTCTCTTTGTATCTGATGATTATATTGGCTGTTGCAGCTCCCCAAATAAATGATGCTTTGTATTGACTGCAGTTTGTATATGTAGTGCAATAGTAACATAGTAATTGAAGCAAGACATTAATCCACTAATCCATCTACAGACTTTGTCCTGACATTCAATCAAGAGATATTATACAATCTCTATGTTAATGCATGAGTGTCCTTTCTTGCATTGCCCCAGTATATAAATCTCTGCAGAGAACTCTCTTCAGTGCACCAGTCTGTGTCCTCCTGCTTTACGTGTCTCTCTATCCATGTGCTCTTTTTGCCCTAAAAATAGCCCCTCTCTGTTAAGTACAGTGCAGTTTATGTTCTCACAACAAATTGCCCTTAGTTCTGTCTACAAATCTCTGCATTATCAGAACTATCAGAATTAAATTCCATTTACCGGCAGCTGAAGGTTACATTAGGTTCAAACCCAGAACCTATACACACACACTGACACTGACCCCTCTATACACTGACATAAACTATATAAACCTATATCTATACTAACTATAGATTTTAGTATCACTGTAGCCTTGGCTATTATGCTTGTCCAATCTTTAGTGTCCACAGAATGACACTGCCTGGAAATGGCGTAACTAGATATTACTGGGCCCCACAGCAAATTATTTTGCTGGCCCCCAAAATGTTTAGAGGTTGACTAGTTTTACAAATACTTGAAATAGTATATAAATTAAGGCCTCGTGTAGCCCCTATACTCCCTGGGTCCCCCTGCAGCCACAGGGTCTCCTTCCTCTATAGTTATGTCCCTGCGGCCTGTAATTAGACAACTTGTTAGCTACAAAAAAAACCTAGATCCTTCTCAGTTAAGGAAACTCCCAACACACTGCCATTTAGTGTAAAACTTGCGTTTATATTATTTTTGCCAAAGTGCATAATCTTGCATTTATCAGCATTGAACCTCATTTTTTAGTTTGCTGTCCAGTTTTCCAATTTAGTTAAATCACTCTGCAAAGTAGCAGCATCCTGTGTGGAACCTATAGTTCTGCATCATTTTGTATCCTCAGCAAAAATAAAAACAGTACTTTCAATGCCCACCTCCAGGTCATTCATAAATAAGTTGTAAAGCAAAGGACCTAGTACAGAGCCCTGCGGTACTCCACTAACAACACTGGTCCAATCAGAAAATGTTCCATTTCCCACCAATCTTTGTAATCTATTTTTTAGCCAATTCTCTTTCCAGGTACAAATACTATGTTCCAGGCCAACGTTCCTTAATTTAATCAGTAACCTTCTGTGTGGCACTGTATCACTTGCTTTAGCAAAGTCTAAGTAGACAACATCCCCTGCCTACCCAGAATCGAGGTCCCTGCTTACCTTCTCAAAAAAGGAAATTAAATTAGTCAAGATCTATTACGCATAAAACCATGCTGGCACAAATTCATCTGAAGTCCGAATCTATCTCAATATTTCTGCTACAAACTCTGATCAAATCTGCACGGGTTTTACGGTTTATTATCACATTTTCCCAAAAAATTTGCTTTGCGGGGAAAAAAATCAGATTTTCACATTTTTTGTCATCCGAATTTCTCTCTTTTTTCGGAATTTTCACCCGAATACTCAGAAAACTTTGGTGTATTGCACGAAACCCAGCGCACATCAAAAAATCATTGGGACTTCTCCCATTAATACTGACATGTATATTTATTAAGCAGCATTTTAAAGATGTCCCATTTTTGTTCTGTGTTAAACTGTGTGAAAAGCATTTCCCACTTAATATGTTGCAGAGATGCCCTTATACTGTCAATGATTGCACATCTAAAATTTTGTGTTTTAGTTACTCCTTTATAGAGTTACCTCTGCAACATAATCTCAAAGGAGACCATGTTATGATCACTATTCCCTAAATGCTCACCCACACATATGCTAGAGATGAGTTCAGTTTTATTAGTTATTACAAGATCCAAAAGAGAATTATTCCTAGTTGGTTCTTGAACGAGCTTGGCAACCCCATTACCCCACAAGATTAAATGAAATCATGCATCAAGACTACATGATGCTTATTCCAGGTTAGGCTGTAACCCTGACATGCATCATTGGAATAAAGTGGTACTGTGTTGCAGTGTCATTAGTAATTTATATTGATTAAAATTATTAATAATCCTTAAAGTACCCACTTCTGTCTGAACAGTAGCACAATGTTTAGTACTGCTGCCAGAGTACTTTCTACAATGAGTTTGTATGTTCTCCCCATGCTTGCTTTGGTTCCTCTGGGTAATCTTATCACCTATACTTCACAAATATAAAGGCAGGTTAATGAGTTCCTCATAAAATTGACCTTAGTGTGTGTGTTTAAATGTAATTTAGACCTTAGATGTGATGGATCCTGAGACTTGTAGTACCTTTGCTTTCCAGAAAATCTTTGCACCACCCACCATAGATAGCAACGGGACAGTCATCCAATCCCTTTCGCATTTTATTCTATTGTGAAGTAATGGATTCATTGAAATCCTTCTACTTTCCAGGGAATTATTTGTACTACATACTATGGAAAGTAACGGGGGGGGGGGGGGGTTCAATGAGTCCATACCCTCACAATGGAATAAGACAAGGAAGAGGTTGAATAAAGAAGTTTGGGAGATCAGATTTGTTTATGCACCTTTTTGTTTTGCTCAACTGAATTAGCTTGTGTCAGAAAGAGTGTTATCAGTGATGTTACTAACTAGGGGAAACGAGAGAAAATTACTTCTACAAATCATTGTACATCAGCAGAAAGGAAGAAAATAAAAGTTCAGTTCCATTAAGTGTGTGCAATTGTGGTAAATAATGTGATGTATGGAAAATAAAAGCAGAAAAAAGCAATCTAAAAGATGCACACTATATAAACCTAATTAACAAATCAGTGTTGAATGCATTGTCTGGTATCCAAAAAAGCATAAAAATGCTGCAATATAAATCTTGAAAATGCATGACTGCACTGGCTCAAGAGCCAAAGTCCTGCCAGAGCACTTACTGACATTCCAGATACTACATTAATTTAATTAAATGTTGAATTCAAATATACAAATTGTAAATAATGTAACTGATCTTACATTCAGCATTAATCAGTACAATGTGCATATACTGGATGGCTGTCAATTTTTGCAAGTGTAATCAAGAACCTGGTTTGAAACGCTGTCTCAAAATAATAATTAGATAATGAATTTTCTCAATTGGAATAAAAGAAAACAAATTTGAATTTACTGGCTCGCTGGCACTTAACTATAATGAATACAAAATGATAATAGCTTGGCTCCCCTTACCTGAAATTAATAAAAAAAAGGATGCTAGCTTTATGTACATCTCAATTAAATATATTTGTACTCCCAGGGAGTGTTATTTATCTGCATTTTGATACTTATGGGTAGGTGATACTTCTGTTCCTTGCAAGAACAACCCAACAACTTTTACCCATAGAATCACTGGTCTCAAGTAATCACATTTACATGATTTAAGGCATTAAAGGAAAGAATAATGCTGCTCATGCCATACAATAGTAAAATCAAAAAACTATTGGTACAGTATGTTTTGCAAAGATTATATGAGCCGTAATGGTGTTGTTGCAAAAAAAAAAAAAAAACACAGGAAAAGGTAGCGTGATATGTTTTTTATTGATTATAAAATCTTTTATAACATGCAAGCATGGACTGCTTAGGTCTCTTCCTTAGACATGTTATAGGAAGAAACTTAAAGGGTAAGATTACCTTATTATGTTCTAGAATGTCCAATTCCTAGCAACTGTCCACTTGGCCTTTATTTATTTATTCATTTATGTTTAACTATAATTATTTGCTTCCCTTTTCTGGCTCTTTTAGCTCTCAATTGGGAGACAGTGTTATTTTTACTTTATATTGGTTATTTTATTTGAGCCCTCTCCTATTCATATTCCAGTCTACCATTTAAACTGCTGCCTGGTTACTAGGATCATTGGACCCTTGCAACTAGATTCCAAACTGGACAGCTGCTGAACAAAAAGCTAAATGTTTAAACAACTCTCATAAAATGGAGTCCAATTGCAATTGTCTAAGACTATTACTATTTACATCCCTTTTAAGCAGTCCCAGAAGCTTGCATTTTAATGCAACAACCATAATAGTCTGTCTAATACTGTGTGTAAATACTTATAAGAAAGAGACCTAATCTAATGGAAACTGTAGAGCTAATGGAAACTGTATGCATACCGTTATTTCGTTAATGTTGTAAATGTAGAATAATGGGATAATTATGCAAGTGATGCAAGCTGATTGTGACATTTGCCTCTTTTGCACACCCGGAAAAAAAGATTTTGAGTCCCCATTCTAATCTGCAGTATCCGCACTGGTGCAATTTACCACTATAATAGGGTAACAGATTAAATAAACCCTACTAAACTACTGCATAAGTAGTACATTTCTTTACACATATAGTGATACTCTATATTCAGATGGCAGTGAAATAATTTATTGATGCAATTAGGTGTAGCCTTTCCTCTTTACATTTAATGAAGCCTGCTGTTTTAGCAGCATGGTTGTACACTATCTCCAAATATGGCAATAATATACAGGATCAAAGAAATTTATTTTTTCCCTTGGGGAAATAGTTAATCTGCAAGATCTCTGACCCCTCATGCATTTCTTTACTATCATCAAATGCCATCTCAGTCAGCCTTTTCCCTTATAAGTTAATGGTGCTATTATGCAATTTTAATTGATATTTTAAGCATCCCAAACCTCTTTCATGCCCAAAAAATTACTGTAGAGCTTGTGTTACTTAGCAGTGTGATCAGGGCCGCCATCAGGGGGGGACAGGGGGGACAAGCGTACCGGGCCCGGGCATGAAGGGGGGCCCGGCAGCGCTGCATTTTGAAGATCCGGGCCCCCCTTACGAGCGCCCGAGCCGTACGTCATTCCTCTTCAGTGCCGAATGCGGAAGTGCCGAAAAGCCGAAGCCGATGCGCCGAAAAGACCCGAAGTCACGGAAAAAGCCGAAGTCACGAAGCGCCGAAAAGACCCGAAGTCACGAAAACAGCCGAAGCCGAAGTCCTGAAGCAGCGCAAAGACCCGAAGTCACGATAACAGCCGAAATTGAAGTCCTGAAGCGGTGAAAAGACCCGAAGTCACGAAAGGAGGCGAAGTTGAAGTACTGAAGCCATGAGTTCAATTCTACTGAACACCAGTTTGTGTTTTTTTTTTTTTAATCCCCTGGCCACCAATGTATTATTTTAATATTCTATAGGCCCCTGCCACCAATCTTTTTTTTAAAACTTTTGTTTTTGGGGCCCCAATTTTTTTTTTAACTCGTAAGGGGCCCCTTGCCACCATTGTTTTTTTTTTGGGTTTTTTTTTTTAAAAAAAAAATTAATTTTCTTTTTGGTGGCCCCAAATTTTTTAACTTGTAAGGGGGCCCTTGCCACCAGTTTTTTTTTTTTTTTCAAAAAAAAATTTTTTTTTTTTAAATTTTTTTTTGGGGCCCCAATTTGTTTTTAACTTGTAAGGGGGCCCCTGCCGCCAATGTTTTTTTTTTTTTCAAAAAAAAATTAATTTTTTTTCAAATTTTTTTTTGGGGCCCCAATTTGTTTTTAACTTATAAGGGGGCCCCTGCCACCAATGTTTGTTTATTTTTTAGTTTTTTTTACATTTTTTTTTGTTGGGGCCCCAAGTTTTTTTTAACTTATAAGGGGGCCCCTGCCACCAATGTTTGTTTATTTTTTAGTTTTTTTTACATTTTTTTTTGTTGGGGCCCCAAGTTTTTTTAACTTATAAGGGGGCCCCTGCCACCAATGTTTTAAAAAAAAAAAAAAAAAAAAAAATTTTAATTTTTTTTTTGGGGCCCCAATTTTTTTATAAGGGGGCCCTGACCATCAATAGCTTTTTACAATTTGTGTGGGGGGGGGTTACTTTTTTAGCGCTGATGTCTGTGTGGTCTTTTAACTGCGATGTGGGCGGGATATGGGGCGGAGCTTGGTCGTCAGTGTGGGCGGGGCCCAGGGGGCCCCAAAAATTTTGTTGTACGGGGCCCCGTGATTTCTAATGGCGGCCCTGAGTGTGATAACCATAGTTTGGTTTTCTCTTACTTCACTAGCTGTCTCATCTTAACTAACTAATGATTAAGGATTGTTTAGTTAAAAAAAATACTCAATGTGAACAATTTTTTCTTTGTAAATTCAAAACAGAATATGCAAACAAATAAATTTATTCCGTCAGAGTAAAAATACTGCAAATTTTATAGATGTGCCAGTGCATTGTTATACCTCCCAACATGTAAAAAGAGGATCAAAAACATTAGCCAGCAACATTTTTGACCATTACCAAGTCCATTTTACAAAATGTGGCTGGTTATGAAAGTTTGAGTTTTAGGGAAATGTTTTATGTGTTGTAACAGTTTTGCTAATGAATCTGAAATTGCCCTTTAAGTTGTGAGTCACAGTTTTCCTAAGAGGCTTGTTTATCTTAAATAGTTACTTTTGTATCAAAAAAAACGGTTGGGAGGTATGCATTGTTTGTATAACAAAGATTCTCACTGAGAGAGCCATTATATTTACACCGTCACCCCACACCACATCAAGCTGCTGTTAAATGTGTTAATACTGTATTGCAGTGCTGTCCAAATTCTGTGGTACAGAGGGCCAAAATTTTACTGGCCTATGTGGAGGTGGGCCGATAATGGAAGTCAGTGTTGGCCACTCCCCTTTTAAACCACACCCACTGTAAACCACACCCATATTACCACAAGAACATTTCCACATTAACGGTGGTAGCACACCAAAAAACCAAATGGTTGGTGCTCACTGCAGGCAAATTGAAGTCATGTTAAAACATACCCTTAAATCCATACGCCTCATCCTCCCCTGTGGATAATACAACAGCCCCCCAACACATGATTAAACACCGTAGGGGCCCTTAACAACAATTTCCAAATGCTAATAACCCCAAGAACAAACCCCTAACACGCTTACATTCCACAGGTAGTATATGGAAAACTGATAATGGCACACACAAGCAGCACTGGGCAAGCAGAGAATGGCACACACAGGGAGGCAGGGCCGGCCAAGGTATTTTTGCACCCTAGGCAAAGGCTTCAATCAGTGCCCCCACCCAGTCCTATATTACCATTTCCCACCTTACCAGTCATATAGCCCCCTGTACCTGTGCCAGCACCTATCATATTGCCTCCATTTGTATCTATGCCAATGGCAGTCAATCCCTCAGATTGCCCCCAGGCCCCAATCTGTACCTGTGCCAGCATAAGACAAAACATCCACCATATTTTCACCCTAATCTGCACCTAAGCCAGCGGTAACCAAAAGAATCCATCATATTGCCCAATTTGTATCTGTTCCGGCAGTAGCCAAAAATCCATCATATTGCCCTCAAATATCTGTGTACCTGTGCCAGCAGCCACCATATTGCCCCATGTACCTGAGCCAGCAGCAGCCAATCCCTTATAATATCCCCAATCTGTACCTGTGCCAGCATCAGACAAAAATACACACTATTGCTTCCATATTTGTACTTGTGCCAGCAGCAGCCAAATATCCATCATATCATCTGTTTACCTGTGCAAGTAGCAACCAAGATATTGCCGACAAATATGTACCTGTGCCAGCAGCTGCCAAAAGGGAGCTGGGAGTGATTCTGTCTGGAACAGGGGGTTTATAACGTTGAAAAACTATTAAAGGCCAAGCAAAGCAGGGTTTAAAAAAGAAAGAAAGGAAATTTCCCTTAAAAGTGTGCCCACCCCATGATTGCGCCCTAGGTGGGCGCCTGCTCTGCCTGCCCCTAGTTCCAGCCCTGCAGGGAGGGAAGGCAGAACAGAGCAGGAGACAAGGAAAGCTATCATTCTAATATGTATTACATACAGTGACACAGTGCTGGTGCCCCATTAGCATTTTGAATAAGGTGTGAACAGGTGAACAATGCGGGCAGTTTCAGTCTCGATATCAGGTGGAACAGTACAGGGTTTTGGGGGAGTGAACAATAGAGGTGTCACAAGAGTGAACAATGCAGGGGGATCACAGGTGTGAACAATACAGGGGATTAGAGTCTGAATTTGAGGTTTAAACAATGCAGGGTGCGGTTTATCTCTACAGTGATACCTTTTAAAGTTTACATATGGTAAACAGACACAGCATCTGGGGGGCCAAAGAAGGGGGGGTTGCGGGCCGCCAGTTGGACAGCCCTGCTGTATTGCATTGGAATGGATGTCTAACAGAACACTAATTCCTGCTTTTCAGTTAGTCAGCGAATTTAAGGGGGACCACATGGGAGATAACTGTTATAAAAATTTAACAAACCAGGGTTACAGAATAAAAAATAGCATTGGATGGCAATCTTAATTGAGCTAATAATCTAAGGGAATCCTGTTGTAAGGTGCACTGCTGGGCCTGTGCTCTCTCCTACCTTCTCGCGCAGTGGATCACTTCTGGACGTTGCCAAGAAATTACCCCAGAATTTCCTATTTAATCCCCCTCTGTCAATCCCTCCTTGTCCAAACTGGCTTCTGGTTGTGTTCAGATCCTGCTCAAGCCTTTTCTGTTGTATAATTCTGGTTGGTGATCTCTGCCTGTCTGACTACGATTATCGCCAACTGCCCCTGACCAGTTGCCTGTTTTTTTTACCATGCCTCTTGCGTGATCCCAGCCTGTACTATGCATCTGGTCTCTGAAGTTTTGTGGAAGTTCTGTGGCCACAAAAGGGTGTCTGTGAAAACTGGAACTAGTTAAGTAATGGCATATCATGAACGTATTGTAACAGCACATTATCAGTACTAGTAACTGGTTAGCTAGTATGTGTGCTGGATAGTGATGTGTGGGCTGGCCCGAAACCCACGGGTCGGGCGGGTTTGGGCTGACTCCTGCATATAATCTTCAGGTTGCGGACAGGTCCGGGTTGAGTTCTTCTCCTGTTTCACCGTCCGAGACCTAGCACTTCTGGCGCTGAAATTTTTAGACTTGCGCATGCCCATTTTGTGACGTAACTGCATGGCGGGTGTGGGTATATAAATAGAGGAGCAGCAGCAGGCCTGGCCAGGTGTGGATTGGGATGGGGCAGGTTAGGGTCGGGTGCGCGTTGAGAAATGCTCGACCTGTTCATCACTAGCGTTGGCATTCACTGCTTTGCCTTCTACAGGGCTACTCGGTACAATGTGTTTGCTGTGTGTTGCCAGTACGGCTTTATCATGGGTATCTGCACAGTGCTCTTTAATTGTGCTGGGTGCTTTTGTGTGTATAGGGTTATATTTCTGAATATGTGTGTGTTTGTGCACCTATATGCCCCCCAGAGCAAGTTAATTGGCAGGGGACTGGAGAGTTCATGTTACACCCATGAAAAGGAACACTCTGCTCTTTCAGTCACTATTATTTTAAAAAGTGAGTGGGACCAAACTGCGACCACCTCCTTGGCTACTTTCCATATAAATACACTAAAAAATGATGTCTGAAGTTGGACAGCACTGGTATGAAACCCTGTAACTATGTACTTTGCATAAAAGATAAAAAGGCTGCATCTCTCTCCTCTTCAGTTGCAAACCTAAGTGAGTCTTGAGCAAGCAATGAATGTGCAGAGTTGATTGATATTGGAAAAAACAAGCAAATAGAAAAAAAAAGAAAACAACATGAAGTAATAATGTCTTGAATTCCAAGCAGGAAATTGGAGAGTTGAAAACACGCGGAGGAAAAAAACAATGGAAGAAATACATTTTCTACTCCAGCAGGAGGCAAAACATAAGAGAGATGTAGAGATACTAAAGGGAAGGTTAGTTATTGAAGACAAACAACCGAAAACAAATAAACTAATATTTATTAACTTTAATACGTATCTCAATACGTATCTTGCCTTACACTTTTTCAATCTTTGCAATCTCAGCCTCCATTAATTCTGCTTAATGGAACAGTTCAGTGTAAAATATAAAACTGGGTAAATAGGGTAGATAGGCATTATGAAATAATATAGTTAGCCAAAAGTGCAATCTATAAAGACTGAGGTGAACAAAGGTCTAACATACCGGTAATAGCCAGAACACTGCTTCCTCCTTTGCTGCTATCTAACCTGTGACCAGTCAGTAACCGATCAGTGACTTGAAAGAGAGCCTCATGGGACATAACTGTTTAGTTTGCTTTTGTATCTGAGCTGAATGCTGAGGATCAAAAGCAAACTAACCGAACAGGCTAACTAAAGGTGGCCATACACGTAGAAAAATCTGCTCGTTTGGCAGTTTCGACAAACGGGCGGCTCTCTCCCAGATATGCACACGTTGAGGTGGTCGATATTGGGCAGATCCAATCGTGGGCCCTAGCAAATTCCACTATTCACTTATTGTTGGAGCAATGAGTGAATAGTGGAATTCATTATTAAATAAAACTGACCTGCTTAAAGGAAAACTATACCCCCAAAATGAACACTTAAGCAACAGATAGTTCATATCATATTAAGTGGCATATTAAAGAATCTTACCAAACTGGAATATATATTTAAGTAAATCTTGCCTTTTTACATCTCTTGCCTTGAGCCACCATTTCGTGATGGTCTCTTTGCTGTCTCATAGATCACCTGACCAGAAATACTTCAACTCTAACTGTAACAGGTAGACACAACAATGTGACCTAACATGTATGGTTTGTTGGTATGTTTGAGAGTACAGTGAATCCTACGATCCCAGGGGGCGGCCCTTATTTTTTAAAATGGCAATTTTCTATTTATGATTACCCAATGGCACATACTACTAGAAAAGTATATTATTATGAAAATGGTTTATTTACATGAAGCAGGATTTTACATATGAGCTGTTTTATGCAATATCTTTTTATAGAGACCTACATTGTTTGGGGGGTATAGTTTTCCTTTAATGTAAATTTACAGACTAATTATTGTTTATTTGGTTGTAAATATCACACAACATCATGCCTTAGTGACAAAAGTATGAAAACTTGGATTATTGTGTCCTGGTCTATTATGGAAAAGGCTTTTTGACAAAACACGGTGGGCCAATGGGCCAATGTGCCCCAAATCACTCTCCATTGCCTTCAATGGCAATCAAATGAAATCATTATGTCAAGCATACAAGGCAATTCTCTCATGGAATTCTGCATTTTCAGCACACTCCGTTCCAAAAAGTGCCATAAAAGTAATTTTGGGGTATATAAGCACTGCGTGTTTTGGTTACTAAAAAACACAGTAGGCAAAACAGCTAAAATAGCTCTCTGTGACATTGCCACATTCAGGAAGGTGCAGAATATATTATGTATTGAGTCTAAATAACCATCAGTTTTCAAGGATTTTTTTCAAAGAAAAAAAGTATTACCTTGCAGAGGATTTTAAGTTAAGAGTCAGTGTAATATCAGCTAATGGTTTACATTTCATGTATATTTATCTTATATTTGTCTGCACTGACATATTTTCTTGCAAAGCTTTCTATAGATAACTATAAATAAGCATCTCTAGTGGTCATACACAGAAAAATTCCGACTTGTCAGAGTGGGCAAAAAGTATGTAGGATGATGAAATTAACAGGGTAATGTGGACAATGCTTACAACTTCTCTTTTTTTTGATGTTGCTTAACATTCTCAAATACAGATTACAGGCCTCTGCTACCTGCGGCTCTCCAGCTGCTGGGGTTTAACTTCTACCAGCTCAGCAAAGTCTGGGGCTGCCTGGCATTGCTGAGAGCTGTAGCTTAGCTAAACAGCTAGAGATCCACAGGTTAATAATTCTGGATCCATCCTACAGTTCAGGAATACATTGTATAAAATGGGTTCAGTGCATTAACTCCAGACATGACTGCAATGCATTGAACAAAATTAGTTTTGCGAATTGCATTAACCCCAGACATCTTTGTGCATTTCCCAGACGTAATGGCAACACACTGAACAAAATTACTTATGTGCAATACATTAACCCCAGACATCACAGCAATACAAACACTGTAGGGATTTTACTTTGTGCATTGCACATGTAATAATTCAATATAGGACATATTTACAAGTACAATTAGACATGTTGATAACATGTACAATATAGACGTGTTGCTAATTCAATATAGGATATGACCTTTGCACATTCATTAGCATTCATTTCTGACTAGCGAAACTTCGTTAGTACTCTTACACTAAAACAAATGTTGCATGCCCCTCAAATGGTTGGAAAAAAATAACACAAAACTCTTTAATAGTTAGGACTTTTGAAGGCAATCCCCCTTTAAAAAAATGAAAAGACGCCAGTGTTTTTTTTTTTACAACTTTTATTAATTTCCGGCATACAGGATATGATGTCACTGACATAAGATATAGGATGTAGTTTTGTTTTATCAGTTCACCTGGTCTAAGGTGGTAATGGAAACTCAGGTCGAAAGAGATAACGTTCAGTAAAATTTGCACTTTAGTGAATTTGCGGAGTAACAACCGTTCGCCTGGCGATAGGGTGCGAATCTATGCTTCCGCTAGTGAATTGTTGTCTATGCCTATTAGTAAATTGG